>NC_083112.1:47763693-48065296 GCF_949774975.1 Lagenorhynchus albirostris | reverse complement strand
TTCTTCTGGCTGTGGATATGTGAAATAGGCCTCTGCAGGTCCTGTTGCCCACCACAGGAATACTTCTCAGGGTATGTAGTGAATGGAGTAGGTCAAGGTTGCCAGGCCACGGGATCAGATCGATAGAGGAACCTTTAACAGGTTGCAGAGTCTTGTACAAAAAGGTCTTGTCCCACTGATGGCTGTAGCTATTCACGTATTCAGGTATTCATGTGAATACCAAAGGAGTAGCTTCATCAAAGTGTGAGTCTGTGAGTTGTTCATTTGTTTTGTTTAATGAGTGATCCTTTGTCTATAGGCCAGGTTCACAGTGGTCTAGTCAAGTACCAGGGAATCAAAACTCCCTGACACTAAGCAGAGGAGCCCTGTTGTCTTTGACAATGATCTTGGTGAGACTGTGTACTCTGTCATTTAGATCTGCCCCTGGAAAGAGAAAATGTGATTCTATAGCAATTGTTGTCAGCCTACCTGGAATGGCACAAATAAAAATTCTGAAGGCCTTTCACTTTAAAAAGTTTTTGAAACAGTGTTGTAAAAATACTTTTGTTTGTGTAGGTTCAACTGTCAGAGGTTAGAAACCCTCAAATCTGGACAGGACACTCTTCTTAGAATGTAAAGAAAATTTCTCAAAAGGTTTTACTGGGCATCTTTTAGAGTCCTAGAATTATGTAGAGATGTGAGAGCTTGAATGGGTATGAAGACATAACAGGAACTAGTTTCT
The DNA here is from genome assembly GCF_949774975.1 of Lagenorhynchus albirostris. NCBI lineage: Eukaryota > Metazoa > Chordata > Mammalia > Artiodactyla > Delphinidae > Lagenorhynchus > Lagenorhynchus albirostris. The sequence goes on along the minus strand of NC_083112.1, from coordinate 48,064,575 downwards.
TATCACAGTCTAGTTCAAGCCATGGGATAAACTTACATGAGGCAATAAACTATCAGGGTCAATTTTTTTGTGGGGGAAACTGAAACTGCCAAGTGGATACATAACAGAGTCCCTTTCAAAGGATCATGAACGTCTACTTGACCACAGTTATCAATTTGGAAAGAGTAAAGCTGTTCAGAAATGTATTTCCATGTCATCTTAATCTTCTGCACACTTTGGAAAGGTAGAGCTTTATTGTTGCTGCTGTCACTATTATTTTTGTTGCTTAATAAGCCATTCTCTACAAAGCCCGTAATGCAATCAACACTGCCTCCATCCTCCTTTCCACTCTACCCACAACCTCTTCCAATGTTAACATTGGTCTGAAGGAAAATGACTACTTACAAGGTAAAGTAAATTAGTTTATGTTACTCGCAGATCTTATAACATTGTGATTCATCTAACACACACAGCTTCTAGAATTTTAACATCAATTCTTGCTATTATCAATTCAGACCAAAAAATTAAATTTCTTTGGAATATTTAATAAGTTAGATGCTTTCTGCCAATTTTTCTCCAGAGTATACAGACCTAATATAATAATGAAAACCAATAACCAAATCAGATTTCCTAGACAATAGACCATTTTCATTCACAGATTTAAAATTTTTGATTGAGACGATTTGAAAGCATCTAATAATAATTTCTATTTCCGAGGTTCTATATTGAATGATGTGTACTCTGAGGATGGTATGCAGAAAAGGGGCTCTTTGTTAGGAGGGTCCAAGCTGGCTGCCAAGCTTCCGTGTCCACTCTACCTGGTTTCCCGTAATTTCAAATTTTGGTCTTCATAGGACATATTTCCAAAGATGACATATATTGTAGAATCACAACTTGGGATAGACAAGCCTGGAGACTCCCAAACCTTTATGCAAAATATGACATAACAGGAAAAGCATGCTCTTTGGAGGGACAAGGTTGAGTTCAAGGCCAAGCTTCCAATATGACCGTCCTTATGACCTTAAACAATCCTTTAACCTCTCTGGGTCTCAGTTTATAAGTTTGCCTTACCTCTCTGGATGATGGTTTTGTTTAGCAAATAAAATGATGCGAAGTTGAGAATGAAATAAGGCATTGTTACAAATATCCAAGAGGTTAAGGGAGCATGTGGCGAGTGATTCACATATTTCTTCCTCCTCTTTCTTCTCTTAGAGTTTAATGCTTAGCAAAATATTTGTTGAGTGTCTGCTAAATTCCACTGATTAACATCAGAGATTCATAGATAAAGCAACTTGGTCCTTGCCCTGAAGTAGTAACAATGTGACATGACCTGACTTTCACTTACAAGGATCACTCTGGCTGCTGTGTTGAGAATGCATGATAGGGAAGTAAAGGCAGAAGCAGAGATACCTGGTTTATAGACCCCTGTATCATTTTGGGCAAAAAATGATGCTGCCTTGTGCAAGAGTGGTAGCAGTGGAAGTAGTGAGAACTCAGATAAGATGAAGGTTGATAACTGCATCTTGCATTTAGCATGGCAAAAAAAGAACCAGTATCTTTGTGGCAGAGACAAAGTTCAAAGCAAAGCAACTAAGAGAGGATTACTTAAAAGAGAATGAAAATTTCATAAGCATATTGGAAATATTTGGAAGAGAAGCCAACAGGAGAAGGAAGAGTAAGAGGGAAAAAGCATCAGGTTTAGAAAGTCTTGCTTTGGAGGGCAATGGATAAAGGCCTGACAGACATGAATATGTGGAATGTCCATGAGGCTAGATCAATGGGGATGTGGTTCCTCTGAATAGAGCTCGTCTCAGGTATGAAGGGGAGAAAATCTTCTGTGTTCACCATCACTCATTTTCATGCAAAATCAGCTGCTGTCCATTTGGTTAGGGGACTAAAATAAACATGGTAGAACTGAAGAGGTCTGAATTGGAGCTAAAAATATCCTAGTCCTTGAAAAAGGTCTTTGCCACGTAGTTGAGGAGGTGAAGCATATATAATTATGTTTGTTATGTATTGAGTACCTATTCTGTGTCTGCCACATTAAACTCTCACAACAAAAACCTAAAAGATAGATGTTATCATCTCATACTAGAGATGAGAAAATTGCATCTCAGAGAAAATAAATAACTTACTCATCCACCCATCTTCCCACAGTGAGTGACAAAACTAGGATTCTACTCTCTCTCCCTCTCTTTGCATTACACTTTGAAGTGCTATGGAGACACATCTTTCAGAAGGTGAAGAGGTAGGATTAGTTGGAAACACAACATGGGGTACAGTGGGGAGACAGGACTAAGAGTCTATATAAGAAATAAAAATAGAGTTACCATATAATCCTGCAATCCCACTTCTGGGCGTATAGCTGGAGAAAACTATAATTTGAAAAGACACATGCACCCCAGTGTTCATTGCAGCACTATTTATAATAGCCAAGATATGGAAGCAACCTAAATGTCCATCAGCAGATGAATGGATAAAAAAGATGTGGTATATATATACAACGGAGTACTACTCAGCCAAAAAAAGAATGAAATAATGTCATTTGCAGCAACATGGATGGACCTAGAGATTATCATACTAAGTGAAGTAAGCCAGATAGAGACAGACAAATATGCTATCACTTATATGTGAAATATAAAAAAAAGATACAAATGAACTTATTTACAAAACAGAAATATATCCACAGACATAGAACAAACTTATGGTTATCAAAGGGGGAAGTTATATATATATATATATAACTGAATCACTGTGCCATACACCTGAAACTAACACAACATTGTAAATCAACTATACTTCAATTAAAAAAGAAAAAAAGAAATGAAACTGAATTGGGGTCAGTTGTGGTTTTCAGCCTTCTAGACCAATCTTCAACGCTTCCTCAGGTTCAGCCACTGGTTGTTAGTGGCTCACAGGCTGCTCTCGGGGACCTATGAAAAAATTGCCAAGTATAAGTTACCTTTTAAGTTTGGAATCTAAAAGAAGTTATTATTTTAGATGACTTTCCAAGTGTTAGTAGGAGTGAATAATTTTATTTAATTAAGACTCTCATCATAGGCTCCTACCTCTTCCAAATTCTCACCCTTTTAAGTCTGACAAGGAATAAAAAAGGTTGTTAGCACGCATCACCTTCACTGGTACTTCCCTACTTTTACAAGAAGCTGTGCACACCATGGGACTCAGGAAAACAGAGAATTACTGCCAAGCACAGGTTGGACCTGGGAACCCTGAATATTCAAAACCATGAATAATGAGTCCAGACGTAGAGGATATTTTTTTTTGGCCAGGATTTCACTCTTCAACAATGTATTCTTCAGACCACTTGGGGACATATTGCTTATTATATATTTTTACCTTGGTTCAAAGCCTTTGTTCCTGAAGGCTATCTCCCTATAATTTCACACAAGGATAATGCAACTTTGATGATAAGCTCCAAGAATTCAGGAAGCCAGGAGTATGGCAACTTTATTTTTGCTCAAAATATACTGCCATCCCAACTAGCAACTCTAAAGAAGCTTATTTGTTTCCTTGTTTGTTTTATTGTTTTAAGATGTTACACATTATTACATGTTTTAGCATGTAAGGTTCAGATTATAAGGATTCATTATACTTAACTTTAAATGGCTACATGTACTAAGGGTTCTTAATATTTGATAATGGAAATTTAAATGATATTCAAATTATTCACTAAGTGTGGAAAACTACTGTTTGGTTTTCTTCATTTTTCTGTTTGGCCTATTTAAAGAAGACTATGAAAACTGATAAAGTACAAAATGTGATGTTTACATTGAAAAAATAAACTAAGGGGCACAGAAAAACGAAGATAAACTTTGTGTTAGTTATCAAGTGTCAGATTTGGGGGAACAGTTTTGATTTTGAATACTCTGTTTCACTGTTTCCATTTAAGTCAAATCAGACTGTCATAATATACACCCTAGTTTTAAATTCAGACAATATAGACACCATACTATAAATAAAAAGTGACAGATCTAGAATCAGACACATTAAATTCTCATTCAACCTCTGCTACTAATTTCCGTGTGACCTTGAAAAGGGGACTTAACATTTCTAAGCTTCATATTTCCTTATCCATGAAGTGGTACAATTGGTCTAGATGACCTCTGAAATCTCATCTTATCTATATATAATACTTTATGGGAAAATAATACCTAAATACTATTTCAAGGATTAAAGAAATGTAACCCACTGTTTTAGACATGTCCAGCTTTCACTGGTTTGCTTTTCCAAAATATATTATTTTCATTACAGTCCAATTTGTGACTCTTTTTCAAGTCTTGAATGTTTCCAGTATATAATACAGTTTCAGAATTTTCAATACACAGTGCACAAAGTATGACAAAATGCTCTATAGCAAACTGTATAAGAGAAATATAATATTCCTTAGACGTGGATAGTTATGAATTTCACCCAAGTAGACAGGTAAAATAAACTTAGGGAAAAGAAAACTGACATTTAAAATTGGTAGAGATACAAGTATTTTTGCAGAAATAACATCTTATACTTCCACAGCATCTGTCTTCTTTTCTTTCTTCCAAACACATGAAAAAAGGCATTTCAAGTTACTGATTAACTTCAACATGCTGATCTTTGATTCTGTCTAAGGTCCATGAAAATTGATTAGATTTCCTTCTACCAGAGAGGAAAAACTAAAAAATTGAACACATTTTTTAAAAGATTACATTCTCTGTTATTCTGATATATTAGCCTAAATCTCATTTGGTTGGACTATATTTTTATTTGTTCCTTTTCCCCAAAGAAATTGGGAATGTCTGAGAGCTATTTTCTAAATATGACGCTGTATTTTATTATCAGAATAAACCATACATTTTTATGGGTTATACTCTTTCTCTTGATACTTTCCACTTTAGAATGAGAAGGATAGGATTGTGGGGAGTTGATCCTATAACCACTGGGGTTCTTAACTATTGTTAGCCTTGGCTATAGATGAAGATAAAAGGGGAAAAACTTTAAGCAGGGAGTTGCTTTGACTAAAAATGGAAAAACTTTGATCAGGGAATCAAAATGAATATACCAAGTGAAAATCAGTTATCATGTATGACTTTATAATGTTAAAAAGACGAAAATATGAGGAGGTATAGACCATGTCTACCATTACTAGCCAACCACTCTGTAAGAGGCAGCATGGTTCAGTCTGGAGTCATACAAAAGTGGACAAGTCAGCTTTTTTCTCACAATTCATGTGAGATAAACCACAAACACTCATTTAAAGCATAACATGGGTTAGTGCTGTGATAGAGGTACAATACTCTGTAGGAGTACAGATTGCTGATGTTTGAGCCATTCTTGAGATTAAGAGGATTGCAAAAGGTATGAACAGATGGGAAGGGTATTCCAGAAAGAAAGAACAAAAGCACCATTAAGGCTGTGAAGAGAGCTAATTTTTTTTTTTTTTTTTTTGCATTATGCGGGCCTCTCACTGTTGTGGCCTCTCCCGTTGTGGAGCACAGGCTCCGGACACGCAGGCTCAGCGGCCATGGCTCACGGGCCCAGCCGCTCCGCGGCATGTGGGATTTCCCCAGACCGGGGCACGAACCCGTGTCCCCTGCATCGGCAAGCGGACTCTCAACCACTGCGCCATCAGGGAAGCCCAAGAGAGCTAATTTTGAGGAAAGGCAATTGATGCTATGTAGAAGGCATGGGAAAGAAAAGACTTAAGGAAAAGAGTAGCATTGAAAAGGAAGGGCTTTATACTATATGTAATAAGGAGTGGCTTAAAAGAGTTTTGAGCAAAAGGATGATGAGACATGATTAGACAAGTACTTAATTAGGACAAATAGTCTGAGAGCAACAGGCAGAAAACCTTGGAGTGGGGAAGACTGAAGGCAAAGAGATCTGTTAGGAAACTATTTCACTAGGATTGTGAGTACATTGGGAAACAAACAAATGAATATTTTTGCTTCCCAATCCCTAGCAGCCCAGGAGAAAAGTTAGCCTCTTGTGGGTCAGGTATGGTACTGTTACTGAGTCCAAGCTCGCTCCTACTTCTCACCACACAACAGGCCAATAAACCAAGAGACAAGTTGTTGGGGCACGGAATAGCGACTTTATTTGGAAAGCCGGCAAACCAAGAAGATGGTGGACTAGTGTCCCAAAGAACCATCTTACCTGAGTTAGAATTCAAGCTTCTTTTATACTGAGAGGGGAGGGGCTGTGTGGCTGGTTGTTTCAAACTTCTTGGTGCCGGAATCCTTTGTTCTTATAGCTGTCCACATAGATCAGGTCAGGATGTTCCTATAAACCTCCAAAAAGACAAATGTTCTCTGTTCTGCAACTTTTTATCTCTACATGAATGGAAAAGTGTTATACCTTTAAAGGTCAGAGCCTTGAGAATGGGCTATCATGTATATTTCAGGCTATAGGCAGCATTCTTTTACAAAGGGGCAGAGCCAGAATGACTAAGCACAGGTAACAGAGCACCAGGGTTAGAGCTAAAGGGATAGATTCAATATGGAGTCAGGGATAGATTCAATATGGAGTCAGATTCAATATGGAGTCAGGGTCCCTTCTTCAGTCTAGTTGGAGAGATATGGGTTGATCTTTTTTGTTGTTGTTTTAATTGAAGCCCCTGGCTTTTAGCAATGATCAGTTGCTAATGATTTTGTAAAACTCCATCCCTAGTCTTTTGCCCAGTACAGACTCCTATCCCTCATTGTCGAATGGACATGTCCACATAAATGTTCCACAAACTTGTTAATTGGACGCACCTAAGATCAAACTCATCTTCCTCTCTGCTAATCTACTTCTGTTAGTGTCTTTCATTATTCACTCAGTCTTCCAAACCAAAAATTCCAAAGATATCTATCCAAACCATTAGCAAGTCCTGCCTATTCTTGCTCAGAAACTTCTCTTGAGACTTTCCCTCCTTTTCTTTCCAAGATACTGCTTTTTCTTGCTTCAGATCTCCATCAACTCTCACCTGGATTATTACATTGGTTTTCCATCTGATCTTTTTGCAGTTTCCTCCTCAAGGCCATCCTCCACACAACTTCCAAAAGTATCTTCCTTTCAAAAAATACATTCGCATCATTCACCTGCTTAAAATTCCAGATATTTATATGTGCCTGAAAAACAAAATTCAAGCTCCTGATTATGGCATGAAAGGACACTTTAAATATGACTGTAATACAACTTTCCAACAGCTAGTCCACATACTCCAAGTTCCAGCCACATTCAATGTATCATTATCTTTGATGAATTGCCACAAAGATTATCCTTCCATGGCCATTGCACATGCAATTTGGTCTGCCTCAGATGTCCCCTTTTTCTCTTCTAAGCTTGGACATCTTTTCATCCTTTAAGAACCATTCCAAAACTTACTTTTTCTTCCCCAACACTGCCTGAAAAAATGAGTTTCTGCCTATAACCATAGAGTAAATTGTTTCTACCTTTATTCCTATTTTATTGTAACTTCACCTGCTTATATATCAGAGCTCTTCCAACAGACAACAAGATTCTCAAGGGATGGGATGGATTTCAATTACCTTTTTATCTCCAGGTCTCAAATTAGCCTGGTAAATGGAACGTGTTCAATAAATGTTTGTTGAATGAATGACTGATTATCACTATCACTATCGAATGTGGTACAAAAAAGTAATTACCCGTTAGGAAAAATTACAGTGTAGTCCACAACTACATGCAATACTTCATGGAAAAGAGATAGGAAATAGATCCAATGGAGATTTAGAGATTCATCTACAAGGAATGTTTCGAGAAAACATAACTATATCTTTGTTAACAACATAGCTTTGATAGCAAAGAATCAAATAACACCTTTAAGGTAGGGTGAAATCAAGACTCTGGCTATGGAGGAGAACTTAGAGATAGTCATTCTAGTCCTGGGTATCTTCTTTGTAGAGGTGGTAATTGAAACTTTGGAATAGGATGAGGATATCAAAGCATCAAGTGTAGGGAGAGAAAAGTACATACATAATCCAGGATGATGTTCAAATGCTTCCTGAAGTTGCCACAGTCAAAACATTTCTATTTCTGAAAAATGACTGTAGTGTTATGTTTTAGTTTCTGCTTAATTCTGTTATGTTATGTCATTGATATTCACTAAATTGTATGCAATCAAGGAGAAAGTCATTTAGGAGTAAGAATGCTTAGTAAAATCACAACAATATTCATCTTAAATTCAACATGTTCTTCATATTTATCCATTGTGCTAGTTATAAAGAACTGGTGATATGATAGTTTGAGAGAAAAAGATTCCAGAATCTCAAAATAACAAAGTGCTCCCGCTCTAGTATAACTTTTCATGCATTGTGTTTCCATTGACCTAATGGAGATTTAAAACAGACAGTTCCAAGCAGCTACATGCTACAAAGTACTATGGGTCCAATATGTAATGAAACTTGGGAAGAGTTAAAACACTAGGGAAGTGGAGGAAAAAATATTTCCTCTCTTTTGATCTCTATTATTTAGCATCAGTTAATCACATTGCGTGGTAGGATAGATTGGTTGGCTTAACAGTGTGTTGATTTTTCCCATATAGAAAATTAGAAGATCCTGGATTTTACACATCTCACTAGCCTGGGCATCAGAAATCCTGGGATCAGGGATTCTAGGATCTAGGAAACATATTTATATTGTTCATTCCTTTATTCCCAGTAGGTAGCCCAGGGCCTTAAATAAATTCATTTTTGAATGAATAAATGGTCAAACCTCCTTTATGTTTCTGCAGATGGTCAACAGAAATGTTGATTACATTGTCTTATTTATCAAGTCATTAGTGCACATACATTCTGAATTATTGGGAGTTGCGTGAGGTAGGATGAGAATATTTATGGAAACATGATACCACATCTATGATGGATTCCCTCCCTAGGGTGAAAGATCAAAGTTGCTGGGGAAGATTTTGTTTCTTAGGGGAAATACACAATAGGAGAGCAGATAGGAGGGTCAGCTAATGTCTCAGTTGTTCATTACATAATGTCCTCTTCTGGTAAAGGAATGTTGTTCCTTACTCCACAGATGGTAAACATGGGAAAGTTAAACCAAGAAAAAGTGCAGGGTACATAATACAGAACTGGTGACTGCTGGTCAAACCCACATGGTTATGGAGGCCCACAAAACAGCCACACTCAACTGGATCCATTGCAGTATGGTTAGCAACATAGAGGCAAAACTCCAAAGCTGAAAGGAAAGCACGGAAAATTGACAGAAACCGATCTGTTTGGGGGATGTCTTTACATTGAGGCAGCTCAGCATTGACTGCCCAACATAAAAGGGGTGGAAAATAACTGCTCTGAGCTTTTTGGACCATAGGGAAGTCCATCTTCTGTTCCTATTCCATTCAGGTCATATACATGAGAAGGCCTTACTGGATCCTAGAGACAGTTCAAGATCTTTAGCCCTTAACATAAGAAAATGTCCCTCACCATCACTTGGAAACTGTCTTTGTCGTGTTGGGGAAAAGCTAGAGAGGAGTTCCCAGGCAACTCCAGATTCAATGAATATGAAAGTCTATTAACTATGCTGGGATGCATCAACTGTCACAAGAGCCTAAAGAATTAGGTTAAAGTTCTCAGTAGATTTTGATAGTTCCACCCACAAATTACCAGATATTACTTGTAGCACCTATGGTTCCATCAACTCTGCACGAAGTCATGCTCTGTAATAGAAGAACCCAACTGTGTATTATTTAAACTATTTACAATACTTTTGTTCACTCATAAAATGATACCCTTCCTTGCCAATTAAATTAAGCCATTTTGAAATTTGCAAAGCACCACAAAAAAGATCCAGATGTTTAAAGAAATAAAAAGGGTGGGGTATTATGTGCTTGTTGCCTTCATTTCTTGGATTATTTGCTTAAAAATACTTTTTTTTGCTTGTTAAATCAACTGGGGTTAGCAGTTTCTTCTCTAGGTTTTATAGACCAAGAAAGCTATTTCCAAAAACAGGATTCACTTTTGTTAAATTCAGCTGTTGATTCACTCTATATTGTTGAGTTCTTAGTCTGTGCCAGGCACTGTGCTAGTTTTGAGAATATGTTCAGGAACAAGACCAACATGATTGCTGACTCATAAAACAACATAATTTTCTTTTTAGTTAGTTACAAACAAATTTTACACTTGTGCAGACTTTATACACTACTATTTTATTTGGACTATCAAATTGTCTTTTTTAATTACTACTATTTTTTAATGTTTATTTATTTTCTTACTAGTCATTCACTTTATACATATTAGTGTATATGTGTCAATTCCAATTGCCGAATTCATCCCACTCCCCCTACCCCCCACCACTTTCCCCCTTGGTGCCCATACGTTTTTTCCCTACTTCTGTGTCTTGATTTCTACTTTGCAAACCAGTTCATCTGTATCATTTTCTAGGCTCCACATATATGCGTTAATATACGATATTTGTTTTTCTCTTTCTGGCTTACTTCACTCTGTATGACAGTCTCTAGATGAATCCACGTCTCTACAAATGACCCAATATCATTCCTTTTTATGGCTGCGTAATATTCCATTGTATATAGGTACCACACTTCTTTATCCATTCATCTGTCGATGGGCATTTAGGTTGCTGGCTATTGTAAATAGTGCTTCAAGGAACATTGGGGTGCATGTGTCTTTTTGAATTACGGTTTTCTCAGGGTATATGCCCAGTAGTGGGATTGCTGGGTCGTATGGTAGTTCTACTTTTAGTTTTTTAAGGAACTTCCATGCTGTTCTCCATAGTGGCTGTATCAGTTTACATTCCCACTAACAGTAAAAGAGGGTTCCCTTTTCTCCACACCCTCTCCAGCATTTGTTGTTTGTAGATTTTCTGATGATGCCCATTCTAACTGGTGTGAGGTGATACCTCATTGTAGTTTTGATTTGCATTTCTCTAATAATTAGTGATGTTGAGCCACTTTTCATGTGCTTCTTGGTCATCTGTATGTCTTCTTTGGAGAAATGTCTATTTAGGTCTTCTGCCCATTTTTGGATTGGGTTGTTTGTTTTTCTAATACTGAGCTTCATGAGCTGTTTATAAATTTTGGAGATTAATCCTTTGTCTGATGATTCATTTGCAAATATTTTCTCCCATTCTGAGGGTTGTCTTTTCGTCTTCTTTATGGTTTCCTTTGCTGTGCAAAAGCTTTTAAGTTTCATTAGGTCCCATTTTTTAATTTTTGGTTTTATTTCCATTCCTCTAGGAGGTGGATCAAAAAGGATTTTGCTGTGATTTATGTCAAAGAGTGTTCTTCCTATGTTTTCATCTAAGAGTTCTATAGTGTCCAGTCTTATATTTAGGTCTCTAATCCATTTTGAGTTTATTTTTGTGTACGGTGTTAAGGAGTGCTCTAATTTCATTCTTTTACGTGTAGCTGTCCAGTTTTCCCAGCACCACTTATTGAAGAGACTGTCTTTTCTCCATTGTATATCCTTGCCTCCTTTGTCATAGAGTAGTTGACCATAGGTGTGTGGGTTTATCTCTGGGCTTTCTATCCTGTTCCATTGATCTATATTTCTGTTTTTGTGCCAGTACCATATTGTCTTGATGGCTGTAGCTTTGTAGTGTAGTCTGAAGTCAGGGAGTCTGATTACTCCAGCTCCGTTTTTTCCCTCAAGACTGCTTTGGCTATTTGGGGTCTTTTGTGTCTCCATACAAATTTTAAGATTTTTTGTTCTAGTTCTGTAAAAAATGCCATTGATAATTTGATAGGGATTGCACTGAATCTGTAGATTGCTTTGGGTACTATAGTCATTTTCACAATATTGATTCTTCCAATCCAAGAACATGGTGTATCTCTCCATCTGTTGGTATCATCTTTAATTTCTTTCAACAGTGTCTTATAGTTTTCTGCATACAGGTCTTTTGTCTCCCTAGGAAGGTTTATTCCTAGGTATTTTATTCTTTTTGTTGCAATGCTAAATGGGAGTGTTTCCTTAATTTCACTTTGAGATATTTCATCATCAGTGTATAGGAATGCAAGAGATTTCTGTGCATTAATTTTGTATCCTGCCACTTTACCAAATTCATTGATTAGCTCTAGTAGTTTTCTGGTAGCATCTTTAGGATTCTCTATGTATAGTATCATATCATCTGCAGACAGTGACACTTCTACTTCTTCTTTTCCAATTTGTATTCCTTTTATTTCTTTTTCTTCTGTGATTGCCATGGCTAGGACTTCCAAAACTATGTTGAATAATAGTGGTGAGAGTGGACATCCTTGTCTTGTTCCTGATCTTAGAGGAAATGGTTTCATTTTTTCACCATTAAGAATGATGTTTGCTGTGGGATTTTTGTATATGGCCTTTATTATGTTGAAGTAGGTTCCCTCTATTCCCACCTTCTGGAGAGTTTTTATCATAAATTGGTGTTGAATTTTGTCAGAAGTTTTTCCTGTATCTATTGAGATGGTCATATGGCTTTTATTCTTTAATTTGTTAATATGGTGTATCACATTGATTGATTTGCATATTTTGAAGAATGCTTGCATCTCTGGGATAAATCCCACTTGACCATGGTGTATGATCCTTTTAATGTGTTGTTGGATTCTGTTTGCTAGTATTTTGTTGAGGATTTTTGCATCTATATTCATCAGTGATATTGGTCTGTAATCTTTTTTTTGTAGTATCTTTGTCTGGTTTTGGTATCAGGGTGATGGTGGCCTTATAGAATGAGTTTAGGAGTGTTCCTTCCTCTGAAATTTTTTGGAAGAGTTTGAGAAGGATGGGTGTTAGCTCTTCTCTAAGTGTTTGATAAAATTCACCTATGAAGCCATGTGGTCCTGGACTTTTTTTGTTGGAAGATTTTTAATCACAGTCTCAATTTCATTACCTGTGATTGGTCTGTTCATATTTTCTATTTCTTCCTGGTTCAGTCTGGAAGGTTATACCTTTCTAAGAATTTGTCCATTTCTTCCAGGTTGTGCATTTTATTGGCATAGAGTTGCTTGTAGTAGTCTTTTAGGATGCTATGTATTTCTGCAGTGTCTGTTGTAACTCCTCCTTTTTCATTTCTAATTTTATTGATCTGAGTCCTCTCCCTCTTTTTCTTGATGAGTCTGGCTAATGGTTTATCAATTTTGTTTATCTTCTCAGAGAACCAGCTTTTAGTTTTACTGATCTTTGCTATTGTTTTCTTTGTTTCTATTTCATTTATTTCTGCTCTGATCTTTATGATTTAGTTCCTTCTGCTAACTCTGGGTTTTATTTGTTCTTCTTTCTCTAGTTCCTTTAGATGTAACGTTAGATTGTTTATTTGAGATTTTTCTTGTTTCTTGAGGTAGGCTTCTGTAGCTATAAACTTCCCTCTTAGAACTGCTTTTGCTGCCTCCCATAGGTTTTGGATCATCGTGTTTTCATTGTCATTTGTCTCTAGGTATTTTTTGATTTCCTCTTTGATTTCTTCAGTGATCTCTTGGTTATTTGGTAACATATTGTTTAGCTTCCATGTGTTTGTGTTTTTTACGGTTTTTTCCCTGTAATTGATTTCTAATCTCATAGCGTTTTGTTCAGAAAAAATGCTTGATATGACTTCAATTTTCTTAAATTTACTGAGGCTTGATTTGTGACCCAAGGTGTTATCTATCCTGGAGAATATTCCGTGTGCACTTGAGAAGAAAGTGTAATCTGCTGGTTTTTGATGGAATGTCCTATAAATATCAATTAAATCTATCTGGTCTATTGTGTCATTTAAAGCTTCTGTTTCCTTATTAACTTTCTGTTTGGATGATTTGTCCATTGGTGTAAGTGAGGTGTTAAAGTCCCCCACTATTATTGTGTTACTGTCAATTTCCTCTTTTAGAGCTGTTAGTAGTTGCCTTATGTATTGAGGTGCATATATATTTATAATTGTTATATCTTCTTCTTGGATTGATCCCTTGGTCATTACATAGTGCCCTTCCTTGTCTCTTGTAACAGTCTTTATTTTAAAGTCTATTTTATCTGATATGAGTATTGCTACTCTAGCTTTCTTTTGATTTCCATTTGCATGGAATATCTTTTTCCATCCCCTCACTTTCAGTCTGTATGTGTCCCTAGGTCTGAAGTAGGTCTCTTGTAGACAGCATACATATGGGTCTTGTTTTTGTATCCATTCAGCAAGCCTGTGTCTTTTGGTTGGAGCATTTAATCCATTCATGTTTAAGGTAATTATTGATATGTATCTTCCTATTACCATTTTCTTAATTGTTTTGGGTTTGTTTTTGTAGGTCCTTTTCTTCTCTTGTGTTTCCCACTTAGAGAAGTTCCTTTAGCATTTGTTGTAGAGCTGGTTTGGTGGTGCTGAATTCTCTTAGCTTTTGCTTGTCTGTAAAGCTTTTGATTTCTCCATTGAATCTGAATGACATCCTTGCTAGGTAGAGTCATCTTGGTTGTAGGTTCTTCCCTTTCATCACTTTAAGTATATCATGCCACTCCCTTCTGGCTTATAGAGTTTCTGCTTAGAAATCAGCTGTTAACTTTGTGGGAGTTCCCTTGTATGTTGCCATTTTTCCCTTGCTCCTTTCAATTTTTCTTTGCCTTTAATTCTTTTTTATATTTTATTTTATTTTATTTTATTTTTTTTGCGGTATGTGGGCCTCTCACTGTTGTGGCCTCTCCTGTTGCAGAGCAGAGGCTCCAGACGCGCATGCTCAGCGGCCATGGCTTATGGGCCCAGCCGCTCTGCAGCATGTGGGATCCTCCCAGACCGGGGCATGAACCCGTGTCCCCTGCATCGGCAGGCAGACTCTCAACCACTGCACCACCAGGGAAGCCCCTGCCTTTAATTCTTGTCAGTTTGATTACTGTGTGTCTCAGCATGTTTATCCTGCCTGGGACTCTCTGCGGTTCCTGGACTTGGTGGCGATTTCCTTTTTCATGTTAGGGAAGTTTTCAACTATAATCTCTTCCAATATTTTCTCGGGTCCTTTCTCTCTCTCTTCTCCTTCTGTGACCCCTATAATGCAGATATTGTTGCATTTAATGTTTTCCCAGAGGTCTCTTAGGCTGTCTTCATTTCTTTTCATTCTTTTTTCTTCATTCTGTTCCACAGCAGTGAATTCCACCATTCTGTCTTCCACGTCACTCATCCGTTCTTCTGCCTCAGTTATTCTGCTACTGATTCCTTCTAATGTATTTTTCATTTCAGTTATTGTATTGTTTATCTCTGTTTTTTCTTTAATTCTTCTAGATCTTTGTTAAACATTTCTTGCATCTTCTCAATCTTTGCCTCCATTCTTTTCCAAGGTCCTGGATCATCTTCACTATCATTATTCTGAATTCTTTTTCTGGAAGATTGCCTATCTCCATTTCATTTAGTTGTTTTTCTGGGGTTTTATCTTATTCCTTCATCTGTTTCATAACCCTCTGCCTTTTCATCTTGTCTATCTTTCTGTGAATGTGGTTTTTATTCCACAGGCTGCAGGATTGTAGTTCTTCTTGCTTCTGCTCTATCAAATTTTCTATGTAGTGAATGTCAAATCTCTCCATGTCTATCTGAAATTTTAATGCAATTATAATCAAAATTCCCATATGACTGTTTTAGAATTATCCATTGATTATGAAGTTTTTCTGGAAAATAAGTGTGGGCAACTAACTAAACTATTTTGAAAAGGTAGAATAATGGGAGTAGACATGCCCTATGATATCAAAATACAACACAAAATTCCAGTAATTAAAGGTGTGGTAGCGGTGCAGGCCCTGATGACTAGAAATATCTAGGAATAAAGATTCCAGAAACAAATTTGTGTACTTTTTATAAAAGATAGTGGGATTCAGATATTTACTCTGCTCTTTCCTATGAAAATTACCAAAACATCTGAAAATCAAAACCATAAACTATTTGCAAAAAAAACAAACTAAAATTACAGAGAGGGCTTCCCTGGTGGCGCAGTGGTTGAAAGTCTGCCTGCCGATGCAGGGGACACGGGTTCGTGCCCCGGTCTGGGAGGATCCCGCATGCCACGGAGCAGCTGGGCCCGTGAGCCATGGCCGCTGAGCCTGAGGGTCCGGAGCCTGTGTTCCGCAACGGGAAGGGCCACAACAGTGAGAGGCCCGCGTACCGCAAAAAAAAAAAAAAAAAAAAAGAAAATTTATCCAAACCCAAAGAAAATACCACAAGTTAACTTTCTGCCCTCCAAATCTTGGTTAAAGTATAGATTTCTCTAAAAAGAAAATTAGAGTGCCCCAAGGGGCTAGCCAACATTTTTTTTAATGTAACTACAAGAACTGGGATAATGGGTGGGGGAGGGAGAGAGTGAAGGTCAAATTCTACACTGTCAAGTGGTGGGGGTCATAAGAGGATAAAACCTATGTAGAAATACATATGAAATACCACATAGACACCCATATTAATTCTCTCTGGACTCTCACCCAACTAACACTAGAAAAATAGCTTTCAGGTGTGGGGAGGTAAAGCGGAGAAGGGAATCAGCAGGCAGAATTAATTAAGCAGAGAGAAATCACCACATAAATGACCTGTGAGCTATAGGGCTTCACAGTGGAACTTGGTGACCTCCTACCTGTGTGATCTGCCTGTCCTGAAACGTAAGCTCCTGAAGTGAAGAAGTGAGTGATGGGGTCCTCAGACAGAGTAGACTCTGGCAGAAGACTGTTCTGAAACAACAGACCCAAATTGAAGCTGTTTCCCAGTTTCCCAAGATCATGCTCCCCGGAGTTATAGTATCAGCTGATAAAACTGCCTCTTTTCAGTGCTCAGCATCACTAATCATCAGGGAAATTCAAATCAAAACCACAGTGAAATATCACTTCATACCTGTTAGAATGGCCATCATCAAAAAAATAAGAAATAACAGGTGTTGGTGAGGATGTGGGAAAAGGGAACCCTCAGGCACTGTTGGTGAGATTGTAAATTGGTGCAGCCACTATGGGAAACAGAATAGAGATTCCTCAAAAAATTAAAAATACAACTACCATATGATCCAGCAACCCCATTTCTGGGTATATATCCAAAGGAAATGAAAACAAGATATTGAAGAGATACCTGCAATACCATGTTCACTGCAACATCATTGTTTACAATAGCCAAAAATATGGAAACAACCTTAAGTGTCTATCAACAGATGAATGGGTAAATAAGATGTGATATATATATATACATATATGAATATTATTCAGCCATGAGAAGGAAATCCTACTGTTTGTGATAACATGGATGGATCTTGAAGGCATTAGACCAAGTGCAATAAGCCAGACAGAAAAAGATTAATACTGCATGGTACCACTTATATGTGGAATCCAAAAAAAAAGGTCAAACTCTTAGAAACAGAGAGTAGAAATGTGGTTTCCAGGGACTGAGGGATGGGGAAAATAGAGAGAGGTTGGTAAAAGGGTACAAAGTTTCAGTTATAAGAGGGTTAAGATCTGAGGATCTAATGTATAGCATGATGACTAGAGTTGATAACACTTGTGTAATTGAAATTTGCTAAGAAGGTAGCACTTAAGTGTTCTCACACAAGAAATAAATGTGTGAGGTGATGGATGTACTAATTAGTGAGGAAATTCTTTACCAATGTGTACGTATATCAATTCATCACAGCTTATGCTTTATCTAACAATTTTATTTATCAATTGGACCTCAGCAAAGCTGAAAACAAAACTTCCTCTTTTCAAATCTAATATTGACTCCATTAATAGACCCAAGGCATATAAATGAGACCTAATAACCTGTTACAATATAGAATGTGTTACAAACCATGAGAACTAAAAATATATAAGAAAAAAATGGAGGCCTAGGAATGTGTAAGGAAGAATAATTGTGCTAATTTCTTCTTTTTTATGTTAGAGAATTAATGATGTCCTGTAAAGTTTATATGTCAAGGAAATTAAGTTTAAGTAAATTAGTGTTATAGAAGTAACATTAAAGACTACATTACAAGCTGCAGAGTTTCCAAGTGACCCAAAAGGTGGAGGAAGACTAAAAAGAAAAATAACACATAGATCAAATAAGAAAAAAATAAAATCAAAGGAAGCACTAAAAACAGAAAATATAACGTTATTTTTTTAATGACTATATGTGTTGTATAAGCTTTCAGTGATAGCAGGTTACACAAATGAGAAAAACTGAGATAAAATATTTTAAAGAATCTTTTAACAAACAGTATTGGAGAGGTAATAGTATAATGACTTGCTTTCCAGAGAAATCTAGAATATGAGAATGCAGAGAACTAAGGAAAATACTCAAAGCCATTTTTCTACACTATAATCAAAATTAATAACAAAGCATGAGTTCACTAGCAACTGAAACATAATGAAAGAAAGACTTGTTAGCCCGGAAGTTTCATCAAAAAATTACCAGAACAATGCATCGAGAGACAAAAAGTTGGAAAACGCAGGAGAAAAAGATATAAAACTTATAGTGAGAAAGTTCCAGAATAGGAGGAAGTTGAAGCAAATGCAAGATTTAAGAGATAATGACTGAGAAACTTCTAGAACTGATGAAACATGTTGGATTTAAGAATCAAGTTAAAAAAGAAAAGAAATCCACACTTGAACACATTTGAGTGGAACACATTTGTGGAAAACCAAAGACACAATGCTTGAAAGCAGCCAAGGAAAATAGATAGATTACCTTCAAAGAACAAGTTAGACTGAGAACTGATTTCCCAAGAACAACAGTCTTACTCAGAAGACTGTAGAGTATTTCCTTCAACGGACTAATCTGAATTCTATCCACAGCAGAAATATCATTCAATAATAAATTGAACTAAAGACAATCTCAGAAAGTTAATAGACAAAGAGTAAAGAATTTTTTTTAAATTTTTAACGTAAAATGTACTCACCCATAATTCTCCAATCCTAGAAGTTCATCTTAAAGTAATAATAGGACAAACATTAAAATATATATTTACAAGATGTATATACATTTTTATTGGTTTCCTTATTTTATCAAAAATATGGAAACAAGTGAAATGTACATTAATAGGGAACTATTGAAATATAATATGATGCATTCATAATTTGCATTAAGATTTCACAGATCTTTGTGTATTCACGTGGAAATATAATCTCAGTATTACAATAAGTCGGAAAAAAAGAAAAAAGCATACTGTGGAGAAGCAGCTTTCATATGATTCAATATAGGTTAAAAATTATAAATTTCTATTTGTTATAAGTTTACATACCCAGAAAAGTCGAAAAAGTCGAAAAAGGCATATATATATATAATTATTACTGGGGTGTGGAATGCGAGGGAAATTTTTCACATTTTGTTTTATTTGCTTTCTTTACCACCATCATTTTCATTTAGAAAAACAAAGAACAAAAGCTGTTCAGGAGTATCACATATTTATTGAGACCTTTACTAGAAACATTACATTTATGCAGCTAACGGCACGGTGTTTTAGCGCTAGCCTCGTTCTCTCGTTTGGGTCGGCCACGATGGTAATAAAGCCTACTCTGGAGTTTGCTTCCTGTGTAGGTCAGTTAGCTCTGCACACAGAACAAAACGACTCTTTTGTGCATTATCCATCAACCAAGGAGGCAGGCTTTCAAGTCCTTACTTTTGTCTCATGGTAAGAGAATTTGTGTGGATGTTACAAACCATAGAAAATGGAAAACAACTCAAACCATGTGAACCCAGAGGGGGGGCAGTCAGTGTCACCTTCACCTACAAAGAAGGACTCATATCTTCCTTTGATATTCCCAGACCACTGCGTTTCCCAGGTTACAAGTCCAATCAAAACAAAACTGCATTCGGCAAGAAGTTCTCATTTTTTAGAGCTCCCTTTCCATTTGCCTCATTGCTTTCTCCCACTTTCTCTGCTCAAGAGGATTTCCACATATTTACCATATTCATTCTCATAACAAATGACCTCAAGAAATAGAGGCTGACCTAACCACTCTCCATGGCCTCAAAAAAGAATTCTCATTTTTTTGCATTATGGTGAGGAACACCAACAGCTGGGGGATTCTAATCTCACCATTTTCTGGCCTGCAGTTTTACCCCTCAACTTTACACCAAGTAAATCCTCGTAACAGTTTTTGGAGGTTTATCTCTTATGAAACCTGCCATAGAAACATACAGCTTCATTCCAATCTGAATGTATCATTGTCAGCTTATAACCCGAATCATGGAAGGAATTTGAGCAGCTAGTTGGAATGTTTATACTAAATACCTGGAGAGTTGGGCTTATACATTCCAGCATATCATTGTAAATGATGTACTAGGTAAAATTCTAAACAAATCATTTTAGAATTCTGAGTATTGGTTTGTTTCACTGGAAAGAATATTGAGGCTATGGATACATTGTAAGGAGAAACGAGATCTTACTGCATTATCCATGTTCCTTTTGTAACATGTCCTGGGCCTTTTGTTAGCAACTAACAACTTTTCAGTTGTCTTTATTTTATGCAAGGTGTTTTACACTTTTATAACAGTCATACTACCAGTAGTGTTTGTAGGGCAATGTTTTTCTTATAAAACCTATTTTCTAACATTGATATTCTGATAACCAAGAAGAAAAATAAATAAGTTCCCAGAAATTTATGATTTGGGTTTTTCTCTTAGAAATCCCTGGATATTTGTTAAACATTTTCTTCTAGGGAATATGGAAGAAATATATATGGTAAATAAAATCATTGTCAAGGTATTTTTTTTCAAATATTCTGATTGCTAGCTAGATAATTAATATAAAGCCATAAATTTCCATAGAAAACTACTCCAGAGATGAAAGTGCTAAGTAAATTCATTGTCAATCAATCATATTTATTTTTGAAACTCTTCCTCCTGTCAATATTGGTTAAGACTTCTTGCTACAGAGGATTTTAATTAGGGTGAACATACATCTGGCTTCTGGAACAGTCCTGATTGGTTTAAGTCCATTGCCCCTGTGTGGGGGCACTAACTGTTGATAGTGTCCCTTCTCATTTTCAGAAGTCGGAAACAAGAATTACATGATCACTCTATTTTAAGAGTTTGATAACCCATTTTTACAGCTTTCCCTTCATTATGTCTCTTGATGTACACTCCTCTGAGAAAGTCAAGATACATGAAGAATGCAGAAGCACTACTACCCACCCCGGTCCTCCGCCTAGGGCATCTGCTGAGGCTCAGTCAGGCCTACCTTGTTGCCCAGTTCTCAGGGGTGCCCTTCACACCATGATCTGTATGACCAGTGGCCCCCACTCCTTTTCTTGGACTTATCCTGTTAGGGGAAACATGTATTTACATGGATTCAGCTAAGTTAAATAATTGTTAACTCTATATCTCTTTCTTCTTTCTCTATGTGCGACTGTGCCCCAGCCCTCAACTCGATCCCATGTGAACAGAGTTTATCTCTTTTTAACTAATCTCATTTTCCAAATGAAAAAGCCTTTGCAAATGTCATGTTAATGGTAGAATCTGGTGTCACATGAAAAAGTCTGGTGTTCATGTTTGGCTATTTTTTGTTCTAATTTCAGTCCAAACTAACACTGTTTTGTGTACATAGACTATGTTCCTCCATTCTAGTGATATTTTAGTAATCACTTACTTAGGTACAACATTATCTTAAATACATGACTGAATTTCGTTGTATGAGAAAATCTGAATAACATATTTCTATATACATAGTACAAGCAAAGTTTAACTACGGTATGCTCTTTTTAGCACACTATATATGGATAAAATAGTCTTAAAAGATGTCTGTATAATGTAATACACAAAGTTCATAATAAAAATTGTCATGGGGCTTCCCTGGTGGCGCAGTGGTTGAGAGTCTGCCTGCCGATGCAGGGGACACAGGTTCGTGCCCCGGTCTGGGAAGATCCCACATGCCGCGCAGCGGCTGGGCCCGTGAGCCATGGCCACTGAGCCTGCGCGTCCGGAGCCTGTGCTCCACAGCAGGAGAGGCCACAACAGTGAGAGGCCTGCGTATCGGGAAAAAAAAAAAAATTGTCATGGATGTTTCTAAATTTATAATTTAAAATAAATAGGGCTTCCCTGGTGGCGCAGTGATTAAGAATCTGCCTGCCAATGCAGGGGACACGGGTTTGATCCCTGATCCGGGAAGATCCCACGTGCCGTGGAGCAACTAAGCCCGTGTGCCACAACTACTGAGCCTACACTGTAGAGCCCACAAGCCACAACTACTGAAGCTCGCGTGCCTAGAGCCTGTGCTCCGCAACAAGAGAAGCCACCGCAATGAGAAGCCCGCGCACCACAAGGAAGAGTAGCCCCTGCTCGCCAAAACTAGAGAAAGCCCACGTGCAGCAACGAAGACCCAGCACAGCCAAAAATAAATATGTTTAAAACAAATTTTTTTAATAAATAAATAAAATAAATGAACATCTAACTTGTGACCAGTGAAAGAGCAGGCAGGGGCCAGGTTATGTGGTGCCCTTTAGGCATTGTGAAGGAAGTTGGATTTCATTCTAGGTGCCAAGGAAAAGTATTGAACAGTTAAGAGTAAGAAACATAGTTTGACTCACACTATTGGATTCACGTGGGCCAAATACATAGCAAGGAGTTCATTTAGGAGGTTGTAGCAGTAATTCTGGCAAAAGAAGATGGTGGCTTGGGCAAAGACATGGAGATGGAAAGTTTTGGAAGAATTGGGATCTATTTTGGAGTGAAAACTGGCAAGACAGGCTAATGGATTGGCTGAGAGTGGGGAAACTGTGGAAGGACAGTTTATCTGGCTGTTCCTGAGTTATATTCTTTCATAATAGAGTGATAATCTAGTAAAAAATGAAGTAAAATAAATGAGCATCTCACACACACACACACACACACACACACACACACACATATCAAAGGCAGAAGCCATAAAGGAAAAGGTTTATATGTTTGACTAAATTGATTTACTTCCAGTTAGACTTGGCCAATGGAACAAATGCATTTTTTAAGTACCCAACCCCCCTGAAAGCAGATTAAATGGATTTTCTTTAAGGTATAAATCCATACATACATAAAAGAGAGAATGACAAGGACTTAAGAGTGTAAAAGAGACCGTAGAGGGAAGGGGAGGGTTCTGCAACAAAATAGCCAGGTCTCCAAGAGCTGGCCCCATCAGGCAGCAGGTTCTAACCACACACACGTGTTCAAGGCCTTTCTTAAATATAAAGTTTTAAAGCTTTTCTGAAATTTGAGGAAAGCATCTAATTTCATAATAAACAGAGACCCAAACATACAAAAAGGAACTCAAAGGAAACAAAGATATGATAGGATTAAAAAAAGACATTAAAGGTCCTAAAATTATTATCCTCAGAGTTTTAAGGAAAGATATTGCATCCGTGGAATAATTACAAGATACAAAAGAGGAATAATCAACAATTTTATTTATATTGTAAAATAAAAATAAGGTTGCTAAAATTAAAAAGTCAACAGAAGTGTAAGGAGATAAAGTGGGTCCCAGAAAACATAATAAAAAGACAAATATACGAAATATTGGAGCAGAAAAATAAGGTAATTAAAAAAATGGTTTAGGAGATAAAATACCCAATAACTTGAGTTCAAGAAAGAGAATATATCTGGGGGGGGGGGGAATAGGAGAGAAAGACATTATCAAAAATTATTTCAAGAAAATGTTTCCAAAACTTTAGAATATGAGTTTGCAAAATGAGTCTCAACAAAATAAAATTTAAAATACCCATTTTAATGTGCATCTCCTTGAAATTTCATCCAGAGGACTAGAGATAAGTAAAATACTATAAATAAATTTTGAAAAAAGTTTCTGCGATCAGAGTATTACCAGACAACACTACAACCACATTTGAAGCTAGAAGATGATGAAACAATGCTTTCATATTTCTGAAAGAAACTTTTATTAAACCTAAAATTCTGTTCTCAACCAAACTATCAGTCTATGTCAAACCAGCAATCAAGTATAACAGTATATTAAAACATTTACAGGGCTTCCCTGGTGGCGCAGCGGGGGACGCGTGTTCGTGCCCCTGTCCGGGAAGATCCCACATGCAGCGGAGCGGCTCGGCCTGTGAGCCATGGCCACTGAGCCTGCGCGTCCGGAGCCTGTGCTCCGCAACGGGAGAGGCCACAACAGTGAGAGGCCCGCGTAACGCAAAAAAAAAAAAAAAAAGAAACAGCACTATAAAATACAAGAAATTAAATGCCAAAAGAAATAGCCAGAAAGTTTGTGAAAGAGAACACAGGAATAGGAAATTTGGGGCTTGGGGAACTATTTTTCAATATCAGTCTTGTAAAGTTATGTGGCTGTTTAAACTACATATGTTTATTACTCAGAAAAAATAAAAACAATATTTCAAATAGAAATGATTTAACTTAGAAGGAAGGAAGGAAAGAAGGAGAGAAGGAAGAAAGAAAGAAAGGGAGGGTGATTCCATCCATGTATTTCATTGTATCAATCAGTTAAAA
Organism: Lagenorhynchus albirostris; assembly: GCF_949774975.1. Taxonomy (NCBI): domain Eukaryota; kingdom Metazoa; phylum Chordata; class Mammalia; order Artiodactyla; family Delphinidae; genus Lagenorhynchus; species Lagenorhynchus albirostris. The sequence continues at coordinate 48,040,296 of NC_083112.1, read as the reverse complement.
GAGATAATATGAATGGTCCGTTCTATAGATGCTGAAAAAAAATTGATAAAATTCTGTACCCATTGCTGATATAAATAAAAGAAGTCTCATAACAAAATAGCTTCCAGAAACCCACAGCAACTGCTATGATATTAAAATGACAAATGAGAACAGTTGCTCTCAACACTAAAATTCAGCATTGTACTCACAATCATAGCCAATGCCACAAATAAATTTTTCATGTTGTCCTGAAAAATGGCCATAGTAAATTGTTAAATGGAAAAAAAAGCCTTAGTATGCTCCCATTTATATATGTGCGTGTGTGTGTGTGTGTGTGTGTGTGTGTACATAATATTAAAAAGAGATATGAAACAAAATTTAACATAGGTTGTCTCTGGGTAGAAGAATTGTAGGTGACTATTAGCTTTTATTTGCTGATATATGTATGCATTTTTTTCTACTATCTCAGTGTTTTCTAAATTTTCTACTATGTGCTACGCATAAAAATTATATTTTACACATACAATTTTTATTAGTACCACCCTCATTTTAATTATAAAAACTTTCTTATTTTATTCCTTTCTTGAAAAACGTGTTCTTATAACCAATCTCCTTCTTCTCTCTTCTTTCCATGTTTGTTAATAAATAACTTAGGATTATTACCAAAACATTGAATTAAAATATTTATTTTTACATCAGTTCTTTATATTGTTCTGCATTTTGGAGAAGGATTGATCCTGGGAGTAACTGTAGAATAAGAGAAATTTGTTTTCAGTGGCTCCCTATCCCCCCTTTATTTCTGCCTCTCCTACCTCCATTTCAGTTTTCCAGGGTTCTCTTGTACTCCCCACTATTTCCTCTCCCATCCTAACTAAGCAAGACCAATTCTACTAAAGCTATTATAATTTCACGTTTCATTAAGTTTGTTGTTGTTTACACTTAGTTTTTTAAGTCTCTCTCATCCCATAGTTGATGCCTCCCAAGGTTCTGACCTGAGCCCTACGTAATCTAATATCAATTGTTCTGAGACTCTGTGCCCATAACATCTCATGCATACCTTGGTTTTAGTAATGAGGAAGTTTTCTCAATGAAACTCCAATAATATACCTAAGCTAAATGATTGATATTGTGCATTCCTTTGTCAGATATAATGGCTGATGTCCAAAGCATGCTAAAATCTCCCAGCTTTCAGCTGTTCTCCAGTATAACCACGAACTTCTGTTCCTACCAGTTGGGTTGTATGTTTCCAAAAACTTGATAACATTTCTTCCAAACCAGTCGTCTTTGCTATTTTAATTACATAATTAAATTTTATGTTGGAACTAATGAAATACTCTATGAAAGAGAGTTGTTTTGTGATAACATATGTGAATACTTTTAAAAGACTGGATAAAGTTGAGTTGTTAAAAAATAATACTGTTGAATTAAGTATTAGCAAGATAACTCAAATACTCATTTACAAAACTAATACAACCCCAGGAGGATCTGTGCTCATTACTTTGCATGTTTGTCTAGTTTCTCATTCCACTTTAAAAAATACAAACATTAAACCACATACCTTGCATTATGTATATGGTTTATATAAGAAAAATCTTGAAAAGAAAAGGCTTTGACATATCAAAAGATCAGTGAATGTACAATTTTATCTTTTAAATTAAAATATTAAAAGGCACTTTAAAATTCCCTCCTACAAGCACATTTTTACTTGGTTAATAAATCAATTTCTAGACCAAATTGCATTAGATAAAAGAGCTTCAACTGAATATAAAAAAATCACTTATTTGTGTATCCGCCTCCCCTAGTGGAATGTTAGCTCCTTGAGAGCAAATATCACAACATCTTATTATTCTTTGTTCTCTAGGACTAATGAAATGCCTGGGCAATTAATAAATGTTTCCCTCTTAAAATTTTTCAATGGATCTTCCTCAAATGAATACTGTGAAATTTTTTATTTTTACATTCAAGTGTCCCATGAAATTTTTAAACTCCATAACCCAAATTGAAGCCCATAGGCCAACAGTTTTTGCTTGACTTCCTTCAAAAATAAAAAATTTAAAAAACAGCTATTTATCTGCCTCTCCTCATGTGGTTCTTCTACTTGGAATGCCCTCACCAACTTCAATATCCTATCCAACCCAAACCCTACTGGAGACAATCACCCAGAATGAATGATTCCTCCTCTTAGAACACTTCCTTGACTCCTTCCAACTGACATGATGGTTGGCTATTTTCATATTTTAGTATTGAAGCGAAAGTCATGATAAGTCAGGACCTGTAGAAAATTTGGGGACTGGCTGATGACCCAAACACTGGACTGAGAGAACCGACTAGGCTCAGAGCTAAATACAGAAGTTCAGAGATGGCTGGCAGCATTATAAGTTAAATCATATTTCAGACAAGAACCAGCCCAAGATGTCCAAAAATCCCAGAGCATAGCAAAGACGTTCATAAACTAAGGAACACAATAATGAACCTGGATGGAAGGCTGCCGTCATCCCTTCGTTGCCTTGTGAGCTTACAGACCTCAGTAGGAACTCAGACCCTGTGCAGGCTACAGGACCATGTAAGAGGTGTGACCTCTCTCCTCCCAGCCTTCACTGGGCAGGGTTACCGGCCCAACTTTGGTGCTTAGAGAGCAGTGCAAAAGCCAGATCAAAATAAGCTACACAGGGGCTTCCCTGGTGGCGCAGTGGTTGAGAGTCCGCCTGCTGATGCAGGGGACACGGGTCCGTGCCCCAGTCTGGGAAGATCCCACATGCTGCGAAGCGGCTGGGCCCGCGAGCCATGCCCGCTGAGCCTGCGTGTCCGGAGCCTGTGCTCCGCAACGGGAGAGGCCACGACAGTGAGAGGCCCGCATACCGCAAAAAAAAAAAAAAAAAAAAAAAAATTAAGCTACACAGGCCTGTGAGCCGGCAGACAGCCAGGACTTGAAGGTAACATGGACACATAGTGGGATCCCAAGGGAACGAACACTGGATTTCAGGTCTGGAGCCCAACAGAAATAATGATTATTATAAGAGCTCAAAAAACCAACCAGATCACCAGGTCCCATGTCTGGAGTAGTGACTAAAGCATAAACCAGAAAGAATCGGGAACTAAAAAAGAGGCACTGAAGCTATAGATACTACTCTCTGTATTGGAAAACGCACAGGCAATGGCTGGATCATACCTTGCATGGAAGGTATCTGTCCTGCCACATTTTATGACCTTGGAAGAGATGTAGATGGGGAAAGTAGCATTGCCTCACAGTTAAAAACACTTTAACCTAGAAATGGCTGATGTTATTTTGTAGCATAGCTAACCCAGAGATTAATGGGCCAGTCTTCTAAAGTATATTTTAAAATACAGAAGGTTTTAGAACCTTTGAACAGGTTTTGGTGGTAAGAAGTTGGGTAGAGGGGCGCATAATTCTACTGAGCTGAGCACCTTTCAAGAAGTTTCTTGATTCACCAAAATAACTTAAAAATTTGTCAGTTACCAAACCAGCAGGTTTTAGAACCATGTGTCTGGATTCCTAGAGAATGTCGTTTCCTGTGACTTGATAAAAACCTAAATCAACCACTTTCAGATTCTTTGGCTATTAGTTAAGAATGGGAAGGCAGTCTTTCTAAACTTATTGCACTAATGTTTTGAGTTTTTTCATTCTCAATTTTAGAATTTTGTCACCCCAAGTAATTTAGTAAAGGATATATTTTAGCACAATTCTTACATATGCAGCAAAAACCTACCTTCTTCCACAAAATACTATCTGGTTTGAGGCATGTTTTTAAGACCTACAGAGCAATTTCACTTATTTAATCAAAGAATTGGAAAAAATATATCAACACTACAGCTTGGTCCTTATCTTTTTATCTTGGTTTTATTCTATCTGTTGCTTAGTGTTAGTTGCCTCAAATCTTTTTAAACATAGGCGGGTGGCAAATAATAATGTAGTTAATAATTATTGAGCATTTATGTGCAAGAATTTATGCTGGGCACTTTACATTATTAAATCTAATCTATACAAAATTTCATCAAATATTCACTCGTATATCTGCCATTTTGCAAATGAAGAAATGAAGGTCCGTGTAGGTTAAGTAACTTGCCCAGGATCACACAGGTAGAAAGAGGTAGAGCTGGGATTTTTAACGCAGGTCTCAAATTTTTAACTTGTACATTTAACCACCGCAGTGCATGTGCGTGTGTGTGTGAGTGTGTGTGTGTGTGTGAGTGTGTGTGTGTGTGTGTGTGTGTGTTCAAGATACTAAAATGTTCTCTCTTTCCTTCTTTTTTTTATGTAAACTTTATTTTCTCTTACAGAAGTTTACTGAGTATTTTGTGCACTAGCCAATATACAGGGTATTCAATAGGAGTCAGAAAAGGTTAAAAATCAATCTCAGTGCTCAGAAGCTTATAGTAGATATTAAATATTTTCCAATTAAAGTGACAGCTTTTTAGTTGGAAAAAATAAAGAGGACTGAATGTTTGGCCCTCAGAGTTAGCCTAGGAGATTCAGATATCACAGGAAGGAAATTAAGTGGCTCTCACTGCAATTCACAGAGAATAACTTGAACATTGTAAAGAGCAGAATCCAGTATCTATTGAATACAAATGGGGTTTGTGTCATTATCCTTGGCTGTGGAACATATTTTTAATATGTTTGTGTGTGTGATAAGATTGTAAGTTCCTTAAGTGTTGAGCCTCTTTTTGTAATTCCACACTGCCACAAAGCCTGGTGTGCTGTTGTGTCACTCAAGATTGTATTTAATTAAATTGAGATAGGATCTCTTATCAGTATTTAGTGCATTTTCATGAAATACTTGGGAAATTTTTCATCTTTCTTTCTTCCACAGCACTTAGGCCACTGCAAAGATAACAAAGCTAGAGTTTGCCCACAATTCTCCTTCCCAAGGCAAAATTAAACTCTGGCCCTTCTCTCCTTCTTAAGGAAGTGATTCATACACTTTTTTTTATATGACCCTTTCCCTGGATTATAACGGGCCTTTTCCATTACATTGAGAATTATGAATCCAAAAGATTTTCTGACAACCCATTTTGATAAGAAAGTAGACGTTTGAAAGATTACTATTTGAATTTAGGGACTCTGCCTTTCAACAAAATGATATATAATCTCCTTACTGTTATAATATCACTACCAAAAATATTAACATTAGAAAACTTCTCAGACAAAATATGCATCATTTTTTAAAATATACATTCAATTTTGTAGTGCTTTATTTTTCTTTCTTTGCTAATTACACATGATTGGTGATAGATTGGCCACCAAGAGTTCAAATCCTTGAAGCACCATATTGCAGCACTCTGAATGATCTGTTTGCAAGATTATGTTACAAGGTTTTAGAGCCAATTCTCTCTTGAGATTTCAACGATATACTTTGGACAGATTTTACAGCAAAGAGACAATCTCTTTAATGTATTTGATTCTACTAACCGAAACTTGTAGGATCACATTATTACTGTGAAAAATATATATATATATACTATATTGAAATATATACATTTTTTTCAATGTGTCATACCTCTTGACCTAAACAATGAGGGTCTTGAATTTGAACATTCATAATGTCAAAAGGGAATTAACTTCTTTGAACTTAACTAATAGCTGCATTTATTTCTTTTTCTTTTTCTTTATTCTATAAATTCTTTATCCTGTGTTTTTTGTTCATTGAGCTTAAGGCAAAAAAAAATCCGATTTGGGGGTTTGGGGATGGCAAAAGTGGGTGAAAGGTCAAAGGTACAAACTTCCAGTTATGAGATAAATAAGTTCTGGGGGCATAATTTACAGCACGGTGACTATAGTTAATGATACTATACTGTATATTGGAAAGTGGCTAAGAGAGACAATCTTGAAAGTTCTCATCACAAGAAAAAAGTGTAACTATATGAAGTAATGAATGTTAACTAAACTTATTGGGGTAATCATTTTGTAATATATACATATATCAAATCATTATGCTGTATACCTTAGACTAATTTAATGTTATATGTCAATTATATCTCAATAAAATTGTAAAAAAAAGAATGTCTAATTCAATGCGGAGTCAAGATCTGTAAATACCTCCGACAAACATACTTATAATTCACTTAATCTCTTGGAGGACAGCAGAGCCGCATAGCAGAAATTATATTTTCTACTTTTCACCATAGGCTCAGATGGCAAAGTGATTGACTTTGAATTAAGAGATTCTTTTAAGATAAGAAAAGAAAAGTTAAATAAGCATATGCCCTAGTGGTTTGAAAAGTAAACAGGCTGTCACTTGATTTGAGGATGCATGGAAACCTCTTTCTAGCATTTCCTGCATGACCTGTCCTGAGGAACGAGGACCATTGTACTTCCCTGTCCCATACTGTGTGCTGTGTATGACATATAAGGTTTGCAAAGAACAAAAGTTCATTAGTTCGCTATATTATTATTGGCAAAGAGGCAGATGCAAAATGTTTAGAAACTCTTGAAGACTGGCTTTAGATTCTTAACTGTTCTGGGTTTTGTTCTAACGCACAGGGTTAAATGAATGACCAATGTGCTGTGTTGTACTTTGTTTTGTTTTCTGTAATCCTATGCATGGTGAGCCTGCTGTCTCCCAAAAAAAACAAAGTATAGCTTAAACTACCACTTACCACAGACTCTTTCATTCTCATTCTAGAATCAACACTTTATATTTTCCTTGTTAGAAAATTAGCAATGCAGCTCCTATCCCTTGGATCGGTGGATGAAGGGAAGAGAGCATGTGTATAGATTACTCAGTTTCCTGTGGGTGAATGCAAACACAAAGAGAAGTGAAGAATAGAGAAGGAAAATACCAGAGTAGCCAGAAATAAATGGGCCACTCAAAAGTGGTTGCCTGGAACGTGGGGAATGAAAGCCTGTGGTAATTGTTTGAAACTGAATAAGTCAATTGTTTGATACCATTTTAAAATATTTGAAAGTTCATAACCTCTAAGTAAAGTCAATGTTTTTATAACCAAGATAACCAGAGTAGTGCAAAGCCAACACTCCTTCTAAAAACATTTAAAACATAATTATTATAGTTAGTTTATAAAATGTGTTGTGTAAAGCATCCATTGTCAATTTTTTAATGTATTCTAAAATAGGAAGTGGCCTCTAATGGGGAATGAAAACAGGTGAGACCTTCTTTCTTGACAACTATATTCTTATGTTGTATCATGGTTGGCTACCATTATATAAACTTGAAGATCTGGGTAATGAAATAGATCATAACCAAGAATAGGAAGAAAAGAAAGAGAGAAAATGATCTCTTCAGTATGACTATTTAATTCAGATGTCCTATGAACAAACCTGTATCTTGTGTCATCTCTTATAAGACACTACCTATGAGATAACTAAAACCCTGATCTACCACATTTGGAAGCCATTAATTTCTGGGAACAGAGTTCACATTTGACAGCTCTTTCCCACTACTGTAATATTAAAATCCCTACAGTCTGGAGGAAAGACTCATCCTTTTACAACCACCATGGCCCTTCGTCCTTAGTGTAAGCTTCAAATGCAGCTAAGCATGTCCTCACGTTCTGAGACCAGAGTTTCAGCCTCTAGAATTGTTTCAATTCTGTTCAGTTCTGCTATAAATGATATAGAGAGAACCAAGGCCTTTCTCTCTGTCCACGTGAGGGTCAGGAAAGTTACATGGACAGGTCAAAGGAAGTTAATCCTTAATCATACATGGTTAGCAAAGCTTTGTGTGTTTGCACAGGTCCAAGAACATGTTTGCTGAGTCAGAGCCAGTCAACATAATTTTTTAGGTAATTTTTTTCTTTACTCAGTACACTCGGGTAGAAAGAAGGTCTCACAACTTAGAGCCCACATGACTGACTGGACCTCTCGAAAACCTCGGTCTACATGTCACCTTCCCCCAAAGCCTAGTAAATCTCAGACATAAACATTCCAGTTGTCTGAAAGAGTTACTTTTCATTTCACACCATATTTGTTCATAAAGAACTTCATCTGACAACATTTTCTGATGCAGTAAAATCTGCTGGTTGTCTTAATTATGAATTTATTACACTGGCTTAATTTGACAAACTGTATTTACTGTATTCATTCCACTCTGAGTAAATTTGCTGTCAGTCTATGCCCCTCAGGAATTTACCCTCTAGCTAGTGTAGATGGCCACTAGGGAAACAATTTTATAGAATATTTACACAGCAAAATATAACCAAGGACCAAAAAAATATAGGGCAGCTATGTCAAGGTCAAGGGAAGTTCACTTTCTAAATATAACAATAAAGGATAAATGGGAAGGTAACTCGATGGTCATTTTCTGTCATCAGCATATGCCCAGTGATTTATTTTAGACTGGCTCTGGCTTTGTAAAAAGCCCAACAGTCAAAGGGCTGGAGAGATTCCTGAAGTTTGCAATAGCAGTAATAAACTTTAAAGAAGTTGCTAGCAAGATGCTACAGAGACCAAAGTAGCCCAGATATCCCAAACATGCAGCAATGGTGGTGTAATCGTCCACCCAACCACAAATTCCTGAAGTTCCTCCAGATGCCACACAGAAACCTGGGTTTCTGAATCATCCAAGTAATAGCCAGCCTCATACACAAAATAAGATCTTCAACATGTTTTTAAATCTGAAAATTGCTTAAGATTTAGAGAAAAATGGAAGTCATTCAATTTACTCCTCAAAACTACAGAGAATTCACCACAAATGGTAGGGTGAGATTTCTAAAAATCTAAATAATTTTAGTGGGAAGGATTTTGTGGTTGACAGACTTTCAAACTCAAGGGGAAATGAATTGAGAAGAATGATTTTATAATCACTTATAAGAAAACCAAGAAGAGTTCTTACAGGTATTTTTATATTTACTAACAAAGTGCTTTTAAAATGATAGCTATCATTTCAATATTCTCCATGTGCTAGGCACTTTGCATACATTTTCTTGGTTTTTACAATGACACCAAGCAACACTGCTATTGTCTGGATGACGTTTTAAAACTTGCCCAAAGTCATACATATAGTAAATAATAAAACTAGAGTTGTATCACTTCAAAGCCCATTCTACAGGAGAGATGATGGGAGCACTGCAAGATTTCATATAATATACTTCCCAGAATATCTCCATGCTCTTCCGGAGTTTCTTCCTTAAGCTTCTCAGAAACAACGTCCATGTTGTCTCCATGTCTTCTTTTGAACGTCTTTCTGCATCCAGTCATTCAAGCTTTGCTTCTTCTGAGGCTCCACCTATGTGCTGTTCAAAGTAGAGTCTTCAGGGACTGAATATTGATAAAGCTGTTTTAAAATTGGCAACTGCCTCGTATAGTGTTCAGTGGGAATGGCTGGGTGATACTGCAGCTCTCTGCCCCTGTAACCTGAGTGCTGGGTCGGCCCTCTACTTGGCAGTCGAGTTTCTCTGCCATAATTAATGTCCTGTGTCCTGTGGGTAGGAGAAGGGCATTTTAAATCTTTGCCAAGGAGAGTCACTTCCTGCTTATACTCCACCAAGCTGAATACAGATTCTCACATTGCATAGAATCATAACACTTCCTGTTTTTCACCATCATACATCTCAATGGCAGCTGCCGTTTATCAGCATTACCCTTAATTACCTTATCCTAATAACCAGGTTGCTTGGATCCTAACAGGAATCGCAGTGAATCATAAAGGTCTTATTAAAAAACTTTTTGTTGGGGAATTGAGGCTTGATTTTTACTATTGGTGCTATTAATTTGTAAATCTGAGGAGGGAAAAATCTCTCTAAAAAGAAGTAGTGTTCCATCCAAAATTCATTTTGCCACCGTCTTTTTTTTTAAACGTTAATTGCAGCATTGTTTAAAACAGCACATTATAGAATCTCAATGAATCCTAATGAATCAGAGGATTTATTTCAGTCTAACAATGGCTAAGTACTTTTCTTTAAATTGAAGTATAGTTGCTGTACAACATTATATAAGTTACAGGTATACAATATAGTGATTCACAATTTTAAAGGTTACACTCCATTTATAGTTACTATAAAATATTGGCTATATTCCCCGTGTCGTACAATATATCCTTGTAGCTTATTTTATACCTAATAGTTTGTACCTCTTACTCCCCTACCCCTATATTGTTCCTCCTCCCTTCCCTCTCCCCCCGGTAACCACTAGTTTGTTCTCTATATCTGTGACTCTGCTTCTTTCTTTGTTATATTCACTAGTTTGTTGTATTTTTTAGATTCTACATATAAGTGATATCATACAGTATTTGTCTTTTTCTTTCTGACTTATTTCATTTAGCACAATGCCCTCCAAGTCCATCCATATTGCTGCAAATGGCAAAACCTCATTCTTTTTTATGGCTGAGTAGTATTCCATTGATTATACCATATCTTTTTTTTTTTTTTTTTTTGGCGGTACGCGGGCCTCTCACTGTTGTGGCCTCTCCCATTGTGGAGCACAGGCTCCGGACGCGCAGGCTCAGCAGCCATGGCTCACGGGCCCAGCCACTGCGTGGCATGTGGGATCTTCCCGGACCGGGGCACGACCCCGTGTCCCCTGCATCGGCAGATGGACTCTCAACCACTGTGCCACCAGGGAAGCCCCCATATCTTCTTTATCCATCCGTCTGTTGATGGACACTTTAGATTGCTTCCATATCTTATTTTTACACCATCTTTTTGCATCTGGTCTTGTTCCAGGGTGGAGACAGCAGAGGTTCTCGAGCAATAGATTGAAATCTGCAACCTATGAACAATGACTCCCAAGCCAATTATCTCCAGCCAGATCTTACCCTCAGCTCTAGATTTGTGTTAGTATTTGCAAAGGTATATCATCTCCCAGATACTGCCATGCATTCTTCAGACTAAATATACCGAGAAATAAATGCCAAAATCAACTACCTCTTGGTATCTTAATAGAACCCCATCTAACCTATTCATGTAAACCAGAAATCTAAGTGTTTAAATCGATCATTAAGTTCTATTCTGTCATTCCCATCTCCTAAATAGCTTTCAGTTAAATCCCTTCCTACCTTCTGCCACTTCTTTTGTTGGCAGTATCATTACCGAACATGCGAGTCATGCTGCCTGCCACGCCCACACAGACTTTTCCCACCTTGCCTCTTTTATGAAAGAAGTATTAGCCCCTATTTTGAACAAGGGCTGCCAGTAAATGGACCAGAGCAGACACACCTGTGCCAAGAGTCTAGCAGGTGATTAATGAGGTCACTTAACTCAGAACATTCTGTTCAAAAAGAGGCAGCAGCATCTAGCAGATTAGTTCCTGCCATAATTTGGATGTGGACCCTGGGAGGAACTGACCTATCAATAGAAAGAGGAGGGCAGAGCAGACATTGCTGAGTGAAGCCAAGAATTTTGTGTCAGAAGAACAGAGGGAGATGTTGGTCCTTAGAGGTGCTGTGTCATAGACAGATTGACGACTGCAAATCTGGTACACAAGAACACGTCAATGAGCACTCATTTGTGTTAAGGTAATTAGTCTCTTTTATTAAGGAAATAGTTTCTCTGCCTTGCAACCAAAAGAAAGTAACTAACACCACAAATAGAGGGGTCAGGAGTATCCTTGCAGTCACAGTCCCTTACAGGGGGTGCGGATCTGTTGGTAGGGCTGTGGAAGACTGGACAACCTGTTCCAGGATGGAGGAGCAAGCAATCCATGTGTGGCAAAGGTAAAGTGGATTCTGTCCTGGCCAAAGCAAGACTTGGTGCTTTTGCTTTGGAGAAATTCCAAGGAAATGGGAAATGCAGGTGAAATTCTTCCTCTCTCTGTGTCTTTCTACTTGTACTGCCCTTTCTAGAAGAATAGGCACCAAGTTGTTAAAGGTGGTTACTTTTGGATGATGGAAATATAAGAGGCTTTTAAGATCTTTCAAGTTACCTGTATTTTTCCCCAACAATGCACATGCTCTGATTTTTGATAAAGAAATAAGAAAGAAAAAATGAAAAAAAAGAGAAATGAAATTCAAGAATCCCAGAGCTGGACGACCGCCTCTCATACGATTAGACGGTTGCATTGGGAAAGCACATGCTCTGGTCCAAGGTTGCCTGGTTGAAAGCAGATAAAGAAACACAGGGCCACCACATGACTTGGCTTCAGGTAACCCTTTCTATGTGTAACCGGTATTCTGAGACCACTTAAAATCAGATCCAAAACTAATAGTACCCACTGCTGAATTGCAACGTCAAGCTGAATTGTCTGACTTGCCAGGTTTCTATGGTTAAAATTAATGCCCTGCTTGGCAAAGACTGTCACACTAGCAATTGGAACCATCTGAGAGGAGCCAACGCAGTCTGGATTTCCCGACTCCTGGGTCCCTTTGAATTATACCTCTGCATTCATCTGCTTCCCCCAAGAGTGGAAGGAGGTACAGGCCAGTCATAAGGATTCAAACACAGCATTAGATCCAGTGGTGTGCTAAATCCGAGTGTGGGAAATAAAAATACTATCAAAACTATTATAGGAGTTGTCTCAGGAGTATGGGGAAGAGCTTCATGAGAATACGTAGAGATGCATTTTACATTTGCTTAACCAAGGGGTACAAAACATTGTCTGAGAAGATCTAGCCAAATTCATTCCAAGCTTGAGATGAGAAAGGAAGGGGATGAAGGGGAAGCAGAGGCAAATGGTTTCACCTCTTCAGGCACATGTGGAGCTCTGTGGTAGGTTGTGACCAACACAGACAGAGGGCTGAAGTAGGCTTGCAGGCAACAGATCTTTGGAGGAAATGTGAACTTGGTTGCGGGGTTGTGGAAGACTGAGGAACCTTGGGGACAGTGCCTGCCAAACATTAGGTTGGGATCTGCCATCTATAGTCAATGACTCCTAAGTCAACTATCTCCAGCCAGACTTCTACCCTGAGCAAACTTCTGTGGTTCCAAAGGTTGCTGGGATCAGCTGAGACCCAGCCAGTAACAGTGAAAAGCCAGACCACCAATGGTCCGTGTGAAAAAGGTTTACAAATGATACAGAAGATAGGAATATTTGAATGCTTCTCTATCTTTGTGTCCTACTGAACTGCTCCAAACTAGGCTCCCCATTTGGGCTGGAAGACACACCCTTCTCTGGATCATTAAAAAGAGTATAATAAGAGAAACCATCTTGGCAGTGAAAACTACTTTCCTGATGAGGCTTCACAGACAGGGAAAGGAGACAGCTATTTAAAAAAACCAAATAGATATTGTGAGTAAATCTGCACTAAATAAAATAGTAGCGCCCAAGTAGGTATGGCATTCTGGTGCTGTAGGATGAAGCCTAAATCTCATTTGTCTATGCTTTGAGATCCAGGACTATGAAGAATCCAAATTAAAAGAAAGTTCAATAAAGATCATCCTTGTAGGGAAAAGACTAATATGCAAAACATCTTCTAGAAATTGGAATAAAGAAAATGGGAAGAATGGGCTGTTCCATGGAGAGGGAGAGCGTATAACGACAGAGAGAAGGAGAAACTTTCAATGAGATTGAACTCATGTCACAGGCATGAGATTAGCCTGTCTTGATGGTTTCTGTGTTCAGTTTGCTTATTAAGACATCCCCCTTTTTTTTTGAAAAAGATCTGAGTGAGTCTGATTTGGACAAACCAAAGATCCAGGCTAGCATCTGTCATTAGGTCTTATGTAAGCTAGTCTTAACGTTCTTTTATCTTCAGTCTTTTCCCACTCTACCTGCCATGTAACTTCTAGAATAATATTCATCAAAAATAAAAATCCAGTCAGGTTATTCTGCCTTCAAACCTGTCTATGACACTCAGTATGATCCTGCAGAATTTTCCCGTTCCTACTCTTCACACATCATCACAGAGGCTCTTGGCTCTAGTCACGGAACCATCTCAAATCGCTTAAGCGTATCAACTCTATTGCCTTGGTAAACTTAGACCTAGCTTTTCTCCTCTCCTGGCTTCAGTTCCTGCCTGATTCTCCCAGCCATGCTTGGTGCACACTGCATGACACAACCCTCAGTCCAGAAGATCACTGCCTCCTTACAAAACCCTTCACCGACTAGGCCTAGAAATAGATGTTTCCCTTCTTCTGTTCTTCTAAAGCTCCCTTCACTCTTGTTAATGGCACCAATTCCATTGTGTCTTTGTTTACCCTGGAGCTTCTCCCACTGCAATGCAATCTCCTTAAGAGTGGGAAGAATCTCTTTGAATCTGTAAATTATCTTTAATTATCTTGAAATGCCCAGCACTTGGCACAGTTACCAGGATGCTGTAATGTTTATTGAAAGAATGACTAGTGATCATTACCTACCAGATGTCCCCAAAAGGCACAGGCAATGTCCTAGACAGAGCTTGGGATTGTTAAGATGAAGTCTCTGTGTGGAGTTCAGGGGAAAGCACCCCACCCCAACCCCGTCTATTGTATCCCATCCTTTTGAGAAGCTCAGTGACTCCTCAAAAGTGGATTAAATTTGATTTCCCTTTCCCAAGGCAGATTCCCGTGATTTGGAAAACTTCCTATCTGACCATTTACTCAGGGCTTGATTGTCAATCAACATGGTCATGACTCTCTTACCTAATTCATTTATTTCATCTAAAATATTGGGCAATGGAACTGAAGTGCTTGAGCCACCAAGCGTGGAGTAGATTTGCAGGTCCTGTGCATCCTCATTCTGCTTATGTGTCTATTTTTGAAATGTGACATTTTTTAAAGCTCCCTTTAATATTTCAGTAAGCCTTTATTAAGAGTGTACTATATGCCAGGCATGACTTTTATTGTCACAATTTATTGGGCATATGGCAGGGCCAATTTACGCACTACCAGTCAGGTGTGAAAGAAATGTAGTTTATTTTCTACATCTAACTTAATTTTGCTCCCAAGCTATCGTACTGCTGGGTGCTGAGAGAAAACATGACTGTTGAATGACAGTATATAATCTCTTTGGGGCAGTCATTTTAGAGTAAATCCTCGGTCCTTTTGTTCTCTACCCTCATTCCCAGGATGGGTTCTGAATGTATGGGGGATTTTCAAGGCCATGAGTTACTGGGACAGAAGACACTTTGAGACCACCCCCAGAGATCCTGGGAATGGATGACTTGTGGTCCTCATTGACTTCTACAGTAATGTCTGCCAGTCATGGGATGTCCTATGGGCCCATAGTACTGATGTCCGGGTCTGGTGGAATCATGAGTTGTTCTCATACTGGTTCCATGAGTTGTTCTCATACTGGTTGCCTCTCCCTGGCTTTGTGGACCCACCTGAGTGTCAGCCGCGCCCTTCCTCCTGCTCTGGTTTAAGCCATCTATCCTGCAGCCTGTGCAGTGGGGTCTGTTCTTGTTCACATTGCCAGCTCATGGATTCTCATTCCAGGGACTTTCTATGTCTCCTCCTGACCAAGCACACTTACTTCTGGGTTTCTCCCATGGCCCATGCATGTGGAAGGAGTTGGAGGAGAGTGAGGAGTCTGACCTCCAGCCCTCTATCTCACCCCTCGCTCAGCCACTTGTAACGTTTCCTTCAGGACATCACTCCTCAAACTATAGTGGATTCTCACTCCTCAAACTATAGTGGATTCCCACCCCTGCCCCCAATCCACAGCAGACCCATAGTTTTGTAAAGTACAATAAAAATCACTTATTAGACAAATAAAATAGTAAAAAGGCACACAATACAAGCCCCAGTTTTTAAAAATAATTATTTGAGTCAAGAGGTATAAAATCAGTTGTCTTAGTCCATCTGGGCTCCTAAAAGAAAAATATTATAGATTATGTGGCTTATAAACACCAGATATTTATTTCTCACATTTCTGGAGACTGGAAGTCCAAAATTAGGGCACCAGGAGGGTCAGTTCTGGTGAAAGCCCCCTTCCAGGATGCAGACCTCCAGTGTCTCATGTTATCTTCACACAGAGGAAAGCAGAGTGGAAGCAAGCTCTCTCCTGACTCTTCCCAAGGGCACTAACCCCACTCATGAGCTCTCTACCCTCATGACCTGTCTCATCCTAATCGCCTCCCAAAGGCCCCACCTCCTAATGCCATCACATTGGGGGATGGGATTTCAACCTATGAATTTGGGGGGCACACAAACATTCAGTCCATAACACTAGTCTATCAAATTGGTATAAAAGTTTCTAAATGCTTACTCCCCATTTCAGAACTGATCTCAGTGTGGACTGGAGGCCAGCACCTTCTCAGGACCACACTTTGAGTAGCACAGGCCTAGAATGTGCCACGTTGGGCCAAGAACTTGTCTAAGGTGGTCTTTAGTCTTAGGCAGTGCCCAGGGAAGGGAAGAGCAAGTCCCACTACACCAGAATTCTGCACAGTTTCTCTGTTTTATTTTGTCTATCAGCCTTCAAGCGCCACGCCCAGCTATACTTACTTTCAACATGCCCCAGGGTTTAACCTCAGGGGTAAGAGAGGACACCTTCTTTCCTGACCCTGGTCCCTCTCAGCATCTGCCTCTCTGAGCAGGAGCCTCTCCATTTTCTCCCCTTGCTTTCCATCTGCTTGGGGTTGATAGACAAAACCCTCTGTCTTTGCTTTTGATAGGTGACCAGTAGGGATTTTTTTCCCTTCTCTTGTTCTTCTTTCTTTCTTGTTTTCTTTCTCTCTCTCTCTCTTTTTTCTTTTTGGCATTCTAGAAAACCCTTTTCAGTCTCTAAAAGGCTCAACCCTCTTGCTGGAATTTTTTTTAAGTTGGCTTTGGAACTCAAAGCTGATCAATGCCCTCTTTGTTCCAGCTGGTACCCGCCCTCCTTCTGAGAGGACAACTGCCATTGACAAAGTGGGTGGGGAGCCTCGGAGGCAACAACAAAAAAAGTACAGGGTATGAAAATATTTCATAAAATGCCTATTACACTGACATCTGGGTGATACAAATAGGAGTAATTAAGAAGGATTTTAAAACTCTTCATCAGATCAACATATACACACTACTATATATAAAATAGATAACTAATAAGGACCTACTGTATAGCACAGAGAACTCTACTCAATACTCTGTAATGACCTATATGGGAAAAGAATCTAAAAAAGAGAGGATATGTGTATACATAAAACTGAATCACCTTGCTGTGTAGCAGAAACTAACACAACATTGTAAATCAACTATACTCCAATAAAATTTTTTTTAAAAATTAAAAAAAAACGCTTCATCACTATTACGTGATACCTGATTGATAATTGCATAAAATGATGCTTTTGATGCAAACATTTATACATTCCTTTACTGTACCCTCATCTCACAACAAAACAGGAGTTTTCAGGATACATATCTTTATATGGATGAAACCAAAAGTAATAGCACTAGTAGAAAATACAGTAAAAATTGTAAAAGTTATTCAGTGTGTGTGTGTGTGTGTGTGTGTGTGTGTGTGTGTGTGTGTGTGAACAACTGGCAAGAGAATCCATTTTTAACTGAGGGATCTTTATGCACTCTTGGGATTTTAACTCACATACAAATTAACCTCTGCTTTACTCTCAGGAAAACTGAGTTGCCCAAAGAAAATTGGATGGTTCCTCCTGGATATTCTTATATTTCAAAAATTATAATTTTGTAAATATGCCTGCAAACTTACTTTATAGAATTCAAAATAACCATCAAAAGAAACTAGACAATCTAGACAGTGTTTGTACATTTTTTTCTTCCTATTATCAATTATTTATTATGACCACATAAATCTAGTCATTATTTCTATTTCAATAGCTATTACATACTTGAAAGTGTTGTAAAAACTAAATTCCAGTTTCCTGAGATCTTATCTCTTTAAGACTTAGAGATGAACACAGGTCTCATTCACTGTACTATTTGAAATTTTTGCTCAGGGCCTGGAATAGCAAAGAAACCAAATAAATCTTCACCAAATTAATTATTAGAAGTGAAAGCTCACCTTCCCATAACTTCTACTGGAAACACTATCCTTCAATGTGTGCACATTTTAAATTAAACTAACATTTTAAAAGATGTAGGAAACACAATTTTTAAAAAAAATTCTAAACAAATGTTGCTATATATATCTACAGTATCTTTCAACAATGGTATTAGTCAGAGTCTAGGTAGGAAAGAGATGGCACAGTCAAACTGTATATTTGGGGAGAACTTAATTAAGGGATTACTTTCAAGGATGTGCTCTGGATTTAGGGAAACTACAAAACATAGTGCAGTACCACAGAGCTAGTTACCAGGAGCATTGTTACCATCCTCAAGCTAAAGAACCCCGGGGGAGCTGAACCCCAAGACGGAGAAAGCTTCATAAACTGATCATCCTCTGAAGACTCCAGCAAAAAATGGAGAAACCAAGCTAAAGAACATAAACATACATTTCTGTTACAGATACAAGTAGCATTTTAAACAACATGAACATTTAGGTTGTTTCAAGGTCCATCAACAGATGAATGGATAAAGACGATGTGGTACCTATATACAATGGAATATTACTCAGCCATAAAAAAGAAGGAAATCATACCATTTGCAGCAACATGGACAGACCTAAAGATTATCATACTAAGTGAAGTCAGAGAAAGACAAATAACATATGACATCACTCATATGTGAAATCTAATTTTAAAAATGATACAAATGAACTAATTTACAAAACAGAAACAGACTTACAGATATCAAACACAAACTTATGGTTACCAAAGGGGAAATGAGGGGGGAGGGATAAATCAGAAGCTTGGGATTAACTTACACACACTACTATAGATAAGATGGATAACCAAGGACCTACTGTATAGCACAGGGAACGCTACTCAATATTCTGTGATACCCTGTATGAGAAAAGAATCTGAAAAAGAATGAATATATGTATAGGTACAACTGAATCATTTTGCTGTACACTGGAAACAAACACAACATTGTAAATCAACTGTACTCCAATAAAATTTTAAAAATAAAACAAACATGGAGTTTGTTCTTCTTTCTCACTACTTACTGTCACCTCTCATTGACAATATTGTAAACATTATGTGCCTTTGGATCGAGGGATGCAACCAACCCAAAGTGATCCCTGCACCCTGCAAGAAAAGAGCCTGGGGAATAAATATCTGTCTTTACTCCCCTTCTTCCCTCTGATGTCCTGCTGAGGGTTCCCACTGGAAAACTCCACCAGAAGTCAGGTTAAGGAAGCTGCTACCTTCAGTCAAAGTTCTAGTCTCCAGAGAAGGGTGGAGGAGAACAGAAAGTGAAGATTGAGGGAAAAACACAAGACATCTAACACACTCAGTG
Source organism: Lagenorhynchus albirostris (assembly GCF_949774975.1). NCBI lineage: Eukaryota > Metazoa > Chordata > Mammalia > Artiodactyla > Delphinidae > Lagenorhynchus > Lagenorhynchus albirostris. Next base: position 48,021,195 of record NC_083112.1, on the reverse strand, counting down.
TGCTGTCTTGCAATGTACACATGGTTGTGTTTGTACTCTTTAAAATATTTTGTACCTGATGTGTGCTTAAAAAGTGTGAAAGAGCTAACGAAAGGATATAGGCGTACTTATCAAGAGTAACCTAATTTATCTCATTTTCTTTTCATAATACCTGTGGTAACAATAGTAAATACATTTCTTCAGCTATCATTAAGTCCCAGGTACCATACATTTTTGGATTGTAGTAGGTCTGTCATGTTTTGTGGTCACCAGCCATAAAACAACCTCCTTAAATGTATGGACTTTCCCTCTTTGTGAGTCTTGTGGTCAAAACCAGGGCTGAATTTCTCAGCCTCAGTCATGGAGCCTAGGTTAGGCTAATCAGACTCCTCCAAACAAGACTGGGTTTGGAAGAGAGCAAAGAGAGAAGGAGACTGCACAGGCCGCCCCATCCCCGGCGCTCATGGTGTGTCAGGGCACAGAGGCGAGAGGAACAGGGTTCATAGCAGTAAGTATCCTTTGCTCAGCCTCGTAGCATGGACTGCTGGGCCCTCGCCCAAGCCGGGAGTGAATTCAATATTTTTCTTGGCTATGAGGCCGCCATGTCTGATTTTCTGGCCTTTCCAAAGATTCTGTAAACCATCTTTAATAACTTTCTTCTCTACTAAAACTAGCTACATTATGTTCTGGTTTTTGTAAATGTTTTTTTAAAACATCTGGCGGATACAAATTTTCAAAAACATTTTAATACAGTCTTATGAAATGTTGTTGCCAATAAAGAAACGGGAGCTTGGAAAAGTTAAGATTATACAATTCATAAGCAGCCAAAGGGCTGACCACAGAAATCCACTCCCCACAGTGGCCTCTTTGCCCCCGTGCCAGCTAATTCACCTGCAGAGTCAACGACAAACTCCACAGAAGAAGGGAGTCCTGAAGGAGATGCTTTAGAGAGAGTTAAGGAAAGCAGATAATTAACAGTTGAGAGGCTTTTATAGATCGACTTGTCTATGAAAAAGAAATAAACGAATCATTATTTTTCAACGGAAGTAGGAAAGGAATGTCATCCGGGAGTGACAGCTACCTCAAACTGAAAACATTAGAGTTTCTTTTGTCTGTTTGTTTGTTTTCTTTCCCCTCTCTTTGAGTATCTTAGATGTCATCCAGACTCCTATTGGCCCTTGGAGCATAACATGTATTTGGTGTCATCTCCATTCATTCAAATCGGCAAAATTGTCCATAAAATTCTGTTCCATTCACTCTGTTCTGGTTCCTGAATTCATGCATGCTCGCTCTGTACACAGAAATCACCCCCTTCACCTGTTTTCACTACTCCTTTTGTTAAAAAAAAAAATGACTTTATTGGAGATCTGTGGGCACATTAAAGGGTTACATCGTGTATCACGCAAAATTTTCACATCTTACCTCCTTTATTTTTTTTTTAAATTTATTTATTTTATTATTTTTGGCTGCGTTGGGTTTTTGTTGCTGCACATGGGCTTTCTCTAGTTCCAGCGAGCGGGGGCTACTCTTCCTTGAAGTGCACGGGCTTCTCATTGTGCTGGCTTCTCTTGTCGTGGAGCACAGGCTCTAGGTGCACGGGCTTCAGTAGTTGCAGCACACGGGCTCGGTAGTTGTAGCTCACGGACTCTAGAGCGCAGGCTCAGTAGTTGTGGCGCACGGGCTTAGTTGCGCCGTGGCATGTGGGATCTTCCCGGACCAGGGCTCGAACCCATGTCCCCTGCATTGGCTGGCGGATTCTTAACCACTGTGCCACCAGGGAAGCCCCTTACCTCCTTTATTCTTGTCCTCCCTTCTTTCATCCTTCCTTCCCAGATTGCCCCCAGTTCTCCAAATTATGTTCCCTTCAGGAAAAAAGAGAAATGAAGTCATTCCCTTACAACAAACATTTATATCCAGACCCATTAAAATGTTCAGCAGAACAAAAAATCATCATCCACTTAACGAAACCCATGTCCTCAGAAGGCTAGAACAAAAGTCAAAGAAATCAAGCTGAAGAACACAAACATACCTTTCTGTTACAAATACAAGTAGCCTTTTCAACTATTTAATAAGGATGCATTAGCAATCACCAGGATTTTCCCTCAGACAGAAGAGACCAGAAGAAAGGGAGAGAATCGAAATCCTAAGGGCACTGGGGCAATGGGGGAAGTGGCCGGGATTGGAGGCAATGGCTAAGCTTAAAGTCCTGGCTTCCTTCCACATCTTTACTAGCTCTTTAAGAAGAAAGGTTCCTTAAAAGCGTTTTCAATCTGATTCTAACCTAGAAGCCTATCTATGTTGTGTGTGGGTCTGTGGTAACAACATTTGAGAGGTGACACCAAGTAGTGGGAAATAAGAATAAGCTTCATGTCAACAAAATTGGTTTTCTTTGAACATCTAGGTATTTTAAGAAGTTTTCAAATTATATGGAGGAGTCCATAGATTTGTCTAGCTGCCCCAAATGTCCACGGCGTGAAAATAATCTCAACATTGCAACTTTTTTTAACGAAAGGCATCCAAATGCAGATAATAGCTTTGCCACTGAATTGCCAACTTGGACCCATTTTATAAGTGTGTCGAACTACAGAAACACAAAGCAATGAAACCTAGCTCGTGACACATACAGAAACCCACGTCATTACCTTGTAATCACATCTCACACTATGTGAAGCCAAAACATAATAGACATTCATAAATCATATTACAGAGCGTCGATACCTTACAAAGTCATAATATCTTTTTAACGGAGTCAGTGGGGGTTTTAAGATATGCAGAAAGTGATTTTTGTAAAGTAAAACTAGGGGCTGTATTAATACTGGAAAGGGAAGAGCAGGCATCCTAGACTAGTTTAAACTGTAACTTCCACTCCTGGGAGTTTAACATACTGTGTTTTTTAAAATACCTAATGTAGTTTGTAAAAGGAATTGAACTGGAACAACCAGTTAAAAGCAGCATCTGGGGAGGAGAGAGGATACTAACTGATTACTTGGTTTAAGTTTCTTGTAGGTCCAGTGTTGGTAATTTGCTACAGTTTTCCTTTTCCAAAAAGAAAGGATTTTGCTTTGTACACTCATTTGAATAGCAGCAGTATTCACAATAGCCAAAAGGTGGGAGCAACCCAAGTGTTCGTCGACGGATAAATAAAAGATAAAAAGGAGGACAGTTTTTAAAATAAAAAAGAAATTAATCAAATAATTCAAAAGAAAATGACACTGAAAATAAACAAAGAAGATCTAACAGAGATAATGGGAAATCCCTATAAACCACAAAACCAAGTAAAGAGAATCATGCTTAAAAATTATATTTCAAGAAATCTACCCTCCGCCTAAAAAAAATGAAAGGATTAAAATGTAGTCAATATCCAAGGTTCTCTTCTTGATTTGTTCTTCTGCTCTCCGGGGAAGGACGCATTCCTCAAGTGCTCATCAGTTTGCTGCCTTCTGTTTACAAGTCTTAGTTATCAGAAGTTCGAGTGTGTCTGTTGAGGTTTGAAAATAGACAATGAACCGAAAAGCCGTGATGTCCAGTCAACATAGGTGATTTGAAGTGAAAGGGGAAAATCTCAAACCTTAACAATTTCTTTCAAAAACTGGAATCATAAAAATTCAAAAGAGGGAATTTAAATCATTTGTTTCTCCAGTGGAACTGGTGAAGATAAAAATTATTATTACTGGGGGAGTAATATTTTACAGTTTCTATATACCAAATATCTGCCCTCCGTTGGCCAGTCTGACACTCAAAGAGGTTCTGTCTCAAGGGTGTTAAGGCATGACCCCCTGGTGTGAGTCAGGGGCTCTGCACCTCCTAGCCTGTCCTCTACACAGACCTGTGGACAGAGCTGGGCAGCCCCCCAGTGAGAATTTCTTCAGGGCCGTCCCAGGAAACTCCGAGAACACTTGTTTCCTTGTAGCAAGAGACCTCCTGAATCCCAGATGCAGAAACATGTGCCTCTCCTTAATCTGAAAGGAATTTGGCTTTTTGTGAGGCGAGCATCTGCAGCTGGAGAAGCAAGAGCAGAAATGAGCCCCTCCCAGGACGGCATCACGAAGCTCAGGAGCTAGACTGTTAAACACAAGTGGAAAGAAAACAAATTTAACCCAACCAGAGACAAAGGTGTTCAAAGCTTTGGGTATTTCTCTCCCGTGGCATTTCGAGTGGACAAGAAGAAGGAAAATTCTATCTCGTGATAAAGCAACAATAAAGGAACTTCAGAGGCGGCTGAGGCAGATAGGAAATGATAAATCAGCCACCTGTATGCCCAGATGCCAAGCTCTTTGACTCTCCTTGCTAATTCCAAAACAGAATATACTGCTTGTCACATGCTTCACATAAAATCCTTTGAAAAGGGAATTCATTAGAGAGAGAGTTCACAATATAATGAAGCAGACATTTATTGCTAAAATGATTGCTGACCTGACTTTTCAGTTATTTTGGTTCACATTAAGATACTCCTGCCTTCTGGCTTCAAAAGCATATTGAGGGACTTTTCCAGTGGCACAGCGGTGCTTAAGAATCCGCCTGCCAATGCAGGGGACACGGGTTTGAGCCCTGGTCCGGGAAGATCCCACATGCAGCAGAGCAACTGAGCCCGTGAGCCACAACTGCTGATCCGCATGCCACAACTACTGAAGCCCACACACCTAGAGCCCATGCTCCACAACAAAGAAAGCCACCGCAATGAGAAGCCCGTGCACCTCAATGAAGAGTAGCCCCCGCTCGCCACAACTAGAGAAAGCCCGCGCACAGAAGCCCGCGCACAGCAATGAAGACCCAACACAGCCAATAAATAAATAATAAATGAATTTTTTTTTAAAAAAAAAGCATATTGAGTATAAAGTAATGGGCAGTGGTGCCATGTGCTTCCAGAGGTCATATGCAGAGCAACCCCAGACCCCGAGAACACATCTGGGAATCCAAACATAAGTGGAGAAAAGGGTCTTTGAACAGTGAAGAAAACAGTTGTCACAAAGCTAATACCTTTTCTTCTGGAGGTAGGAGAGAGTTGATATGGCCATTGGAACAATGAATCCCAACTCTGCCATATATATATAGCCTCTCAGTAAAATTTAACAGTAAGATGCAAGTCATAATATCTACCGCTAAGGTCTCTATAAAGATTTAATCAGATAATGCATAAACACATCTACCTGAAACACAAAAGATACTTAATAAATGGGAGCTATTAGAAGTTAGTATTTTGAAGTCTAGGAACATCTTTCATGCCCTCCTTCAGTTGATAAAATGTTAATTAAGGAACCAGATTAGAAGCCAAGAAGATATTCACGTACACAAAAAGCCACAGCTGAAAGAAATTAAGTAGCCAGAAAAACAATAGAGGCACAGTATTCAGAAACCAGTCCCACTCCTGGCAAAAAGCCTCTAGGCCTCACTACCCTTTAATGTATCACCGCATTAGAGCACAGAATTCTTGTCCATTATGATGACAGCTAAACGTCAAAGGACCATTAGAAGGATTAATTTGTATATAAGTTGTACAAGAGGGCTAGAGAAATATGCAATATATTCTTGAATGATTTCTATAAAATTTTTTCAATTAAAAAACCCTATTGCTTCTTCAAGGGATAAATTCCAAATTTATACTAAGATATCTTTTTCACCTATTAGATTTGCAAAGATCAAAAACTTTGGTACAGGGACTTCCGTGGTGGCGCAGTGGTTAGGAATCCGCCTGCCAGTGCTGGGGACAGGGGTCCGAGCCCTGGTCAGGGAAGATCCCACATGCCGCGGAGCAACTAAGCCTGTGCGCCACAACTACTGAGCCTGTGCTCCGGAGCCCGCGAGCCACAACTACTGAGCTCGCGCACCACAACTACTGAGCCCGCAAGCCACAACTACTGAAGCCTGAGTGCCTAGAGCCTGTGCTCCGCAACAAGAGAAGCCACCGCAATGAGAAGCCTGCGCACCTCAACGAAGAGTAGCCCCTGCTCTCCACAACTAGAGAAAGCCCGCGCACAGCAACAAAGACCCAATGCAGCCAAAAATAAATAAATTAATTAATTAAAAAATTTTTTTTAAAGTTTGGTACAGTGCTGTCATGGGCGTAGGTGAAAGAAGAACTTTTAAATATTATTGGTGGGAGTGTGTATTGTTACAACTCCTGTTATTACCTTCCACAGGAAGAATTTGACAATATCTATGAAATTACTGATGCATATACTTTGACTGAAAAATGCTTTAAAATGCATACGGCCAACATACTCTCAAGGATGTGAGATGATGAATGTGACCAGGTTACTCTTTGCAACAATATTTACATACATACAATAGCAAAATATCGGAAATAATGATGTTAATCAGTAGTGTACTAGTTAAATAACTTATGGCATGAAGTGTTTGGTGGAATATTTTGCACACAGTAAGCAAAAAAGAATGTGGAAACTCCTCAGGGACTGGTCAAAAATAATCTCTGATATAACTTGCTAAGGGAAAAAAAAGAGGTGTGAAAAGTATTATAATAGACATTGGTGGGTGGAGAAAATATACATGCATATGTTGCTTGTATATTGCTGGAAGGATACACCAGAAGTTAGCAACATTAATTGTACCGGGTATTTGGAGAACTGACGTGGAAGAGGGATTTTTCACTCTTCTGTACCTCTTGAATTTTGAACCATGTAAATACACTACCTATTCCAAAACAAAAGCAAAACAACTTTTTGTTTCAATAGTCTTCGGTGTGAACAAGCCTAGAAAAAGAGGGTGACTGACATGGAGGAAGTTGAAAGGCAGCTGTTGAGTAGGGGTGGTTCCACATACAAGGTCAGGTCCATGGAGTAAGGGAGGTACAGATGTGTCCGTTGCCATCAAAAGAAAGAGAGAGGCATCTCACTGCTGTGAAGAAGAACATGTGTCAAATACAGACATCGTTTAGGAAGGAAAACTGTTGATCTCAGGTGCAGTTTTATTGTCCTTTCATTCATCTTACAAAACAAACGAAAAATTGGTTCTTCAATTTTTTTTCTCTTACAAGTCTACCATTGTCTATAATTCCTTTATGCCCTGAAATTACACAGGAGTCTTGGCAAATATTTTTTTTTTCCAAAATGTGTTCAGTAAAAAATTGTCCAACGAAAGGATCCATTAGAAAGAGGGTTCCATGATCAAATAGGTTTGGGAAATCCTGAGTATTAGTCTTCGTGCTTGGATATTCAGGAAGCACAGATATATTTTCAAAGTTATTTATGCAGGAAATTCACTTTTTGCTTTTAAGCCGAATACCTATTAACAGTTCATGGAAAATAATATTCAAAATTCTGGTTTAGAGAAATTGGCCCCGTTAACTTTCTCAGATTTTACCGTCATGTTTTTGACAGGCACGACAATTGAGCCACAATTTCATAGATACATTTTTCTAAAGGAATAATATTTTTCAATTATATTTACAATTTAGTAAAGACTATGGGATTTAGAGCCATAGAACATTCCATTATTGAATTTATCAACTTCATGGTATTTTAAGAAAAGTATTATGACACTGAAGTAATGCAATTCTGATGTAAATTTTCTGTTGTATAGTTGATAGAATTTTGATCTGTTTTGGTCACCAGTGTGTCCTCAACTCCTAGAATAGTGCCTGGCATATAGTAGGAGTTAACAAGTATTTGTTAGACAAATAAATGACAGCATGAATAGAATACACTAATTAATATACTTTTGTAATGTACTAATTATCTAACAATTAAGTACACAAAACACCAAAACTATATTAAACCACTTTTTCTCTTCCTATTTTTGTTATTCCAAAGATATTCCCAGACCTTCTGCTACCTCAGAGGGACAGCACTGTAAACATTGTGTTTGTTATATAGACTTTTTTAAAAGGAATTATTGTCATTTAGGAAGCTCATTAGAAAGTCACATGTATTGCATATCGTGAGCAATGTTAAATAACTGTATTTTCTTCTGGCTATGCCCCAATCTGCAGCGACTCTCAGCACCTTGGGACTGACCTGGCTTGGGTTTGTCAGTGTCTAAAACCATGAAATGTGTCAGAGTTGGGATCATGTCAAAGTCAGATGGTGCCCAAGCAGCTTAGCATATCACTGTCAGATGCTGGAATGAGGGTTTGCTGAGTCATCCTGGCACCCTTCAGGGAGCAGGAAAATATTATACAACCTCTGTGGCCCCCAGTCATCCCTGGGGCAAATCAAACTTGGACAAATTAATTAAGTCATATGTCTATTCAGTCATTCGTTCAATATTTACTTACTATCCACTATATTCCCAATGGAATGCTGGGTATTAAATCATTCCGTATAAGCTCCCTACTAACAACAAAATTTCATCAGTGGTTACTATGTACCTAGACTTGTGCAAGAATTTTACATGATATCTCATTTAACCCCACAGCAACCCTCTGAGATCACTACTCTGTAAAACCCATTTTACAAATGAGGATAGGAAGGTACACAGAGGTTATATAGTTTTCACATGGCCACAGCTAGTAAGAGATGGCAGGATTTTACCCAGATTGACTAACTGCTGAGCCTACAGTCTTAATCTCAGCAATGACGGACTCTGCCCTCCCTAGAAGTAAACATATACATCAACATTGTTTTAATTTTTATTTTATATTGGAGTATAGTTCATTAACAATGTTGTGTTAGTTTCAGGTGTACAGCAACATTTTAACATAAGGGGAACTAAAATTTCTTGAGCATCTTCTATGCGCAGTCCTGTGTTTTTCATTTTTTGTATGGTGTCTCATTTAATAGACTTACACATTGAAACAGTAAAAAGCAGAAATTGAGAGGACAAGATCAGTTAGCTAAACTCCTGGGTTCAAATCTCAGCTCTTTCACTTACTGGCTATGTCCTTAAACAACTTCTTTCATCTCTCTGTGCCTCAGTTTCTTCATCTGTAAAAGAGGAAAGTGCATACCTTATAGAATCAATGTTATTAAATGAGTTAATACATGAAAAAAACACTTAGAACATGGCTGGCTCAAAGTAAGCACTATACTTCTTAACTATTTTTCTTTTAATTTAGGTAAAATGTAATTTAAATAAACAAATAAAGGCACTTTAAAAAAAAAAGGTGGGAAATGCGTGGGTTGGTGGAAAACTAAAAGATAATTTCTCTGCTGTACGCGCCACCATGGGATGCTGTGTAGCCAATATCCTCAGCTCTGACATCAACTAGATGATATGTCTCTAAACCTCAGGATGCTTTTTGTCTCCATGTAATGCACCCACCACCATCACCCTTCTGAGAATTTCCAGCCACTTTGCCCCAAGCTGTCTCAGGATACAGGGATACTGCTTGGTCTTTTGGGGAGGAGTCTAGCCCAGGACCCACCTATTCATTCTATCACATCTGAAAATAGGGCTCTGGTTAAGTCTTCATGGTCTCGTGTAAATATCTGGGAAGGGAAAGATGGCTAAGGAAGAAAAATTGAACCTACTAAGCTTTAAGTGAAATATTTTACAATTGCCACAGATTAAAATGAACATATGCCAGCAAAAGACACTGTTTACAGATCTTAAAGCATTGTAGTTTCTTATATAGGTATCTCAAGGGGAAAAAAACTTTTTTGAAAATATGGTCATTAGGATTGTGTTTCTGAGTTATTTGTTGTGTTCATTTTTTGAAGAATCTGGTGATCGCTGTATGATTGCACACTTGAAAGAAACAGTATCAATTAGTGTGTATAAAAACCTCAGTACTTTAGAGTCCTTCATCAATCATGAGTCATAGCAACAATCTTAGCTCATCACTTTTCTGATTACAAAACTCCAGGTGACCTACAGCAAATTCAAGAGGTCTTATGAGTCCAAGACATTAGTCTGGCCACTGTTAGCACCGTTCCAAGCTGAAAGCTCCAAGGCTATCACTTGACTCTTGCTACCTCTTCCCACTGTTCTCTGCAACAGCTCAAACTTCTTTGGCCCTAAACTAAGCCTGTCAACTCACAATGCATAGTAAGATGCCATATGAGGTTGATCAAGTCAGAAATAAATATTGTTGACTGACTGAAATGTTTACTGATGAGCTAGTTACTGCATTTGCCAGCCTCACTCCATCCTTGGTCTCGTTCGTTGTTTCTGAGGCCTCTCTGATTTAAGTTTATTGCTCTAAATTCTGAGACTATTTGGGAACACTGGAGGATGAGAGAGAAAGATTTCAATAAGGAATTTCTTAGTATATAATTGACTGCACAGGAACAAATATTTATTTTGTTGTATGTAGTTTGTTGCTCAATGTAGCTTAAAAAAAATATTGGCACACATGTAGAATCTATTGGGAAACTTGACTCCATCTTGCCTGTCCTAGACTAGAATAGTAAAGATAAACATTACACAGTCGATAAGTTCCTGAGAGCATAGGGCCATATTTATCTACATCACTAGTACCTGATTAAAGAGGCACTTCAGACATACTTTTTTATGATGGTGAAGTGTTTACAACAAATCACTATGTAAAATTTGCACCCACTTTGTACTTCAGTAGTAAAATATCCAATCTTAAATAAATGTAGTACAGTAAAAAATTACTGTATATTTTAGACAAATACTGTAGTGTTTCTACATAAAAACTAATTGCAAAATTAACTATTGTTTAAAAACAGAGCCAATAAAAATATTTTTATTTCTAGTTTGGCCTTCTGGTCGACAGTATTCTATTGGTTATTGTGCTACTGAGTACCGTGTCTCCCAGCTCCAGTAGATTGTTGCAGCCTTCTGTGAACGCAGCCATTAGCCTACTATGGATCGCACTAAGCTTGCACGCTAATTACAAAGTCTCCAGTAATTACGGTTTATCTCTGCATACTTTTGAACATTTTATAATGGAGAAAATATTTGCTGGGGGAAGTTCTCATCCAAACATTATTTGCAAGAATGCTGCTTACACAGTTCTTTCTCAATGCATATTACTGTGTTCCATAAATAACAGTGTTAAATATTGCAGCATCCTTGGAAGGTAGTCAAATGGGAATATATTCTTTTTATGGTTTGGAAAAACTAAAACTTTTCCTGATTTACCATATTGAGTTATAGCCACGCCCATTGCTGAGCTTTCATAGCAGTTTGTCTTCCCTGAAAGAAATCATTATTATTGAAGTACAAAATTTGACATAGAAGCTTTTCTGATAAGATTATTCTTCAGCTAATACGCTTTGTCTCTGAATGAATAAAAGAAATGTACTGTATAAGCCCATTTTACCACTTAGCCTATTATGTATGTCTGTTATATGTTTGAACAAAATGGAAGAATTATTTTACCAGTTGGAATAGTATAGATAATTTAAATATCAGTGCAAGAACTAGAAATAAGATAATTTACTCTCATTTATATTTAACAAGATCTATTAAGTATCTACTACGTACCTGATAAGGCAATGGAGAGATAAAGATGGGAAATTATGGTGTCTGTCTCTATAATCTAGCAAGGGAAGAGCTTCAGAAATAAACGAAAGCAACAATGTAATAGCTGTGATGATACTACAGGCACATGAGAGGGGGAATGATCCCTGCCTCTTGGGAAGAATCAAGGGTGATGCCAAGATGGGTGACAGCTGATAAGTAACATGTGGATGACTATTACGATTCTGCTATAACTCAGGCATTGTGCTCAGAACTGACGGAAATGGGATAGTACAATGGAAAACTTTAATATCTATTCAACAAATGTTTATACTTTATTCACTGCAACGTAATAAGTTATCATCTCTATTTTCAAAAATTTACAGTCTAATTTAGGAGACAGGACATATACATCAGTGAGTGTGTTTGTGTGTGTGTGTGTGTGTGTGTGTGTGTGTGTGTGTGCATGGGTGTTTGAACACAGAAGTATTTGAGTGCTAAATGAACATAGTGCAAATAAGTGGTAAAGGAGGGAGGGAGTACTATGAACTCAGCTGACCCAGGAAGGATGCAGGGTGATGGCAGAACTTGAGTAGGCCCTGGTCAGTGGAAAGGTGGCTATTTTCTTTTTTTTTTAAGAATTATTTTTTAATTAATTAATTTATTTTTTGCTGCATTGGGTCTTCGTTGCTGCACTCGGGCTTTCTCTAGTTGCGGCGAGCGGGGGCTACTCTTGGTTGCGGTGCGCGGGCTTCTCATTGCGGTGGCTTCTCTTGTTGCGGAGCACGGGCTCTAGGCGCATGGGCTTCAGTAGTTGTGGCACATGGGCTTCAGTAGTTGTGGCTCGTGGGCTCCAGAGCGCAGGCTCAGTAACTGTGGCATACGGGCTTAGTTGCTCCGCAGCATGTGGGATCTTCCCGGACCAGGGCTCGAACCCATGTCCCCTGCCTTGGCAGGTGGATTCTTAACCACTGCGAAAGTGGCTATTTTCATTGGAGAGAATGCCAAGGCAAAGACCTGGGCTCGGGATTATATCACTTAGGATATTTCAAGCGCAAGAAACAGAAACTTAAGACGAATTGGCTGGAGCAACAAAGGAAATTTGTCCTCAGAGAACTGAAGAGTGAAAAGGTAGGGTAGGCTTTAATGCACTTGGTCCCAGGTCTGTGGCTCATTTCCTTGTGCTTCTCTCAGTTCTGCCATCCTCTATATCCTGCTCTGTTCTGGGCGGGGTTTTCTCAGAGTGGCAGAAATGGCCACCGTATATCACCAGGCAAAACATTCCAGGCATAATTCCTGAGATTCGTCCTACCTGGGCCGGCTCAGGCCATTCGCTGCTTCTGAACTTGTCCTCGTTCAGGAGGATGGAAGGTGCTGACTAGATTAACACTGGTAGAGCCAGCTTCCCAGGAAACACAAGAATTTTTTGATGCAGAAATAAGGGGACTGTTGGCAAGTGAGGCATGGATATCAGATAGGCAGTCAATGAGTGGCAGCTACAGCTTGTTCACAGGATGCTTCCTTGACTTTGGGACACATTGTCACCATTCTTTGTGCCATCATTGCCAAGTGCCACGTTCTTATGGCTTGGGAACCTGGAACCTGATCGCTTGCATTGTGTCTGGTTCCTCTGGTAGCGTGAGAACTTTCTGAGGGCGGTGACCATAAGTCCTGCTCATCTTTGTATCTCCAGCAGCACGCAGAGGGTAGGCCCTCAGTAGGTCCTCAATAAATCAGTGCTATTCAATAAATCAATGTAGCAAAGAACTTTCATATGGCTTTGGCAGGCACAAAAAGAAAGAGAGACCAAAACTAAGAGCCCGTCGTACACTTGAGGCTTGAGTTGAAAATGGTTTGCTCAAGGGCAGCATTTTCCAAAGTGTGTTCCAAGAAATACAGTCTCACATGGTGTTCCTGGAAAAAGAGTCAGTGGTCAAAACAGTTTGGGAATTACTGCGTTCCAATTCCCACCCCTGCCCCAACATGCTTCCTAGGAGGCTTGTCATGTGTATTAAGGTATGACCTACATATTACATCATGTGGAAGAAAATGCTTAACGAATTTAACCAAGCACTTCTCAAACTTATCTGACACATACCCATTCCTCATGCTTCTCCACATAATGTCTATTAATGTTTGTGGAAGCAGTATCTTGGTTTCTATAAGGAAGTTTATCACTTGTTTCTTTACAGGAATGCCGAGAGCATTTCTTTCCCTGTGCATTCTTACCTGACAGCAAAAAGGAGGTGCTCTTCTTAGGTGAACAGTCCATCACAGTTAGAGGGGATTCTTGGCGTCCCCCAGTGGCTGGTGAAGACAGGGAGGGGCTCCCGATCCCAGGCATTCCTTCCCCTCGCCTTCCCCACCAAAAAAGGTAACAGAAAAGCATTCTTCCCTTCACATCCTCCCTGAGGTACCAGAAAGTGAAATAAACCCTAGCTCCTCCCCCGGGATCACTGCAGCCTGGGGCAGACCACAATATATACTAGGTTGCTTGAACAGATTCAAACCTAGTGAAACAGTACTACAATTAGCTCAGCCTCTAATTGCGTGCTAACCGTGGACAGAGAAAATAAAATCACCCATGGACAAAAGTGACTGCAGCTTTATGTGTGGGTCTCTAAAAGTGACCCCTTAAAAAGAATGCCTAAACTAAACAACTAATACAAGGAAAGGGAGTTCCCCATTCGTGTGTTTGCTCATTTCTAAGGCAATGAATTTAGATGATATTTTTTATTGTGGAAAATTTTCAAAAAAATAAAGGCAGAAGGACAAAAAAAACCACAGAAGGACAGTATTAAAACAAAAACAAAAAAAACCAAAAAAAAGTAACAAACCACCTTTGTACTCATCACTCAGCTTGAACAAATATGACATTTGTCAGTTTGTTTTTATTTTTACCCTTCCACCCTTTTTGTTTGTTTCCTATACTATCTTAAAGCAAACTCTGAACATTAAGCCATTTCCACTGTAAATTCTTTGTTCTTCATCTCTGATTTATATAATTTATATAGTGGCATGATATCTGTCTATCTATAGATAGATATCATGCCACTATTAAATCTAACATAATTAATAGTAATTTCTTAATATCATCTGATAGCTAGTTCATATTCATGACCCCCAGATTATCTCAAAGATACATTTATACAGTGTGTGTAGTCAAATCAAATCAAGTCCCAAACAAGGCTCTCATTCATTTGGTTGTTATTTCTTATGTCTCATTCTCAATTTTAAGTCCCCTTTGCCCTTTTTTCACCTTTGTCATTATTTTCTACATTTCTTCTATGCTAGATGCATTTTTAAGATATTTTTCATCACTTACCATTCTAACATACGTAGTCAAAGGACATGAAAAAATCAAATAGGTAGATCATCTTTTAAACTGGGGCACAGAACATACAGAATTAAATGGGCTTCATATTTTACCCTTTAGGTTGTGAATGTCCCTTATTTATCCTCAGATATTTCCATGTAGGGGAAAAAAACAATAAGCTCAGGAAGCATAGTTTCTGAATAATTGTTATATTTTATGATTTTATATTTATAATTTATTTTATGATTTTATATTTATAATTTATAATTAATCATTCCTGGAGGTGAGAGAAGACAATCAAACAAACAAAGCTACTCACTTGTGGGATAACAACACCCATTCTTGATGAAATAAGACAAAATCTTGTGTTCTTCTCAAAAGATTTGTCTATATGCACCTCAATTTCTTTCTTTATTTTAAATTATTAGAGTTGTTTAACTCGTGCATGTTTCAACTTTCCTATGCCATGATTGGGGGGAAACTCAAAAAAAAAATCTGATAATGATTTTCAGAAACAGGATCCAGCCTTCTTAAGAGTTTTGCCAGTTAGTCACCTTTGTTTCAGAAAAGCTGCACGCTAAGTGGGTCACTTCATTGGCAAAGGCAGTAATTTCTGAGGCTTTATTTAGAAGAGATGAGGAAAGAAAGATAAATTGTGAAGAGAATTAGTAACACAATTTTTCAATTGCAAGTATTTCAATTGATTAACTGTCAGACCAAGCATTTCCCTAAACTCAGCAAGCCAACTCAATCTGTCTTTTGACATATTCTTTGCAATTTGTTAAGGCTTTTGGCCCAATCGAGAACACCAACCACCAACTATTAGTTTAGGTTTGATTTGTAGGTTGGAATTATTTTCCGTAGAGAAATCTATATATTGCATGTTAATTGCACAACCCAGTTAATCAAAATTCTTATAACAACAACAGCAACAAAAAACTCTTATAACATCCAAGGAATGTGCCAGAAAGTCTTAAAAAAGCATACCAATGATTTGTAAAGATATCTTTATTATTTTCTTGCCCATCTGTTGCAACTATGATACTCTTTCATGCTCTGAACTTTTAATAGAATAACTCCCCTGTAGGCCATTCCTTTCTAACAAGGGTAAGAAACTTTCTTCTCCTTTAAGTACAAGCTAATTATATAATCATTCATCATTACCAGATGCTGATTTGGGGGACTTTTTGAAAAAGAGAGGTTGTATACCTGCAGTCTCATGGCTTAGGACGTATTAAAGTAATTACGAGTTAAAAGCTCTGTGCACTCACTGAAACAAAAAAGAGGGATATAGCTGTTGGTTTTCAAGTCACATGGAATTCTCCAGTGTTGATCTCGGTAAAGCAACCTCAGTTTCATAAACCACTGAAAAACCAGAATTTAACTAGCTGACAGAAGAACCGTGGCATCAATATGTCTTTAAATGGAGGTCAGGGAGAAGTTAAATTACTGACCAAACGGGTAGAAATCTTTCCCCTGACATATAGCCTAATTTTTTAGTACATCTCCAGGCAAGATTGTGTGGCTTCATTCATTTAAATCATTTTGCTTCATACTAAAAGGAGGATGGGTAAGATGTGACACTGGTGCTCAAAAAGGACAGTTATATATAAGTAAGAGCACCTACCTTGACACAGTACTATTTTCAGAGAATCCACCATTTCTCCTGCAGGACGGATACAACCAATCAAGTTGAATGTATCCATGAGTCACCTTATGGTTTTATTCATCTCTGACAATAGGCATAGCTCTCAGCCTCTGCAGTTGTAATGGCACCTGTTCAAATGGGCTCTCACGACACACGTGAGGCTTTCTTGGCTGTCTCTTCCTCATAACCAGAGGCTTATGGGTCATGGAATCTAAAGTCTTTGGCAGGAGGGACCTGAGTGTTAGGTCTGATGGTCCAGGCTGGCAGCCTAGGTTTGTGCTGTGCCCAAAGGAAGGGAGATTCAAAGGACTAGAGAAGTTTGTAGCACATGGAGCATAGTAGACACTCAATAAATACTAATGACCAGCAACTGACTGTATATAGTATCTATAATCTCATTTTTTAAGAAAAAGGCAGAGGTTGTATTTTTTTAAATAAAAGGAAACACTAACTAAAGAGTAACAGATTATGTTCACGACACTGGTGGGGGGGCAAAAATGAGATACCAGTACTTCCAGTGGGTTACTAGTGAGCAAGGTATTGCAGGAAGACTCTGGGACTGGAGACGGTCAAGTGGAAGAACTTCCCCTCACACAGGGGCTGTCCTGGGCTCTGTTTCAACCTATAGATTGGGGTACATATAGGAATGAGAAAACTGTCTTAAAACTAAGGAGATGAAACAGCCTCTACTGATAAATGAAATAAACACTTTCATAGTGAGATGCTCTTTCTTCTGTGACATCTTCATTCAATTTTCTAAAATTTAATACTAACTTGAACCCTCTGTTCTTGTGAGTACCACGAAGAAGCACAAGGAAAACCTCTAATCTTTCTAAGGCAGAGATGCTCAAAGCAATCAAGGTGTAAAGATATCACCTCCCTCGCTCTTTTTTTTTTTTTTTTTTTTTTTGCACAGCAGGCCAGCTTCAGCCTGCTTGTACGGTGGCAGCACTTGCTCTTGTACTGGGAGCTATTCAAGCAGAGCTCTTGCTCTGTGGGTCCCACGTTCCTTTGAGGAGCCTGTCAAAGTTGAGAACATCTTCCTGGAAAATTCCTCTCTCCACCGACAGACATTCACATAAAATCTCAGGGGGATCCTGGACCCTCCAAGCCCATGCATGGCCTTGAGTTAAGAACCTTTGGATGGGGTAGGTGATGCCGAAGGGCTGGCTCAGCTCTGCCCTTAGTGGAAAGGCAGTGTGGGGCAGTGGTGAGAGCATGGCTCTAGAGCCTGCAGCTTGGGCTCCAAGCCCTGTTCAACCCACCTCCCTTTTCTAGATGCTGTGGCAGACACTGCTAAGAGTTGCCCTCTCATGCTTGTTTGGCTCTTTTTCCTTTTAAGTGAACACTGGTTGTTTTCTGGCTTGCAACACGTGTAAAGAAAACACTGCTTTTCCCAGTCATACTTGCACCAGGGGACAACGTGATGAAGCAACAGTCCACTGGGTGGAGCTTTTGGGGAACTCCGCACACAGGGACGCAATCGGCCAGAGTACATCCTTTGCCCTTTGATCCTCCTCTTTGACCTTTATGGAATATGCACCCAACTCTGGTTGGTGGCTCTGAGGTGAAAGCCATACTGTCTTATACTGGCTGCTATAACAACATATCACAGACTGGGTGGCTTATAAACAGCAGAAATGTATTGCTCATAGTTCTGGAGGCTGGACGTCCAAGATCATGGCGCCAGCACGGTAGGGTTCTGCTGAGAGCCCTCTTCCAAGTCGCAGACTGCCAACTTGTTGTATCTTCACATGGTGGAAGATGGGAGGAAGCTTTCTCAGGCCTCTTTTAAGGGTGCTAATCCCATTCTTGAACGCTTTGCCTTCATGACCTAATCACCTCCCAAAGGCCCCACCTCCTAACAGCATCACCTTGGGCATTAGGTTTCAACATAGGAATTTTGGGGACACACAAATGTTCAGCCTGTAACACATACATTAAGAAAAAAATTGCAGAACAGAAAACCAGAAGGAACTGACAGCCTGGTGGCATTATAAAATGCTATATCATTAGTGATATAACAACTGACTCGAGCTTTCTTATGTTAGAAAATAAAAGTCCTAATGTATTTAAACCTAGGTTTTAGAGGTTTCTCTTGCCCACAGTCAAACACAATCCCCAAGTGTATTTCAATTGTTAATATAATGTACTGCATACATTAGATCATTAACATTTGATGATCGAAAATCCTCTGGGGTAGGAATTATTATTACAAAACCGAAGTGAATCACCTGGCATCAAATCTGTTAGTTATCTTGAATTTTCTCTCTTAAATCATGAATCTGATTTCCCCCAAGTCTTTCTGGCCTCTCTTCTCCACCTGCACCATCATAGCCTTAGATCAGACTTTCCTCACCTGAACTGCTGCAAAGACCTCTGGTTTATTCTCTCTTCTTCCAGTCTCATTCGTTTATTTACATCTGCAGCAACTCTTTATCAAATGTCAAGTGCAGTAGTAGATGCCGGGGGGAAAAGTAGTGAAGGAGGTGTGGCTCATGTCATTAAACATCTCAGATTCTTCCTACTTAGAGTCATCATTGATCCTCCAAAAATGTATATATGATCACATCATTCCCTGTTTAAAATCCTAAAATGACTACCCATAACTTATAGGTAAAATTAAAACTTTATATTTCATGTAAGATCTTTCAGAACCCTGCAACATGCTAACTCTCCAACCTCATCTTACCACCTTCCGTCACCTTTTTCTCCCAGGTTCCCTATTTTCAAGTTCGCTGAACCGCTTGCTAGGTAATGTATTTAAAGCACCTTATGCAAGGCCGTCAAAAATAGGCACTTAGAAAATGTAGCTTGCTTTCCTCAGCCCTTCCTCAAGCACACCATACGCTTTCACACCTTCTGTGTTTGCCTATAATTTTGCCTGAAATTGTTCACCTTGTTCACTTTCCCTCCCAGAAGACTTTCTATTCAGAGTTCAAGATTCAGCTTCAATACTATGAACTCTAGGTGTCCCTGATGATGTGGAGAATCAATTTTGATGCTTAGTACCTTCCTTCCACATCCTAGAACAGGAAAGTTATGAAAAATATTTAAAAGAGTTACTGATAAGTGCACTTACTTCGCTTCAAATAAATTTGGTATTGATCATTGGTAGTAAAGCACTGTTAGATCAAGGAAGATTCTTTAGAGTTGGCTATCGTGGAAAGCTGATTGTATTAGATTCCCAGTAACCCAAAGGTGGCTAAAATGCTCAGCTCTACTATGGTCTTAGGCAATGATATCATCTAATACAGGAAGTGCAACTAATTAATTCTATATTATTAAGTACCTAATGCATGGACCTCAGTGGAGTTGTTGACAAAGTAGACAGATTGATATAAAGTGGGAGTTCTCCTGGAAAGTTGGGGAAGAAAAGGTGTGTATAAAGAGGCAAGAGAATGGAGAGTAAGATAAGAGAGTAAACTATCAGGTCCCCGAGTTTAGGTTAGATGCGGAAGGAAATGAACCTCCAAACAGACGGACAAAATTGGGAGAAAAATCGAGAGATTAAGCACCTGAATGTCTGAATACAATCAAAGAATCCATTTAGTGGATGTAATAGGTGAAAATACTAGAAGAGGAGACAGTGATTAGAAAATAGAAAACAAACTTATGGTTACCAGGGGGTAAGGGGGAGGGAGGGACAAACTGGAAGATTGGGATTGAAATACACACACTACTATATATCGAATAGATAACTAATAAGGACCTACTCTATAGCACAGGGAACTCTACTCAATATTCTGTAATGGCCTATATGGGAAAAGAATCTAAAGAAGAGTGGGTATATGTATATGTATAACTGACTCACTTTGCTGTACACCTGAAACTAACACAACATTGTAAAGCAACTATGCTCCAATAAACATTTTTTTAAAAAAGAAAATGGGGGCTTCCCTGGTGGCGCAGTGGTTGAGAGTCCGCCTGCCGATGCAGGGGACACGGGTTCGTGCCCCGATCCGGGAAGATCCCACATGCTGCGGAGCGGCTGGGCCCGTGAGCCGTGGCCGCTGAGCCTGCGCGTCTGGAGCCCGTGCTCCGCAACGGGAGAGGCCACAACACTGAGAGGACCGCGTACCGCAAAAAAAAAAAAAAAAAAAAAAAAAAGAAAAGAAAATGGGATATCCAAGTTCAAGGTTTCAGTGCCAAAGCAGTCCTTGGGGATGAGCAGTCAAGTGTATAGAGTAGAATAAGATTGCCAGACGTTGAGGTGAGGAAGACAAGGCACCATGATGTTAGAATGGTGAGCTTGTCCTCATGGACAGCCAAGCCATCTAGAATAATGGCTAGACAAGGGGTGAGGATGAAGAACTTAAGTCAGATGAAAGCTTCTAGATCATCTGTGAGGAAACATAGAGGGTACACAAGCTGAATGGTTTAACCCTCACAGGACAAAGGGTATTTACACAATGACGGGAGAACAATGCTTTCCAGCCATCCTCGGGATTCCCTCCCCTTCCAATCACTCCCACGTATGCACCAAAGCCTAATGCTGAAAAGGAGGAATGATTGGTTTTAGTGAAAACGGCTAAGGGAAATTGTATTCTTGGGAGAAAACCAGGTTTAAATCAAATCAGGAAGGTGTAATGAGTCTTCTGTTGAAGATGATTAAAATGATGGAATTTTTCATCATCATGAAATGAGATTTCTTGAAAATGTAAAATATTGCAAGACAGTTTGATAGCAGGGGGCTGGCTGGGGGAAGGAAACACGGAAAATCCGCAATATAAAAAATGTGAAGAGACCAGATGGCCCGAGGAGTTTCCTTTTTTTACAAGGATGCTGGGTTGTGAGGCACAGTGAATTAGCTGGCATCAAGGTTTTAAGGAAACAAGGGGACAAGTGCTTTGAGGGCTGGCTCAGGCTAAGCTTCAGGTATGTCCTAGGACAGGTAGGGTAAGCCTTCCATGACTTTTGTTCTGGGTTCATATGTGAACATTATTGAGAAGCTGTGGTGGTGTCTTCTATAAGGAAATTCTAGCCCAAGTGGTTTAGAACTGAAATCACCTAGGGTCCATATACTTACCTTCCAATGACAGGGATGGCTTAAGCTTTGGAAGGAATATTCTGTGGCCTGGATTGGATCTCATCTTGGGGATGCCCCCGGCAGCATCTATCAGAGATGAAATCCAGGAAAAGGAGATCCTCATTCTCAGAGACATAAAGAGGTCAGAAAATCAACTAACTGTGTGGCTGACACATGAGAAGGACAAAAAAGAATTTGTTGAGTGAATTAATATGACTTAATTTAACAGTAAGTTTTAATGCTCTGTTAGAAAATAGAAGCTTTGATAGCACATTTTCAAACTGTTCAAAAGGACAGTAGGAAATACTTCTCATTCTTTCTGGCTGCTTCTCTACTTAGGGGAGTTCCCATTTTATGAGTTAGGGGTAGAAACTAATGACAGCTCCTCATTTATCCCAGCCTCCCTTGCAGGTCAAGAGCATGCATGAGACCTAGGCTCAGCCCAAAGAGATGCGACTTCCCAGGCTTTACCCTGGGATATGGAATGTGGAAGAGCAAAGAAGCATTTCTTGTGGCAGGGGCTACGGCAGCAGATTAATCTCCCAGAGTAGTATTAGTCAGTGTGGCAGTGACAGCACTGTGTGCTCCATGCTGGTGACATCAGCAGGATGAGCTGCAGGTTGTTTTCACACAGTTCTGCATGTGCTGCCTGCCGTTGTTCCTGACACATCCTCTCCTCCTGGTCTTGCATGCCCACATGATTCCTACCCACTATTCATTCAGCAAATTCAATTTCTCCTTAAATCAGATAGATTTGGTTTATTATTCTGACAACTAAAAACTCTACTGGTAGAGATGTTTGATCCAGAAGTGGGGTACTGAAAGCAACAGAACATAAAATGAGGAATTGGGTAAATGGTAGTGAGGAACCTGACTGGTAAGATAGTAACTCTTTTTATGAGGCTGTGAGGCAATAGGTTAAATTATCCATTGCTCTTGAACACAGATCATGGACCTAGGGAGATTTCGGTATTAGTGGAAATGGTAGGAAGATCAATGGATGCCTTTCAGTGAAGTTCCATGGGAAAGAAACAAGTTAAAACTAAGGATGAGGGAAGCAGGAGATGTAGCAACAGCTGGTAAATTTGAGCCAAAAGACAAGTGTAATCTGCCAGACCTGTCTCAAACAATTTTTATAAAGTTGTTTCTGCCTGATGAAGAGAAAAACCCAGATGGCCAAGACTGGATTATGAGTATTGCCTTTCTACCCAAGGTTATTGTTTTAAACTGCCTCGGGGCAGAGGTCATTAATCTGAGGTCTAGGAGGACTGGCACCATGTAGAAGTCCCTGGCATGGAGTCACGAATTCTCAGGCTCACAATCTATTTCTAGAAAAGATCTTTGGCTGTGTTGTTAGCCCATGGAGTTGACTGGAAGCACCTGAAGCCTACTGAGTTCTTACAGGAATTGTATTACCAAAGAAAGTCCAAGGTTAATAAACAATGGCTTTATTCTTTATTAACTTTATTGTTTATAAACAGTGACTACTCCGTCTCTAAGGCAAATCCCTGAGCTCCTAAACTCCCACCAACAGGATATAGAATAATACACTGTGCAGCCCCCAGTAAGAGCATTTTCCCCGATGTTCATCTCTAATGTCGCCGTAAAGGAGAATTATATTGGTACAGGTAGGGTGACTGCCATAATAAATAGACCCAATATTTGCCATAACAAATAGACCCAATGGAAATTTTATTTCTTTTTTTTTCTTTCAAATCTTTATTGGAGTATAAATGCTTTACAATGTTTTGTTAGTTTCTGCTGTATAACAAAGTGAACCAGTTATATGTATACATATATCTCTATATCCCCTTCCTCTTGAGCCTCGCTCCCATCCTCCCTATCCCATCCCTCTAGATTGTCACAAAGCACCCGAGCTGATCTCCCTGTGCTATGCAGCAGCTTCCCACTAGCCATCCATTCTACATTTGGTAGTGTATATACAACAATGCTACTTCCTCACTTCATCCCAGCTTCCCCTTCCCCCCACCCCATGCCCTCAAGTCCATTTTCTACGTCGGCTTCTTTATTCCTGCCCTGCAATAGGTTCATCACTACTGCTTTTTAGATTCCATATATATGTGTTAGCATACGGTATTTGTTTTTCTCTTTCTGACTTACTTCACTCTGTATGACAGACTCTAGGTCCATCCACCTCACTACAAATAACTCAATTTCGTTCCTTTTTATGACTTAGTAATATTTTGTTGTATATATGTGCCACATCTTCTTTATCCAGTCATCTGTTGATGGACATTTAGGTTGCTTCCATGGCTTGGCTATTGTAAATAGAGCTGCAATGAACATTTTGGTACATGACTCTTGTTGAATTATGGTTTTCTCAGGGTATATGCCCAGTAGTGGGATTGCTGGGTCATATGGTAGTTCTACTTTTACGTTTTTAAGGAACCTCCATACTGTTCTCCATAGTGGCTGTATCAATTTACATTCCCACCAACAGTGCAAGAGGGTTCCCTTTTCTCCACACCCTCTCCAGAATTTATTGTTTCTAGATTTTTTGATGATGGCCATTCTGACCAGTATGAGGTGATACCTCATTGTGGTTTTGATTTGCATTTCTCTAATGATTAGTGATGTTGAGGATCTTTTCATGCATTTGTTTGCCATCTGTATGTCTTCTTTGGAGAAATGTCTATTTAGGTCTTCTGCCCATTTTTGGACTGGGTTATTTGTTTTTCTGATATTGAGCTGCATGGGCTGCTTGTATATTTTGGAGATTAATCCGTTGCCAGTTGCTTCATTTGCAAATACTTTCTCCCATTCTGAGGGTTCTCTTTTCGTCTTGTTTATAGTTTCCTTTGCTCTGCAAAAGCTTTTAAGTATCATTGGGTCCCATTTGTTTATTTTTGTTTTTATTTCCATTTCTCTAGGAGGTGGGTCAAAAAGGACCTTGCTGTGATTTATGTCAAAGACTGTTCTTCCTATGTTTTCCTCTAAGAGTTTTATAGTGTCTGGCCTTACATTTAGGTCTTTAATCCATTTTGAGTTTATTTTTGTCTATGGTGTTAGGGTGTATTCTAATTTCTTTGTTTTACATGTAGCTGTCCAGTTTTCCCAGCACCACTTATTAAAGAGGCTGTCTTTTCTCCATTGTATATTCTTGCCTCCTTTGTCAAAGATAAGGTGACCATATGTGCATGGGTTTATCTCTGGGCTTTCTATCCTGTTCCATTGATATAGTTCTGTTTCCATGCCATACCATACAGTCTTGATTACTGTAACTCTGTAGTATAGTCTGAAGTCAGGGAACCTGATTCCTCCAGCTCCGTTTTTCTTTCTCAAGATTGCTTTGGCTATTCAGGGTCCTATGTGTTTCCACACAAATTGTAAAATTTCTTATTCTAGTTCTGTGAAAAATGCCATTGGTAATTTGATAAGGATTGCATTGAACCTGGAGATTGCTTTGGGTAGTATAGTCATTTTCACAATATTGATTCTGCCGATCAAGGAGCATGGTATATGTCTCCATCTGTTTATGTTACCTTTGATTTCTTTCATCGGTGTTTTATAGTTTTCTGAGTATAGGTCTTTTGCCTCCTTAGGTAGGTTTATTCCTATGTATTTTATTCTTTTTGTTGCGATGGTACATGGGATTGTTTCCTTAATTTCTTTCGTTGTTAGTGTATAGGAATGCAGCAGATTTCTGTGCATTAATTTTATATCCTGCAACCTTACCAAATTCATTGATTAGTTCTACTAGTTCTACTAGAAAACTAGTTCTACTAGTTTTCTGGTGGCATCTTTAGGATTTTCTATGTATAGTATCATGTCATTAGCAAACAGTGACAGTTTTACTTCTTCTTTACCAATTTGTATTCCTTTTATTTCTTTTACTTCTCTTATTGCTGTGGCTAGGACTTCCAGTACTATGTTGAATAATAGTGGCAAGAATGGACATCCTTGTCTTGTTCCTGATCTTAGAGGAAATGCTTTCAGTTTTTCATTATTGAGAATGATGTTTGCTGTGGGTTTGTCGTATATAGACTTTATTATGTTGAGGTAGGTTCGCTCTATGCCCACTTTATGGAGAGTTTTTATCCTAAACGGGTGTTGAATTTGTCAAAAGTTTTTTCTGCATCTATTGAGATGATCATATGGTTTTAATTCTTTAATTTGTTAATATGGTGTATCACATTGATTGTTTTGTGGATATTGAAGAATCCTTGCATCCCTGGGATAAATCCCACTTGATCATGGTGTATGATCCTTTTAATGTGTTGTTGGATTCTGTTTGCTAGTATTTTGTTGAGGATTTTTTCATCTATGTTCATCAGTGATATTGTTCTATAATTTTCTTTTTTTGTGATATCTTTGTCTGCTTTTGGTATCAGGGTGATGGTGGCCTTGTAAAACGAGTTTGGGAGTGTTCCTCCCTCTGCAATTTTTTGGAAGAGTTTGAGAAGGATGGGTGTTAACTCTTCTCTAAATGTTTGATAGAATTTGCCTGTGAAGCCATCTGGTCCTGGATTTTTGTTTGTTGGAAGATTTTTAATTACAGTTTCAATCTCATTATCTGTGATTTGTCCGTTTATACTTCCTGGTTCAGTCTTGGAAGGTTGTACTTTTCCAAGAATTTGTCCGTTTCTTCCAGGTTGTCCATTTTATTGGCATATAGTTGCTTGTAATCATTTCTTGTAAACTTTTGTATTTCTATGGTGTCAGTTGTAATCTCTTTATCTCTTTTTTCATTTCTAATTTTATTGATTTGAGTGCTCTCCCTTTTTTTCTTGATGAGTCTGGCTAAAGGTTTATCAATTTTGTTTATCTTCTCAAAGAACCTGCTTTTAGTTTTATTGATCTTTGTTATTGTTTTCTTTGTTTCTCTTTCATTTATTTCTGCTTTATGATTTATTTCTGATTTCTGATCTTTATGATTTCTTTCCTTCTACTAATTTTGGGTTTTCTTTGTTCTTTTTCTAATTGCTTTAGGTATAAGGTTAGATTGTTTATTTGAGATTTTTCTTGTTTCTTGAGGTGAGTTTGAATCGCTATGAAATTCCCTCTTAGAACTGCTTTTGCTGCATCCCATAGGTTTTGGATCATTGTGTTTTCATTATCATTTGTTTCTAGGTATTTGTAGTTTCCTCTTTTATTTCTTCAGTGGTATCTTGGTTATTTAGAAGAACACTGTTTAGCCTCCATGTATTTGTGTTTTTTACTCTTTTCTTCCTGTAATTGATTTCTAATCTCATAGCGTTGTGGTCGGAAAAGATGCTTGATACTATTTCAATTTTCCTAAATTTTCCAAGGTTTGATTTGTGACCCAAAATTTGATCTATCCTGAAGAACGTTTCATGTGCACTTAAGAAGAAAGTGTATTCTTCTGCTTTCTGGTGGAATGTCCTAAAAATATCAGTTAAGTCTATCTGGTCTATAGTGTCATTTAAAGCTTGTGTTTCATTATTTATTTTCTGACTGGATGATCTGTCCATTGGTGTAAGTGGGGTGTTAAAGTCCCCCACTATTATTGTGTTACTGTTGATTTCTCCTTTTATGGCTGTTAGCATTTGCCCTATGTATTGAGATGCTCCTTTGTTGGGTGCATACATATTTATAATTGTTATGTTTTATTCTTGGATTGATCCCTTGATCATTATGTAGTGTCTTTCCTCATCTCTTGTAACAGTCTTTATTTTAAAGTCTATTTTATGTGATATGGGTATTGCTCCTCCAGCTTTCTTGTGATTTCCATTTGCATGGACTATCTTTTTCCATCCCCTCACTCAGTCTGTATGTGTCCCTAGGTCTGAAGTGGGTTTCTTGTAGACAGCATATAT
Organism: Lagenorhynchus albirostris; assembly: GCF_949774975.1. Taxonomy (NCBI): domain Eukaryota; kingdom Metazoa; phylum Chordata; class Mammalia; order Artiodactyla; family Delphinidae; genus Lagenorhynchus; species Lagenorhynchus albirostris. The sequence continues at coordinate 47,994,100 of NC_083112.1, read as the reverse complement.
AAGGGTCTTGCTTTTCTATCCATTCAGCCAGTCTGTGTCTTTGGTTGGAGCATTTAATCCATTTACATTCAAGGTGATTATCAATATGTATGTTCCTATTACCATTTTCTTGACTGATTTGAGTTTGTTTTTGTGGGTTTTTTTCCTCTCTTGTGTTTCCCGCTTAGAGAAGTTCCATCAGCATTTGTTGTAAAGTTGGTTTGATGGTGCTGAATTCTCTTGGCTTTTGTTTATCTTTAAAGCTTTTGATTTCTCCCTCAAATTTGAATGAGATCCTTGTTGGATAGAGTAATCTTGGTTGTAGGTTTTTCCCTTTCATCACTTTAAATATGTCTTGCCACTCCCTCTGGCTTGCAGTTTCTGCTGAAAGATCAGCTGTTAACATTATGGGGATTCCCTTCTATGTTATTTGTTGCTTTTCCCTTGCTGCTTTTAATATTTTTCTTTGTATTTAATTTTTGATAGTTTGATTAATATGTGTCTCAGCATGTTGAGTGAGGGTGTGTGGGTGGGGTTTAGGCCCAGCGCGTTGGAGGGGGTCTCAGAGGGGGTCTCTGAGTGTAGAGGTGGGTCCCTGGGTGGGGGGTTAGGGGTGCGGCTTGGGCTCTGCTCGGCAGGAGGGAGGCTCCAAGGGCAGAGGATTAGGCCCAGAAGCCCAGCAGGCTCCCTGGTGCCTACGTGGACAGGGAAAGTGCCGGCTGCGTTCCCTTCTGTTCCTCTGCACCGCCCCCGTCTCTCCCAGGGTCTCTCCCATCACTGCTTGGACCCCTAACAGTGCGTGGGTCTCACTGGGTGTAAGAACTCCTCCCCTCCCCCAGCCACCCCTCAGCGGTGCCAGTCCCGGAGGTCCGGCCTTTACATTTGTTCCCCCTTCCCTCCCTCCCACTCCCTCTGGACCCGCCTGGCTGGAGTGGGCCTAGGTGGGCAAAGGATCAGGCCTGGGGTCTCAGCAGGTTCCTGGGGGCCCAAGTGGGCAGGGGAAACCTGGCCATGCTCCCTTTTGATCCTCTGCCCTCCCAGTTTCCCCCTTTGGGTGTGGAATCCCTTCCCCTCCCCCAGCCGTCCCCCAGAGATGCCAGTCCTGTCCCACCTCCACTTCTCCTTCCCCTTCACTCTTCCCATGCCCCACGTCCTACCCGGTCGCTGGGGGTTTCTCCTGTCCCCTTAGGTGTCCATGGTCCCCCACTGGTGCTTGGTAGGTGCCCTAGTTGTGCAGAGACACAAATTCCACGTCCTCCTAGTCTACTATCTTGACTCCACCCCCTGGAAATTTTCTTTCTTTCTTTTTTTTTGAATTTTATTATTATTATGTTTTTATACAGCAGGTTCTTATTAGTTATCCATTTTATACATATTAGTGTATATATGTCAATCCCAATCTCTCTTCTAGGTGTTTGTTCTTTAATTCTTCTAGGTCTTTGTTAAACATTTCTTGCATCTTCTCGATCTTTGCCTCCATTCTTTTTCTGAGGTCCTGGATCATCTTCATTATCATTATTCTGAATTCTTTTTCTGGAAGGTTGCCTATTTCCACTTCATTTAGTTGTTTTTCTGGGGTTTTATCTTGTTCCTTCATCTGGTACATAGCCCTCTGCCATTTCATCTTGTCTGTCTTTCTGTGAATGTGGTTCTTGTTCCACAGGCTGCAGGATTGTAGTTCTTCTTGCTTCTGCTGTCTGCCCTCTGGTGGATGAGGCTATCTAAGAGGCTTGTGCAAACTTCCTGATGGGAGGAACTGGTGGTGGGTAGAGCTGGGTGTTGCTCTGGTGGGCAGAGCTCAGTAAAACTTTAATCTGCTTGTCTGCTGATGGGTGGGGCTGGATTCCCTCCCTGTTGGTTGTTTGGCCTGAGGCGACCGAACACTGGAGCCTACCCGGCTCTTTGGTGGGTCTAATGGCAGACTCTGGGAGGGCTCACGCCAAGGAGTACTTCCCAGAACTTCTGCTGCCAGTGTCCTTGTCTTCCTGGTGAGTCACATCCACGCCCCCACCTCTGCAGGAGACCCTCCAACACTATCAGGTAGGTCTGGTTCAGTCTCCATTGGGGTCACCGCTCCTTCCCCTGGGTCCTGATGTGCACACTACTTTGTGTGTGCCTTCCAAGAGTGGAGTCTCTATTTCCCCCAGGCCTGTCAAAGTCCTGCAATCAAATCCCTCTAGCCTTCAAAGTCTGATTCTCTAGGAATTCCTCCTCCCGTTGCCGGACCCCCAGGTTGGGAAGGCTGATGTGGGGCTCAGAACATTCACTTCAGTGGGTGGACTTCTGTGGTATAAGTGTTCTCCCGTTTGTGAGTCACCCACCCAGCAGTTATGGGATTTGATGTTATTGTGATTGCGCCCCTCCTACCATCTCATTGTGGCTTCTCCTTTGTCTTTGGATGTGGGGTATCTTTTTTGGTGAGTTCCAGTGTCTTCCTGTCCTTGATTGTTCAGCAGTTAGTTGTGATTCCAGTGCTCTCGCAAGAGGGAGTGTGTGCAAGTCCTTCTACTCTGCCATCTTGAACCAATCTATTTAAGTTAAGTAACAGGACTGAGCAACTGAAGAAGTGGGTGGCACAGCTTTGACCTATGCAGTAATTTGGGGATCCAGGTTGAAAGAGGTTCTACCATATTCAACATCATCTTTTAAGCTTATCTTATCAGGTATCTCCACTTTAGATACTTGATAGTGAGCTGGAAGGAGGAAAAAAAAGACATGCAATCACACATGCTGGTGATTTTATGTGCCCAGCCTGGAAGTGATGCATGGCATTTCCACTAATATTCTATGGGCTAGAATTCAGTCTACGTGGCTACAACTAAGTGCAAGAAAGGCTGAAAAAGGTGTCCTAGTTGTGTGCCCAGGAAGAAGAAGAAGCAGGTGTTGGAGAGCAGCTAACCATCTCTGCCACAACAGAGGAAAGAAAGACCAGTCCTGAGAGTAACACTTGGGCTGTACAATTGGATGACCAAGTACCTCTCTCTACTGCCGGGATAAGAAGCCTTGCTACTCTCATCCAGCAGAATGTAAGTGCTAGGGACCAGTGACTGTTGTCAGGTGTTTCTACTCTTTCCTTTTCAGAATTGGAATTGATTTGGTGAGAGGATAAGGGGAGAATTAATTGTATTTTACGTTAGGGATTCTAGTGATGAACATTTGTTTTTAGCCATATGTGCACAGACTATGATAGAAGAATAAAAGTCTAGAAATCCCAGATGTAGATCGGGTGTATTGACAGATGAGACTTTGGGCTATCTCCCATTCAGAAAGTAGTGGGTATATTTTATGTAAGTCTGAGCATTTTTTACCAAGTGTGAATGGGACAAAGTGTATATATTTAGCTGATGGTTGGGCAAAGGGTAAACCTGAGGAGGCATTTGTTAAATTGCTAGCCCACCATCAATTCCCCTGTTTCCCCCATTTTTTAAAGAGCTAAAATTTTGTTTGGGTAGCCCATTCTCTTCTTCTTTTTAAAAAAATATTTATTTATTTGGCTGCTCCGTGTCTTAGTTGCAGCACGCGGGATCTTTGAGTTGCGACATGCGGAATCTTTAGGTGTGGCGTGCAAACTCTTCATTGCGGTATGTGGGATCTAGTTCCCTGACCAGGGATCAAACCCGGACCCCCTGCATTGGGAGCATGGAGTCTTAGCCACTCGACCACCAGGGAAGTCCCTAGCCCATTCTCTTCTTGACTTCAGTGAGTCAACTATGGTCATCTCATCCCCTTTTTCTGCAGTACAGCAAAGGATACGTGATGCAATTATAGTCGATGAAACATTAGGAGAAATCTTCTGAATGGCTTCAGAAAAAAATTTTTCATTACTAGTAAAAGGAGACTCATGAGGAAAAAGAAGTCTCTTTTTCCATTTGACCTTGTTCTGCATGTGTGCAACACTTGGACCGATGCCAACACTGTGTGACCATGAAGGGAGTGGGACTGAGGCTAAGGCCACAGGAACAGAACAGAACCAAAAGATGGGAAGAACCTCAGTTGCAATCCCAATATCTTTAAGCCACTAAACTAACTGGGCTTGGAAACACCCAATAAGAGGCTACAGACTTCTTATTACAGAACAGTACATTTTTATTAGTGTTTAAGATATGTTTGAGTCAGGTTTTTCTGTTACTTTTAGTTGAAAACTTCCTAACTAATAAAGATCCTTTGTGTTATCCAGTCCAAACATCTCTCATCATACATGGGGAACCTAAGGTTTAGTGTCTTGTCATAGAAAATACACTGTCTATATCTGATAAGTGTGTACTTTCCTCTGTAGACAAATATAGTCCTGGGAGCACATGTCAGTAAAGAATGTGTGTGTGTGTGTGTGTGTGTGTGCTCATGTGTTTCATGAGGGTGATAAATTTGGATGGGTGCATGTACATTTTCTCAACCAGTTCTCCTTGTAACTGAGAACATGTATTTGATATCCAGTTGACTAGGGTCAATGGTAGAGTGCTTGGTTATGAAATGGATTGAAATTATGTCAGCACAGAACACATTGTCCTGGACCCATTAGGATGTTGGGCTAAACATCAGAAGTTTATGCTCACTCTGAATGGAAAAGGAAAAAAACTGCATTATAAGCCCTGTAACATGGAAGGAATTGAGAATTCTCCTTCAGATTCTATTTTACACTCACTCTATTTCTTTTTCTTTGAATTTTATTTTATTCATTTTTTTATATAGCAGGTTCTTATTAGTTATCCATTTTATACATATTAGTGTATAGATGTCAATCCCAATCTCACTCTATTTCTTTGGACCAATAAGTAGCAGAAATAAAGCTTTGCAGATGTGGATGGCTTAACATGGTATTTTAGGATCCAGTGTTTGTGTTGGGGTTTTTTTTAGCAGCTGAACATTTCCTATGAATGTTTCTGAAGTTACTGCAGATCATTTTCTTCCCACTCTAGTATATTATACTCCACTTCCACCTTTCAATTATTGTGAATATGTAATGATGAAAATAACTACTATAAAGAATGCCTTGACTTTTTATATCTTCTTTCCAACAAAGAGAAAAATTCATGCTGAGCTGCAGGGAGAACAGGGTGGGAGCTGCTGCCATTTCTCAACAGGCAAAGATGTATGGACCATTTGAAAAGAAGCAGTTTGTCCTCCTATTTCGGATGAAATGGGAGGGACTGTGGATAGTAACCATCTCGTTCCACAACTGCACCTTCACCCCCACTTTTAACATGGGGGTTCTCCTAACTGAAGGTGTAAAAAGCTGAGAATGACAAAAGCAGTGTCCCTTTGCTTTTCCTTCTTTCTCAGGAGTTAAGGATCTTCAAGAAGGTGATGTTGGCGACAGCATGGATTTGCCCAGCCTTGGGCAGGAAATGCAATAGTTTTACTCTTTGAGGCAGGGCATTAATTGAGTACAATCTTAGCTCACCTTATTCTCAAGAGATGGATCATTCTGGAAGCAGCATGGAATTTGGAATCAGGAGACCTGGGACAAAGCCCCAGCTCGGCCACGTATGAGCTTAATAACTTTGCTCAGGTAGCTTCACCTATCTCTGAAATTAAGACAATAGTAGCCAAATTATTCATTTCTTTATTTTCTCATATGGATCCTCTTTAAGAACATTTGAAGCAGATTATGAAAAATTATATGTGCAATAATCACCTGAGGCTGATGAAACAGAAATAGAAAAGCAGAACAAAGAAAAAGGAGAAAGTGTTCTAACGCTAAAGGTTGATATAATAGCCATAAAGCTTCATTACATTAGAATCTGAGGTTCCTAGAAGCCAGGGCATGAAGGGAAAAATGAGGGTACATATACTGGGTTTTCATTAAGGAAAGTGAACATCAGTTCCTCTGAGGACATACAGCATGTTCCTGGCACTGCATTCTCCAAGAAATTGAAACCATATAAGGAAAACAGTGCCAAACTCCCAGGGCTGTTAAGTGCGCTAAGTATATATAAAAGCCTTTATAAATTGCGAACTATTATTTAACACTAATTAACACATAAATATTGATTAAACCTATTTGCAGAGATAAGTTGAAAGCAGAGAACAGAGTTTTAACATCTTACTCGTTTTTAGTGGAAAGAATTTCCATAACATACTCTATACTTTCCTATCTTCGTCTCTTCTAGAGCAGAACACACAGGGCATAATATCACTTTCAGAAGGGATTTGAGAGTTCATGATTATAAATATCAATGATAGTAATTTGCAGTACATATAGGTATAAATATAGATGTGAGAAGATTATGTGGCATATAGGGATGAATGGAAAGGACTCCACCAATGAGTCTGACACTTGCTTTCTAGGGAAAACATCACCAATCTTTGTTTGCTTTTAAACAATTTGACTCTCATAAAGGTGGAGTGAAAAATGTGCAGCTGTTGACCCTTTGGGCAGCGTAACACAGCTGCTTTTCTGTAAAACTAATTAGAGAACTAAAGTTGAAGCAACTTTAACTTTTGGGCCTTCTCCCCAGTGATTTTCTCACCCCCGCAGACAATCTTCACAGTCACTGTGTCTCTTCCTCCTCAGTGACATTCAAAGCATCATTCTTAGTTTCTTGATCACAACTCTATGGTCCAGGAGTGTCTCCTTGTCAGCTCAACATTCGTCTTTTACCTCATGTACCCAGTTTGAGGATGCTGTGTGTACAAGGAGCATATCTTAGTACTTGAAGAAGTTGTCCAAGGGCAAAGGGTATAGTCTATTCCAAAGCCTGTTGACAATATTAACAATACCTAACAGTTGTATATCAGTTTAAAAGCTCACAGAATACTTCTGTTACTGAACTAAACATGGGTCCACTCGCCCAAGTGCAATGTACTGACACTGAGTTGTGTGTGGCGAAGGAAAGTGCAGTGTTTATTGTAAAGCGCCAATACAAGCAGAATGGGTAGCTCAGTGGCTCGTGCTCAGAAACCCGAACTCCAGAAAGGGTTTCAGGGAAGCATCTTTAAAAGCCAGGTGAGGGAGGGGCATCGCAGGGTATGTGACCAGCTGGTGCCCAATTCTCTGATTGGTTGATGGTGAAGTAACAGGGTGGTGCCCCAGAGGTTAACATTATCAATCCTTAGGCTCCAGTAAGTCTGGGAGCTACATACTCATGGCCATCAGATAGTTAAATTCTTCCATTGGGTGGTGGTTTTAGCATATGTAAAACAACTCAGGAAATGTGTATCAGATACTGCTATCTAGATACTTCAGAGAGGAATTAAAGCAGAGGAACTGGGGGGAAGCGTCTGTCCCAGAAAGCCCCCATAGAACCCTACTCAGTTATACTTCCTTATACATAGTTCCATTTAATCTTCACAATTTCTCCATTTTGCAGATAGAGTAAGACATATATAAATTTGAATCTTGTTTCTGCGCCTTATTAGCTATGGGAGCTCAGGCAAACTATTTAATGTTTTTATGAATCTATGTCCTCACCTATAAAACAGGAATAAAGACTGAATAAGGTAATATCTGTGACATATCTTCGGAGAGTCAGACATAGAGTAGGTACATAATAATGGAGATTATTATTGTTGTGTTTCCTGAACAGAACTCTTGTAGCCACAAAAAATTGTAAGTTACATATTAAAATGCTACAAATATTCTTGAAAGTCACAGTTGTGTTCTATTAAAATCTTTCCTCGGGTAATATAATTTTCCTAGGAATACTTTGATCCATAGTTTGATTTGAATTAATGGACAACACTGGTTTAAAAAGAGTCCCCAAACATAAACCTATTTCTTCAGAGTAAACCATAAAATCTTCTAGGACTCTTCTCATGAAGCTACCAAAAGGTAATTAAATCAGTGAGAAGAATTCCTGTCTAAAGCCAGGGTTGATTTGTGCTCTGTACTCAGTAAATACAAGGCAGCTACAATGCTCCAGGACTATGAATTTTAATCCCTAATATTTTCATATTATAAGAACCTCAACCATTGGTGCACAAAGATTTTTTCTTATTTGATTCATCCCAGAGACATCAGATTATTTTCTGGGTATCTTCTAGGTTAGAATTACCAAAATAGCCCAACCTCTTCAGGCTGGTAAATTGTTTAAAGGTGATTTATTTGAAAACAAGCCACAATTATTTGTCAGCAGCCTCCTAATGTGCTAAGTCTTTGTCACTAGTTACTTCCATTTCTAATAGCACACCTCATTCTAAATGGCCAGCCCCAGCCTTGAGAAAGTGCACTAACTGTGGCCACCATGTCTGCTGATATAGCCCAGCTTTTCAGCCAGCACTGGGTCAGACTTGGTGAGTACTTTGATCTTTTCACTGAGAGGCACATGGTCTCTTTGTCAAATATCACCAGTGGCACTATTTCACAAGTTGTTGTGCCCAAGTTGGCATGAGGACTGGACAGGAGTTAAAACTCAGAGTCAGAGATAGGTGTACACAAGCAAACACAGAGAGCCAAACACGCCGGTGCCAGAAGAGTTGTAATACAGGGAGCAATATAAGATACAGAGCCAGAGTCCAGCCCGGGGTGAGAGAGAAGAAACAGGCTGCACAGCGGCTAACACTGCCATCCCCTTGCTAGCTGTTCATATTGGACCACCTGCAAGTATAGTGACTCACATAAAGGGGCCCACAGTGTCTCACAGACGCCGCTTACAGCAGAGATGGTTCAGGATGCAAAGAATTTGAACTACCATTTCAAAGCCTTGCTATGTTATCAGGTAAATACACCTAAAACCCGTTGGCTTAAGGCCAGCTCAGCCAATGATAAAGTCACTGATTTGTATATGAAATGAAATATTCATTTCATTTTTGATATAACCATTCCAACCAATTTTGGAAATTTTTGAATGCTAATAATTTTTTTTTAATTACTTGTTTTGACTCATTTAAGGATGCTTAGCCAGCTTGTCTAAGCATTCTTTCACTTTAATGTCATATTTTTAAAACATACTCATGGTAACTTTATAGATGATTCATTAAATGCATCCTTTGTGAGTGTCTTGCATTCCTTAGTGAATACTTTTACAAACTGTATAAATTGATTAAGTAGATTAACAAATACCTTGCGTTTGCTCCCTGCTAATGAAGGATTGCTGTTTTGATGATAATAAAGAGAAGATCTGTTATGATTGTATTATGTAGATGTCAGGAACAATGAAGTGCAATGGAGGATTAAATTCAATGGAGAATTAAATTAAATATGAGATGAAGTATAAAAATCACAGTACCTGGCATATGTTAGCTACTTCGTTAATACTAGTTCTTTTTAGAGAAATGAGAAATTCATTCTCATTACCAAATTGACTTGGTTGATATTTCATATACCTCAGACTCGCCAAATACTACTAGTCTTGTTTTTTATGATATGAAGAAGTGTGAAAGTAGATAAAGAAATATTCTTTAAAATCTGTGTGGTTCCAGTTTTTTAAAATTTATTTCCCTAACTCCAATTAGAAACAGCCTCTGGGTAAAGGAGCTATTTCCACTTGACCCTATACTGGTTCCAATGTTCTTAATACTAAACCTCTAACCTTTTGTCTTCTCCCTGCTAGCCTCTGTGAGCAAAAAAGGGAGGTATACCAGATGTTCCAAGGCTTGCCTCTCAAGGAAGCCAAATCAGTTATGCCCTAATGCATTCTTTGCTTGAGCACCTCTATGAGGTAGCTGGCCAGAGGAAGAGGCAGAGAATAAAGAGAAAAGAATTAACAAGACACAGGCTCAGAGTGTGTGAATGTGGAAGAAGAAACTGGAATTTATTAGAATGAAAGCATTCAAGGTGTTCAGAGAGAAGGATCAATACATAGTTCTAGTTTGGTGAAAGAAAAAAATATGGCTTTATTTGCCTACATTTGCTTCTGCATAATGACAAAGGCATGACATATCGGCCGCAAATATCTATGAAGAGAAAGAATGGAGAGAATCAAAGTGTACGTTGGGCAGGGGAGCTTGGGTGATATAAATCAGTGAGATAACCTGGGCTTCAGTGGGAGAAGAGCCAACTGTTGGTGCATATATTTGAAAAAGGTTAAAGGCATGGAGGAATTCCAGTTAACTGTTGTTAAGTATCAAAAGTGCAGTACTGTGTATTCAATATTAGAACAAAGTCAATGGTGAGTCAGAGTCTAAAGAACGAAACAAATCTGAAAGGTAATTAGTAGACACAGAAAAACGGAGGGAAAATCAGTGCAGAAATAGGATTAAAGATAAAATAAATAATGGAAACAAATGTTGGGGGGAAATGTATAAAAAGTGACATAAAGAGGACTTAACTACTATATTGTTTTCTCCAACAGAGATGAGCTTTTAGTTTTTAAGAAGAAAGTTTTATACCTTCTCTAGATTTTGCCCATATAGGTCTCTTAGACGTCACAAGTCTCTCTGTTAGTTGTCGACCCAATGGTCATTATGCCTTTCCTACATACTAAGAGAAACATCATTTTGAGTGGCAGAGATCTGATATCAGGCAAGGTAGTATCCTGACTTGGTCCCAGGGAATGAGCCATTATTGGTCTAGGTCATTTATAATAATCCCGTTCCCTTCTGTTAGTGGGTCTGGTCCCAAAGTGGCATGTGAACCAGTTCTGGTGAATGAGACATCAAGGGAAACCTGGTATTTCCCTTCTTGCCTCAAAAGTAGTGTACAGGAACTTATCCCTTCCTGTTTCTGATACCAATGTAAAGACATAATGCCTGGAGATGTGGCAGCTATCTTGAAACCATGAGGCTACAAATACAAAAGGATGGCAAAGTAGAAGGGTGGAAAAAGTCAGACTCCTGGTTGATCCCATTTAATGGTTGAGTCTATTTTAGCAACTGCCAACTACCAGATGTGTTACATGCATAAACCATAATTTAGCTGGATTTTCTGTTATTTAAACCCCAAAGCATTTAGCCTCTCAATCACATCTGGACTGGGCAATCAAGCTATAACCTTCATTGCGTCTTTTAGGCTTTAAAAGAACACATTTGTTTAGTAGTTCAGGAAAGTATTTAAATAAGCCATCTCAAATTAACATATATAAAAATAATTTAGCACATTCTCTTGTTGTCCCAGATCCAGAGAACTTAAGCATGACAAGTTGTTCTACCTATTTTCATGTGTTATCACCTTCTACTGGGGATAAAAAAGAAATATACAAGAAAATTGAAATATGAGTAAATTGCAGTAAAAACCTAAGTATATGAATAAATATAGATAAATAAAAATAACATTGCCATGTTGACTCCTGATTAATCAAGTTAACTAAAATTTATTTAAGAATACGTAAAGTCTTAGAGAGCAAGAAGGCCATAAACATGCTTTTATTTTACCTTGGGAACAAAATAGAGGGTTTGAAAGACCTAGCAGTGATCATTCAACTAGACAGCAGCCAGCAGGACTAGAATGTAACCCTTCTTTCAGGCCAAAGCCTTTCTGCTCCATCATACTGGCTTCCAAAGGAGACATAGAAACATGGTCATAATTATTAAAATCTGTTCACTAGAAAGCCATGGCCAGATGTGGCCTCTCCTGAAATGCACCTCTTCTTGGTCTTCAATTCTTTCCTTATTATTTCTTGCTCTTTTTCTTATGCATCATGCTGATATTTCTTCTTTTCATTTTTCTTTCTTATTTTTTTCCTTGTTTTGTTTCTTCTATTCGGATGACCTCAACTTTCCCTTCCCTCTTCTTCTGATTACCCATTCTCATTTTACCTACTTCCTTTCACTCCTATCTCCACTCTTCCACCAAATCCTGGCATCAACTCCACTCATCCACTTTCTCTTCTGAATATAAACTCATAGGACTTTAGCAGCTCATTTACTTTCCTTGGTTCTTTTTATTTATTGTTGCCTGGTTTCTCTGGTATAATCTATTTTCATTTGGAAGCCCTTCTTTTACACATGCTTTTTAAAATATAATTCTAACTTCATAATTAATATTTTATCCAGTATACCCTGTCATTTTCCTATGTTAATAGAGCAGTAATAGTCATAAGGACCTGGACCTGGCACTCTAACCAATGCCACTGCCGACCTGTAATTCCACACTTGACCTGCAGACCTCTGCCAGGGATGGAAAATAAAGATTGAAAATGCTGACGAGGGCGGTGAGGAGAAGCAAGCAGAATCCAAAGAGGTAAGAGAGCAATGAGGAAGAGAAATAAAAGAGAAGAGCAAATAAACAGCGTTATACCCTACTATCTCAGAGCCCTATTATTTCACAAACACACACACACATAGGCAAGCTTCCAGGTTGTTAGGATGAGCTTCAGGAGGACGACACAGGGAAACCCAAAATTAAGCTTTGGGCTTATTTTACAAACCAGACCTGAAAAGGTCAGTGCTAGGGCTGAAAGAACCTGGGTTAAAAAGGTTAAAGGTAAAGGAGACATTGGTCAAGGTCTCCTCAGCGTTGATCAACCTGTGTTGCCAAACTCGAGGGTTCTTTTGTAGTGTCATTCGTCCACTGTGTTTGAGGAGGAGAGGGACATTGGACAAACAGCAGGGAGAAGGAGCACGTTATTTTGTGAGATTAACAGAGGACTTGAACACATAACTTACATCCTTTAGAAGAAAGGCTCAATGCTCCTAACTTTGCCGTGATTGCATGTTTCATTGGTTTGCAATTCTATAGCAGAAAACTCTCTCTTTTGAAAATGGAAGTAATGTCTTTTGCTGCCACTTTCCCTGTGTTCACTCCACCATGGAATTTGTGTACCTTATTATAACTAATTCTACATGATAGGAAAAATATTTTCTTATCAAAGAAGTTGCCAAAATGAGAGAAATAAAAACACATTGATTTAGAGAACAATAATTTAAAATTGTGTCTTCAGCTTAATCAGGGAATGAAAGGAGTTATTTTGAATATTTCCTATGACCCCTCCTGACCCTTGAGTCTTTATCTGTGGGTCCTTTTGGGTGTGTTGTTTGTTTATGTATCAGGAGTGCTTGAAGAAGGAGAGGTGAGGAGAAATGAAAACTAATCTCTATTCAGTGGCTAAGCAAATAACTATGCAGCCCATATTTCCATGGGCCACCCTTGCCTGGATCTAAAGTTGAGGAATATGGTGACGTGTTAGTCTCCTAGGGAGGCTATGACAAATTGCTATAAATTTGGTGGCTTAAAACATGAGAAATTGATTCTCTCACAGTCTGGAGGCCTAAAGTCTGAAATCGTGGTGTTGGCAGGGTTGGTTCCTCCTGGAGGTTCTGAGGGAGAGTCGTTCCTTGCCTCTCTTCCAGCTTCTGGTGGCTCCTGGCAACCCTTGGCATTCCTCGGCTTGTAGCTGCATCACGCCAATCTCTTTCTCCATCTTCACATGGCTTTCTTCTCCTGTGTCTCTGTGTGTGTCTAAAGCGCACTTTCCTTTCTCTTATAAAGATACCAGTTTTCGGATTTAGGGCCCATCCTAAATCCAGGATGATTTCCCCTTAGAACTTTAACTAATTACATCTGCCAGGACCCTGTTTCCAAATACAGTCACATTCTGAGGTTCTGAGTGTACGTGAATTGGGGGGGACACTATACAACCCACTACAGGTTACAACAGCAGTTCTTAAAATATGGCTCAGCAAAGACTAACAGATTTGCAAAAACTCCAATTCAACCACCTTTCCCAAATCCTGCCAGTCCAGTTTAATGAAGCCTCACCAGAATGCATCCAAAACACCCTGGAATGTCCCAGACAGACACACTCGCTCCATCCCACAGACGTCTCCCACGTGAATGACGTGGCGTTCTATTCATCCTGCCACCTGTGGTCCCATCGAGGCTGCTGCCCTGCTCTGCTCTGATGGATGCCTTGGTGAAGAGGGTGAGAAGGAGCTTTTGCGTCCTCATGTTGATCAGAACTTTAAAAATTTCCACAAACAGTGACCTTTGTGTACTTGCACTTTAGGTTAATTAGAGCTGACCAAAACCTGACTGAAATTCAAACATTCTGGGTCAAAAGTTCTCTTGAGTCAACTACTCAGAATTATTCCTCCCACTGACCTCATCCAGCGTGTCCCCCACGTTCCATTTCCCCCAACTTTCCTACGTTTCTTCCCTTTACAGTCCATATGCTTCTACGACTAAGGAGTGAACCCAGTAACCTGATTTCTCAAGGTGGGGCTGCAGGGAAGGAGCCCAAAGCCTAAGTGACCCTCATCAGTTTTTATCTCCCTCAGGTTCATTTGGCATTTACATAAAGAGATTTTGTTTGTTCTATGCTCTCTGCCCTCTGGAAAGGCCTGGGTAACTACATAGATTTAGGCTGAGACCTTCCATTAAAAAATAGAAACATCGCTGTAGAAAGATTTCCTAGTTCTCTTTTCTCTGCAACAGAGAATATACAAGAATATATCCCACATGTTTATATTTAGGGAGCATTTAGTTACAAGGTGGTGTAAATAAGATTGGTATGAGAGACCTACCAGCTGGCTATTTTAGACTGAGTTCCATTGGGTATTAGTGTGTCAGTGAGGTCTCCATGGGTCCAGAGTTTCATCTTCAGTGTTCAGAAGGAAAACATACATGCAAAGAGTACGGGAACATGTACCGTCATGCCATGGTCCTACACTAAAGAAGACACTATGTTCCTTACATTTTTAAGTTCTGCAATCGGATTTTTTCCTATTCTTGTTTTTCTTTTTTTTTTTAATTTATTTTGTTGAAGTATAATTGATTTACAATGTTGTGTTAGTTTCTGCTCTACAGCAAGCTGATTCGATTATACATATATACATGCATATATTCTTTTTCATATTCTTTTCCATTATGGTTTTTTACAGGATATGATATCACTTATATGTGGAATCTAAAATATGTGATTTTATATATGAACTTATCCACGAAAGTGGATGAACTTATCCACGAAACAGACAGACTCACAGATATAGGGAACAGACTTGTTGTCGCCAAGGAAATGGGGGTGGGGGAGGGGTGGACTGGGAGTTTGGGGTTAGCAGATGCGAACAATTATATATAGAATGAATAGACAACAAGGTCCTACTGTATAGCACAGGGAACTATACTCAATATCCTGCACTTGGATTTTTAATTCTCTCTGCTGAGCTTATTCACATTAATCAAATTGCAAAGCATTGATAAGCCAAAATTCCAATTTATTAATTTACACTGAAAAATGTTACTGCCAGGTGGATTGCAATGCTCACTTTGGCTAGTTAGAGTAGTACCTTCTCAACAGAAATGTGTCCTTGAGAGATAAAATCAAAATTAGAGGATATCTTGGATTATTGAATGAGAGTAAAAGAAATGAATGACCTTAAGGCATATAGCAACTTCTCTACCTTGGGGTTACAGGTGCCATGCATCAAAATTCCTCAGGTGCTCCAGAGTATGTGCAAGTATTAATGGAATGTATGCCTTATCCGGCTCTCAAGTTTCAGTGTGCTTTATTATTGTGCAAAAGTTTCTGTGACTAAAATTGCACTTAGTGTCAGAATTTTCTGCATTATTACATCCATATCTCCCCCCTTGATCTTCAGAATGTTTTTAGTTTCGGGTTTCCCTGATGGGAATTCAGGAAGGTCGCATTGTTATCTTACCTGTGACACTCTCATATGACTTATCTTAATGTGATTTTATATTTTTAGAAAAATATCCTTTCCAAAAGGCTACACTCATTCCCTTGTGTGAACTGTTGTTATTTTAATCAGACTGAAGGGTGCACCCTTTTTTGGAATCTGCAGTCCTTTGTATTTGCCACACAAGGTCTCAAGGACACATGTGGACAGAGTGGTCTCCAATGTACTTAATTCCTAGAAAGAACATGGCCAGTGGGACATGCAAAGAACTAAGCTTCAGGATATCTGGGTTCCGGTCTCAGCTCTGCCTCGAAGTGCCTGAGGCATAGGAAACTCATGCCTGTTTCCTTGTATTTAGACATAGAACTGGGGTAGCTCATTTTCCAATCCCTCTGTCTAGTACACAATAGGTACCTGTGCTGGTTAATCAACCAATCATCTCTAATAGCTCTTTTAACTCTAAAAATTTTACTAAACCTTGGTGAATTAAAATCCAGATTGGTGAATGACTTTTTACAAATTTGTTTTTTCTCTAATAGATTTTCATTTATTCATTCAGTGAACATTCATTGCAGGCAAGATCCCTGACCATGGAGAGCTTATTGAAATGAATGATTTCAAGCTTTTTTCCTCATATTCTACATCCTTCTTTCCCACACTCAATACTCAATGTCCACATATGATCTTCTTTTCTTTCGAATAATCTGATCATCTCTCTTTACAACCAACTCGCTCTCTCCTCCGTGTTTCCCTTTCCCACGATCTCCCCAAGATTTATTTTTCTCAGGGACTCACTTGCTTTGAACTCTTTTTCCTCAAGAAGTCTGCCGACGGCTTTGTAATCCAAGTTCAGAAGTTTAGGAAAAGCAGATTCTAACCAAAAAGCAGGAGTCTGAGTGAAGGATTCCAGTGGCCTTGCACTAACCTAATCCCGGAAGGTGAATTGCTCACATCTGCAACACTGGAAGGTCACGCAGGCTTCTTCATCCTCGTGGAAGATTGCTCCAAGAACTCAGCACCTCCCAGGTCGCCTCCATCTTACACCCCCCTTGAAAATCCCCTACAGGGTGGCTGGGAAGGAATCCAGCCCAACATCCTGCGGCCACACATGTGTCTTCACTCATACTCCAGCCCCCGCAGGTCGCCAGCCTCCCAAGGACCTCCCAGACCACCCACAGGGCCCTCCCCTGGAGTCCTGAACGTCTCCTCCCCCGCTCTCTCATCTCGGCCATGCCTGAACCTGCAAGGTCTGTGTCTGGGCTCCACTTATTTCCGCCAATGTCATTATGAAGATTTTAAAGAGAAACACGATTTTAAATGTCATAACACTTCGTATTTGAATAAGAGCAAACCAACAAAGTGCAGCAGAGGCAGCAGCAACTCACACAGCAATGAATACAAGAATGAACCAACAACAACCTACTGTATAGCACAGGGAAATATACTCAATATTTTTTAATAACCTATAAGGGAGAAGAATCTGAAAAAGAATAGATATCTATGTATGTATAAGTAAATCACTGTGCTGTACACCTGAAACGAACATAACATTGTAGATCAACTATACTTCAATAAAAGTTTAAAAATTTTAAAAAAGAATGAAGAGGGGAGAGGCACAGGAAACTAAAAGGGGGCTGTCCCTAGGGCAGGGAAGGGGGTTGACTGTGAGTTTACTTGGTGAGTGCCATCAGAGACAGCAGAATGTCTACAGACTCAGTAGGCATCTTCCCTCGTGACAATTAACCAAGACCCAAGACAACCGGAATCCCAGATCCCCTGTTTAATGGTTTTCTCTGATCCAAAGAATTGGCCTATTCCAACATGTTGACCTTCTCGGTCCAGTATTTTAGGGCATGATTAATGACAAGTCAGGGGTAAAGTTCAGGATTTTGTAATGGAGCCACAGGAAGCCTAAGAGATCAGGCAGAATATGGCCATAATCTGACTATCTCCAGCAACCCCTCTGAGCGCCTCGTTTGCTCTGTACTGGTATTTGTGTCCACCTTGTTGTGGGCTGCAGCTCTGCATCGGGGAGTGGGGCGGGGGGGACGCGATAAACTTCCATGCCCTCCCCGACAAAAGTAAAATCAGGGCTGCAGGAAGCATGTTTTTAAAAATTCAACTGTTGTTTCTCTAAGTAATCAGCTCCTGAGCAGTAGAATAATGCGATTTTACGGATGCCTTCAGCCGTGCTCTGGGGCACTTGGCTATAGAATCAGGTAAACCAGTGTTTGATTAGATGAGTTCTGCAAGCTCCCTGCAAGTTCTGCAAGTTTTTTTATGACAAGAAATCTGTCATAAAAAGACAATTGGGGGGAAAAGGGTACATGTATAAGAGTTTTATTACAGCATTTTATATATTTGCATAATTTGATGGATAAACCAAATATCAGTTGATCCATAAATTGTCATGTGTACATATCACAGGACACTAGGCAATCATTAAAAGTATATACCTTTATTCACTGATAAAGAAATCCCCTGTGATTCACTGTTAAATGCACAAAGTCAAAAAACAACATGTATGATGCCATTTATGATAAGTTTGTACTAACACACCCACCCCACACAGATACAGAAAGATATTAACCAAAATACTGAACACTCCCTGAGATATCCCCAAAGTGGAATTTCAGATATTTCAAATGTTTTTATTTCTATTTTTCTGTATTCTTTAAATTTTCTACAGTAAAATAAATAGTTTTTTAGGATTGGGGGAAAAAACTTAATTAGCTACCTGTATTTTGAGGATAAGAAAAGGGAAGTATATGGACTAGGAAAGGGAAGTGTATCACCTCAGACTGAGGTGATTTCAAATCCTGACTCTCATTTACTTGTTATATGACCCTGGGCAAGTCATTTAACTACACTGAGCCTCACGGTTTCACTTATATCATTAGTTATTCCCTACCTACTACGAGGGTTGCTTCAGGATAGTATGAGAGAGAGTGGCAAAATGTTTTGAAATATTACCCGATGTATCTTTCTTTTAACTCTTTTTCAATGCTAGAGCCCTTCTGTCACTCAAACTAGATGAGGAAAGCAGAGACTCAGGAAAAAGAGGACATAAAAGAAAATAGTGAGAAAAATATGTTGGAATCAGCAGTCACATTTTTGTCTTTAAATTCTAAAATTATTGAAATTTTTAGAAGAGACAAAAAACTTGAAAAGCAAAGTGCCGTTTAAACAATTCCTTCCATGCTTTTTTAATGTTCTCATATTGCAAGTACTACTCTTGAAATGAAATATCTTTAATTTTAAAAGAAAATATTTGAATCTCGAACCTCCCGACAAATCTCCAAATAAACCAAGTTCAGTTACTTGTCACAGGACACAACACTTCATTCATTCGTTCAGCAAATTATTCTTTTCCAGGCATTCTTCTAGGCACTGGGAATGTAGTTGTGAGTAAAGCAAACAAAAATTTTGAATTTTTAAAATTCACTTTGTACAATAGGCAATATACTCTTATGATACATACACACGTAAAGGGGAAGGTATAGAGCGGAGAAGATGGGAAGAAACTGGAACTGATGTATTGCTGATGGCTGATTCTAAATGGATTCAACTCCTGTGGAAGACAATTTAATATTATGCTGCAAGGTTGAATGTCTGGTACTCTATGACACAGCAATCCCGCTCCCAGGTATATGCCCAAGAGAGATAACTTGCACACATGTTATCAGGAGACTTATACAAGATTGTCTGCAGCAAAGATGTTCACAAGAGCAAAAGACGGAAAGCAATCCCAATGTTCACAAACAGAAGAATGGATTAGTAAAATGAAGTGTTTTCAGACAATGATGAAAACAGATAAACCACAACTTACTTTGGAAAGGTAATTGTGGCAGAGGATATTTTTCAGAAATGGCCACAATATTAGTTCTGGCCCCAAATGTTCTTCCAGAACCTTCTCCACCCTCCCCTCCACCTCCCATTAAGAGGTGGAGTCTGTGTTTTCTCCCTTTGAATTTGGGTGGGTCTTTGTGACTGCCTCGACTCATACAAGACAGAAACTATGTGACTTTTGAGGGCTGGTCATAAAAAGGCAATGTAGTTTCCTCCTGGCCTTTGGAGCCCTAAGCTGCTCTGTAAAGAGTCTGATGACCCTACAGCCACCAAGCTGGAGAGACCCCATGGAAAGAATACATAGAGAAGGAGATAGAGGTAGCCCGAGAAGCTGGGCTTGTGTTACCAGCCCAGGCAGCAGGAATGTGAGTGAAGATGTCTCAGAGATGACTCTGGCTCTAGAAATCATTTGACTCCAAACACATAAGAGACTCTGAGCCAGAAACATGCTTCTCTCAAACTCCTGAATCCAGAGACAGCACGAGATGTCTGCTTATGTCCATCAACTACAAATGACGTTTGTTGTTTTAAGCCACTGAGTTTTGGAGTGATGCATAAGGATAGATGACCAGAACGATGACAATGGGTGAAAACAAATAAAAAGTCCCAGAAAAGTTCTTACTGTATAATATCACTTTCTTAGTGCTCAAAAATAAGTCAAACAAAACAATAAAACTACTTTGTAAATAACTGAAAAAATAAATGCAATATTTTTTAGATTTTGATATTTCTGATTTCATTGCAGTAGAATCAGAGAATATTTGTATTATTTCTACTTTTCAAAATTCATTAAGGTTTTCTGTGTAGCATAATAGGTGATCAATTTTTGTGAATGCGACTTGAGCACTTGAACGTGTATTTGCTATTTTCAAGATACAACATTTGATACATACATCTGTGGGTATAAATCAGATCTACCCTACTAATTATACTATTTAAGTCTTTTAGTCACTTAATTTTGATGTGTGAGAAAGGTGAATTAAGGACTTGTAGTGCTAGTATGTTTCTGCCTCTTTTGTAATTTTTTAAATTTCTGCTTTATTGCTATTCTGCCTTTGTTTTGGGTGGAGCACAAATATCCATACCTCTATCTCCCCTGTGAATTATAAAACTTCTTAGTTTTATTTAATGCTTATGGGCCTGAAACCCCATAACTGATACTAAGAGCATGACTCTTGCTTTCTTTAATTTTTGTTTGCTGAAAGGTTGCCCAGCTTTTTATTTACAATCCTTTTTTTTTTTACATCTTTATTGGAGTATAATTGCTTTACAATGGTGTGTTAGTTTCTGCTTTATAACAAAGTGAATCAGTTATACACATACATATGTTCCCATATCTCTTCCCTCTTGCGACTCCCTCCCTCCCACCCTCCCTATCCCGCCCCTCTAGGTGGTCACAAAGCACCGAGCTGATCTCCCTGTGCTATGCGGCTGCTTCCCACTAGCTATCTATTTTACGTTTGGTAGTGTATATATGTCCATGCCACTCTCTCGCTTTGTCACAGCTTACCCTTCGCCTTCCCCATATCCTCAAGTCCATTCTCTAGTAGGTCTGTGTCTTTATTCCTGTCTTACCCCTAAGTTCTTCATGACCTTTTTTTTCTTAAATTCCATATGTATGTGTTAGCATACGGTATCTATCTATCGGATGAATGAATAAAGAAGATGTGACACATATATACAATGGAATATTACTCAGCCATAAAAAAACGAAATTGAGCTATTTGTAATGAGGTGGATGGACCTAGAGTCTGTCATACAGAGTGAAGTAAGTCAGAAAGAGAAAGACAAATACCGTATTTACAATCCTTTTAAATCAGAATGTTTTAGGTATGGCTCACTCATAGCATAGCTTTGGCTTTTCTTCGAGATTGGTCTGAAATCCTTCTTTCATAGAGAATGAAACCTATTTATATCTATTAATGAGAGATATCCTAGTTCTGTCACTTATTCAGTCAGTTAATATTTTTTGAGTTCTTCTACTCCAGGTATATATAATAGGAGCTGGAAATACAGAAGTGATAGATGATAGATAGATGATAGATAGATGATAGATAGATAGATAGAGGCACCATTCTAGGCATCAGAAATGTGAGTGAAGGAGGATTATCTAACTATCTATCTACCATCTTTCTATCTACAATCACTTCTGTATTTCCATTTCCATGTAGCTTGCAATCTAATGGGAGGAGAGACACTAAACATAATTTCATGTTTTCAGTTTTATAGGCTACTTATTTAAACCTTTAACTCTATGGTCTGTATTCTTCATGTCTATGTGTTTGTGTAGTTCTTCTATTATTTAGAAATGTATTCTTACACTAGCGGAACCTTTATAATTATAATGATATAATATCCTTAGTTTTTCATTTCTTTAGACAGTCCCTATTAACTTTCTATTATGAGCAATGATAAAATTAGCATGTTTCCTGTTTCCTCTCTCCTCTCCCTGTCTCTATTATCTTTTTAAATGTTTAATAGTATGGTTACATGTGCTTACATTTCTATCACTTGATCTGTCAACTTGGAATGACATCTCCTCACTCTCAACTATTATAGACGAAGCAATCAGCAAACTGACGCTAACGCCCATGTCCCCTTTTCCTCTCCAAATTTTTATTAGTTAAATACTTTTTAAACTGTTAGGGCATATAACCCATATGTCTGTTCTGTCACCACGTTCCATCACATTTGGTTTAATCTTTGCCTGTAGTTAAACCAATTCAACGCTCCCTGCCATTGCATCAGCCAATGTTTCCAAAGTCATCTCCAGGAATTTCATCAAGAGGAGTTAATTAGAACAATATTCCCTGTGTGCCTCATGTTCAAAACAGCCTGGACAGACTTTAGTCTTTATATTCGAAGGATAGTTTGGCTGGATATTTAATCTTTCACTTACACTTCCCTCTGGGAATATTGTAGAAGTATTCAAAATATTGACAGTTTGATGCCTGCTTTTTATCTGCTGGGAAGATTTGCTCTTCTTTTTTTTTTTTTTTGCGGTACGCGGGCCTCTCACTGTTGTGTCCTCTCCCATTGCGGAGCACAGGCTCCGGACGCGCAGGCTCAGTGGCCATGGCTCACGGGCCCAGCCGCTCTGCAGCATGTGGGATCTTCCCGGACCGGGGCGTGAACCCGTGTCCCCTGCATCAGCAGGCGGACTCTCAACCACTGCGCCACCAGGGAAGCCCTGCTGTTCTTTTACATATTTTTCTTTCTTAGAATATCTTTTCATGATGCTGTAGCACTTGAGCTTTTTCCTGGAGGTCATGGAGTCTGTAAGGCTACCTTGGAGGATCTTCCCAGCAGGAACATTTCTTCCCCTGTTCTAGCACAGAGGGAAGCTGATTTCTGCAGTTATGGGTCATCTGTTTTTAATTCTACCTTTTCTGTTTATCTGAACCAAAAGGATCTAAAGGACCTCTACTACAGCCCTGCACACCCCAGTCCCTGACCCCTTCTTCTAAACAAATGAAGTAGTATCTGCACTTTAGGAGAGCCCCTTATCTTCAGGAGGTGGCTCAATCCGAGTTCTGGAATTTTCTGGGCTTCTTGTCTCCACCTCCTCCTGTGACTTTTGGTCATTCTTACATGATTTTGAAGTTAGCAGATTTTAGTGGATTATATGTGTAATTTCATGAAAAATTAAGTTTGCAAGGTCCATTTTTAATGCCTTAGGCTTTTGCCTTTTTCCTAGGAGAAGGGGCAAAAAGCTGACTTATGCAACCCTTTTTTGTGTCAATATTTCCAAGCACTTTTGGTTTGCCAGAATTGGACTTAATGAGAAAGAACTGTAATGAGAAAGAATGATGCAAAAGCAACAGCATTCCTCCCAATGCAGGTTATCCCAGAAAAGAAGGAAGGACAGGAAGGGAATATTCAAGTGACTAAATATTTAACTTGATTCGGCCACACAAAAGTTGTAAATGACTGAGTCACCTTGAATTGCACAGATTATCTTCCTACGACCTTTAAAATGGGAGCTTTAGAACTGAATTAAGTTCAGTTCTAGAAAAATAAATACTATTAGAGATTTGCACCCATAGGTTAGTGAGTGTAAAACTTTAAATCTGCTACATTTGGGGGCTTGCCTGAAATTCCAAGGAACATTCATGTAAAGCATACTTGCACCATGAACCTTAGACAAGAACTGGAGCAATTCAAGAACTGGTCAGGACCATGATGCTGTGAGAGAACTGTGTGCAGAAAGCCAAAGTTTGGAGCCCCAAACTGTGATATTAACTGTGGCTAGGAAACGCCAAAAGAATAAATGTCCTACTCATAGAAGGAAGGCTGATTCTAGGGATACCAGTTCTGGCCATAAATGTGGTGACAGCGGATATTTGAAGAGTTTGACTTTGGAAGAAGAAACAAGCTGTGAGGAGAACTCATAGCTGGTGATGTAGAAAGTCAATAAAATAGGGAGGGGGTCCTTGAGACCTGGAGAGTGGAGACACCATGATATTGCAGGAGCCGAGGATTGATTAGTCAGTGTCTATCATGCCTTTAACCAGATTGCCTGGACACAGTGATGGGAGAGTCACTACTCCCGGGAACCAGTGGGTATCCCAGGAGATTTAGACTGGGGGGTCCTATACATCATTTCATATAACCCTAAGCAAAGACACCTTAGTTATCCCAGCATCATGATAGCACCTTTTGTAGTACAGACTACCTCGGAGGGCAAAGTGAGCAAAGGGAAATTCTTGGGAAAGCAGTGATGATCTTCCAGTGGAAACAAGTGGCAACTCCACCCATGATCCACATGTAACTCCATGATCTCAGAGACTCTGGCGCGTAGATTATGGGTAAACAACATTTGAACAGGGACTTAGCTATGATACTCTTAGCAAAATATTTCCCTTCATAGGAATGCAAATACTTATTAAGGGGATAAAAGAAAGAAGATAATATTTTTGAAAATTTAATTAATACAATTTATGTTTGTAGTCATTCTTTTTTTTTTGGATGTTTGTATTTTATTTACATTTCTAGAACTGTTTAAAATACAGAAAACCACAAAGGATTAAACAATAAATACCTATATTCCTATCATCCAGAATTAAAACTTTAAAAAAAATTTTTTTAATTTAATTTTATTTTTTATACAGCAGGTTCTTATTAGTTATCTATTTTATACATATTAGTGTATATATTTCAATCCCAATCTCCCAATTCATCCCACTGTAGTCATTCTTAAGTTCTCAATAGTCTCAAGACTTTATTTACTGAATAAATAGTATTCATTGCTTTAGGAGGGGACCAGATCCAATTTAGAACAAAAAAGTCACCATTCCATTTGCTGGTAGAAACTTAAAAAAATCCCAAGTAGGCAAGCAAGAGGGTAAATTCAAGAGGATCAGTGATGTCTAGAAACCCAAGATGGGGGGCAATAGGTTCAGGGGTGAATCCTAGGAGAGCAATAGCTTAGCTTCGCCAGGTAAAGCCCACACACTGAAAATTTTCTAGAGGTTTAAATCCAACATCAAACCGAATGCTGTTAACTAACAGTGGTTGAATAAGATCTCTGAGTTCTTGGGCCTTTGAAGTCCCTGACCTGAGTGTGGTGTGGAGAAGGCCATTGGCAGCGTGCGTTGAGAGAACTGGTGGACCAAAGGACACCTCATGTTTGGAACAAGGAAGGTGAAGAAAGCATGGTTTGACAACTGGGGGCCACTGGAGGGATATGGATCAACAGTGGATATACAGATACTTAAGTCCAGGCAGGACCAGCTATAGCTTACTGGACCAAACAAGCACAGAGGATAACACCTGGATCAGATGACTCATCCCTAGGCCAGAACATCTTTACCAGTGTCTCCCTCGACCTCTTTCTGACCCAGGTCTTAGTTCACCCTCTGTCTTCAAACAGAATGAGGGAGAATCACTGATTGACTGATTTGAAGCTTTAAATTGACCACATTGAATTCAGGAGATTACTGAGTAAATTTGAATTGGCAATACGAAAATTTCCACATCAGAGAGACCAGGAATTCTCAAGTTTAAGTAGTTTCAGTTATGGAGCAAAGAAAATCATTTTCATATTTAACACCCAGATTTTGTGACTATGTGAAAATTAAACCCAATGTATATGTTAAGAGTAACAGGTATATAGCAAACATTTAATAAATGATAGCTGCTAACAGTTATATTATTACATCTTTCCATTGTTATCTGAAATTTATGCTTTGGTCCTATCAACTTTTAGGTCTTAAGAGACCTCCATAAAAGCAAACATCTTTAAAATGTCCTGTTAGTTTATCAGGCGGCACAAAAGTACTGGCAAATAAAATCTTTGGTTCTTAGGGTGGAAATACAATTATGGGAACGGGGTGGAGTAATAAAAGGCAGAAGGTAAAGACGAATGTCTGAGAGGGGAGCATTCTAGAAATTTTGCCTGGATAGGAAAACAAGCTCATCTGGCCCCCAAGTCACACATGAATTATTTGTACCAGGATGACATTTAAATAATTAATAGTGAGAAACTTAGCTTAATTTTCTTGCCAACCAGCTGTATTGAGAAATCAAAATTTTTTTAATGGCTCGCTAAATCTGGGATCAGAGTAAAAGTGTTGGGTGGTCTTGCAGGCTATTTTCAACACATTGTAGGAGCCC
The DNA here is from genome assembly GCF_949774975.1 of Lagenorhynchus albirostris. Lineage (NCBI taxonomy): Eukaryota > Metazoa > Chordata > Mammalia > Artiodactyla > Delphinidae > Lagenorhynchus > Lagenorhynchus albirostris. The sequence continues at coordinate 47,968,204 of NC_083112.1, read as the reverse complement.
AGTGGCCTGCTTTTCTCTCCATTAAGGGACTGTACCACGGCATCTATTTATATTCCAAAGTCAAGCCACCCGCTTTCTTGGAAAATGCTGCCAAAAATGGAACACCGCCGTTATGAATCACCTCTTCTTATATGTTAAGAGTGCCACCGCTTCTCACTTTGTATCTGTTCACCTCATCTTTTTCTTTTCAACATGTATTTTTAAAACACTGCAAATTAATTACAGATTTTTAAATTCCTAATATTTTTGGTTGGTTACATTGATCAGCAGATATAAAGAGCTATCTTTATTCTTCATGTTGTAACTCCAAGCCACACTGGTGGTAGATTCCTTCTGTCAAGTCAAGCTCCTGAATCATGTATTTATAAGTTTCAATCATTTCCTGGTCAGAATTTCTTACTGTTCCTTTGACTTTCTCCTAGGTTTAGGGATTCTCCTTAGTTTGGAGTTTGTATAGTTTGGCCTATTGACTATAAATGCCTAATCACATTTTATCTAGTTAGAATTCCAACTTTAAACGTAAATTATGATATGAAAATGCCCCCATTTTTTCCTGCTCTCAAGACTTATTTTTCAGAACTATTAATCTTCAGTCTTCTCTCAGACCCTAAAGCCAATTCTCTATCCACACTTGTAATCACCTAAACAAGTTTATGTTCATGGAACTAACTGTGAAAAAAAAAAAAAAACACCTCACCACCTATTATAGATCCTAAAATTAGTTGTCCGGGATGGAAGACTACTATTTTCTTATGTTACAACTGATTAATAATGATAACAGAAATTTTGTCTTTTAATTCATGGAAACAAATCCCTCTTATTTAAAATACTAATGCTCCGTGTATGAGTGTTCACGGATGGTGATATTTGGGTGGGAAGAATTCCTTCAACATGTATTAGAGAGGTGTTCATTAGTTCGTTCAATAATGAATTCAGTAGATATTTATTAAGTGCCAACTATATTCCAGGCACTCTTCTAGCGAATACATTAGTGAACAAAATAGACACAGATATCTGTCCTTCCTGAGATTACAACCTAGTGGGGAGGAGAGAAAAAATAAAAAATGAGTGAATTAATGTTTACCATTGATGTTGATATATGGAGAGAAATAAAGCAGGGAAGGGAGGTGGGACAGGGTGGGGAGGAAGTGCTGTTTTTCAAAAGGTGGTCTGGGAAGGCCTCCGTGACTGGGTGAGCAGACACCAGAGGTGAGAGTGCTCACCAGGCACAGATCTCAGGGCAGAGCATACCAGGCAGAGGGGGTAGCAAGTTCGTGGTCCCGGGGCAGGGAGGCCTGGTGTGTTCAGGAACAACCAGGAGGCCAGAGTCGGTGGAAAAGTGTGAAGGAGAAAAGTGGGAGATGGGTTTTGGAGAGGCAGCAGGTAGCCCTGACATAACCACTTTGGAAGCCTGTGTGAGGACTTTGCTTATAAAGAGTGAGAGGGGACACCACTGTGAGGGCATTGAGCCATGGAGTGATAAGATCTGACTTATGTTTTAAGAGGTTCCCTCTGGGTAGTGTCCTGAGAAGTGTCCATAAGGAGGGGAGGATGGAAGCAGAACGTCCATTTAAGAGGCTTCCACAATAACCTGGGTGAAAGGTGAAGGGTAGTAACAAAGAGGTGGTGGGATAGAACTTGAAAGAAGAATCAGTAGGACTTGCTGGCTGATCATACACGAACCCTAAGAGAATGATTCAAGAATGTTATTAAGTTTTTTACCCTAACGACTGGGGAATAGAAGCAATTGCTATCTACTGGGATGAAGAAGATGACTAGGAATGGTTAGGGTTAGGGTGGGGACAGGTAAGATCTGGAGTTCAGTTTTAGATAAGTTAATTTTAGGTATCCATCATACACATGAGTGTAGCTATAGAATAGAGAGTAGACTATGTAAATCTGGAGTGAAGGGCACCCTGAGATATACATTTGAGAATGATCAACATAGAGATGCCATTTAAAGCCATCAGGACTGGATGAGATCACCACGGGAGTGGGCAGAGACAGTTGAGAGACCGAACAGCGAAATGTGGGCACTCCAACATGAGGAAACTCAGGAAAACAAAAAAAGAATGAGATAATGTGGTGTTCTGGGAAGCAAGGGAGGAAAATGCTTCAAGGAGGAGAGGGTGTTTTACTATCTCTTTCACTTTTGGTTCGTGTTTGTGTTAAACTTCATCTTCTTGACCTCTCTGTGCCACATGCTGCTGATGGGTCAAGATGACGCAGACTGAGCATTTACTACCAGATTGAAACACCGGATTTAATTTTTGTTGACCTTAAATGCAGTTTTGGTAGAGCGGTGGGGATCAAAGCCTTTGTGACCGCCTGGAGGAGTGGGATAGGGAGGGTGGGAGGGAGGGAGACACAAGACGGAAGAGATATGGGAACATATGTATATGTATAACTGATTCACTTTGTTATAAAGCAGAAACTAATGCACCATTGTAAAGCAATTATACTCCAATAAAGATGTAAAAAAAAAATAAAGCCTTAATGGAATTGTTTTCAAGAGAGGATGGGAGAAGCGAGATTGAGTACAGAAAAAAATTGAGCACTTCTTGGCGGGCTTTTGTTCTAACAAAGAATAGAGAAAGGGGGTAGGAGCTGGAGGGGACTGCGGTGGTCAGAATGGTTTTAAAATTCATTTTGAAGACTTTGTAAATTACAGGACGTTGTATGCTAAAGAAATTGATTCAGCGGAGAGGGAAAAACTGGTGATGCAGAAGTGAGGAAACAATTAGGGAGCAATATACATGAGTGGGTGAGAAGAGAAGGAATTTCATGCTAAAGGGGTGAGGAACTGGCTTTAGATATGAGAACCATGGTTTATCCATAGTACCAGGAGGGAAGGTGGAGCTGTAAGAAGATGGGTAGCTGGAGCGTGTAAGCCTATATGTGGAAAATTCATTCCTGAGGGCTTCTGTTTTCTCAGGGAAGTAAGAAGCCAGACTCACAGTGGAGGGTGAGGATGGAAGAATAGTATTGAAACAGGTGAGACAGGAAGTGTAAACAGTCAACGGGCCAGGAAATGTCCTAGGATTGGTGGGCAGGACTTACACCCCAGAGGAGCATTTTGGAACTCAGGTTGCTTGGGAAAATATTCCCAGAGTATTAAAAACATGTTTGAAAACCAAGTGATTAAATATTTTGGAGAACTACTATATGCTCTGTCGGCCCTGTCTTCCAAAGTCACGACGTCAGTTACGAGGTGAACAGCAACTACAGCGTCCTCTTCAAAGAAAGATGTTTAACACTGTATCATCAAAAATTTCCCAAAGTTTGAGAGCACAGAACTCTTCGTGTCCCATTACCTATTAGCATCCTTCAGAACAGTGTTCCATGGACCCCAGTTTGGAAAAATCACTGTCATAACTACAGCATCACCAAAGGTGTTCATTAATTCCCTGAGAGACGCTCTCGCAGTCACTGCTATGCCACCTATAAGGGGCAACATCTGAACCAGATGCAAAACTTAAGAGGCTCCAGGTAGGGAAGAGCTCATTAACTTTTTCTGAAGTTCCTCACTCATGAACCCTAACGGGGTATAGAAAGCCTTCAAGGACAATTCAGTCTAACGGGAAGGACACTTCAGTCTAACGGGAAGAACAATGTGCTGGGATCCAGGAACTCAAAGCTGAAGGGCATAGACTGGGCGATTTCGGCAGGTACCCAGCACTCAAGTATCTAAATGTCGACTAGCAAGTTTCCTCCACCAGTTGTGAGTACAGAATACACAGTGATTAAGAAGACTCATCTGCCATCCGTCAAACCAGGGACAAATCTTATTTCCGTCTCCTACTAGCTGTGTCACCTTGGAAACAAGTTAATATCCATGGATTTCAGTTTTCTTCTTTGCAAAACAGAGAAGACGATATCACCTACCTCACTGGCTATTATGAGGATTAAATGAGAAAAAAACACCTCACTTAGCACATTGAACTTTTACCTGTATATTGTAACAAGCAATAACTGATAGGAAGCTCTTTTCTAAATTAAAAGTCTTGTGAAATTGTAAAGCAGCGTTAGTTCTGTATTAACAGTGTGGCAAAGGAAATTAAGAATGTTTTTAAAAGAAAACATATAAGTGGCTGGTTTGGTTCTGAAAAGTATGAAGTCAACACACTGCTCCTTCCTAGTCTGTTTTCTCTTCAGTATTTTAACAAAAGTCTACATCAGAGGTTTATTGAACTTGTACTGCATTATTGCAGAAAGGGATGGCTTTTCTGTTGGGGATAATAATAGTAATAAAATAATATTATTTTAGATTTGTGGTCTAGCATTTCCTTTACAAGCAGGTATTGTTCCTAATGGGAAAATAAAGATTACGAAGGGTTAACTGACTTAGTAAAGGTCAACAAAAAGTCACAATCGGTCCACTCATAGAGCGGCAGGAAAGTCTGTATTTCTGACATATTTATAACTCTATGGTTAAGATGTTTGTTTAATGTTCTCTTTTATTCAAAGGTCTCTGACCATTTAAACCTTTCCCCCCTTTAACTTAGATGTGCTTTGTTAGTTATTAGCATCCTTTAAGTACCTGCTTCATGCTCACTTTAAGATCTGGACCTACCAATTTTCAAAGACTTCTACTTTGACAAAATTCCAAGATAATTACAGCAATTTTTAAAAACATGTTCTAGTGAAAAATAAAACCTTCCTTTAGATTTGAAATTTCAAAGAATTAAGTTTGCTTGCTTCTTGTAAGAAGATAATTCTTAGACTTTGTGATACTAAGACTAAAAAATACACTATATTTTGCTTGTAGGTTTAAAATGTGTTTGAGTATGTTTGCTTTAACCATGGAACGTGATCCAAGACCAGGCTCATAGTAGGAGCTAAAAACCTGAAATCTAGGTTTTATTGTCAAACCCATGGAGGATTGCATATCTCCTTTCTAACTGATACTTCTAGATAAAATGGCAAAATATTTCATTGCTGCTTGATTACATGTTACTAAATAAAAGTGGTATTTATAAGTAACGTTGGGGTGAAATTATATAAATATTTTTATTAGCATATGATTGTAAGAGATACAGATCCCAAATGTAGGTGTGCATGAATGACACAAGTCAATACACACACACACACAAAGAGATAGAATTACGAATGGTGTGCGTCTAGATTTTCGCAGCCGACCCAGCCATATATTTCTTGTCTAGGTGGCTGCCCAGGGAACTCAAGCATGTGGATAACAGTTCTAGCGGGCAAGAAGCCATATAAACAATGAACATAACTCAAAATGAAACAAAGAAGCATGCTAATAGCAAATTGTATCACTGTAGAATACTACTCAACCAAACTTTTTTGATGAGTGATAAATGGATAAATGATATAGAATCATCCCAATGAAAAAATAATTGTTTGATGGAAGAACCACATAGCATTTTGTGCTGTAAGATGTGACAGTCCCATTCTCTCTCTGATTTTTGTCTACACTTGCCTTCATGGTAACCTCCCCGGAGCCAGCCAGGACAAACACGATGCCTGATACCCAGTGGTTAAATTCTACGAAACATTTTGTTTATTTTGTCACTGTGATAGGAAAGATCTGCTTCCAGCTTCAAAGAAATAAATAATGGAATTTAAATTCTTTTTCCTTTTATGTAACAAGTAGAATGTATACTTTCTGTTAGTTTGTGGGTGGGGTGGGTAGTGTAATAAAGTTATAGAATTTCATTCACATGGGAACATTTTGATATATTAAGAGTAAGCCTTATGTTTTACCTGATGCTTTTTCTGAGAAAATAGTCACCCTGCTTAATTCAATGAGAAAAATACTTAATAATTGATGAGGATTTGTGGAGTTGAAAGTTGTAAACAAGACAGTATTTCAATACAACAGCTCTAAAATAACTAAACAGACTTCCTCTGTGAATTTATTTACCCTTTCTATAGCACCTATCATCTTAATACTTAGGCATAAAAGTACCAGGCATAATGTGAGAATGAAAATATTATGATTCTGTCTAATTTTTCTGTCTCAGTGAGTTAAAATACAGTGTTCAACCATACATTTATTCCCCTTTGTTACACTGCTTAGTTCCTGAGACTAAGGAATTCCTTATATACTACAACTATGCAGTGATTGGTGTGAAAGAGAGATGAAGGAATGACACTGTCTATTCAAAAATCAGTCAGCAGTTTAACTACAAATAGTGTACAAATACGCAGGTATAGTAGCAGTACCTAATGGCCGTGTATTCACTTTTTTCTGTCCTGGTTTCATTCTCATTTTTGAAGAAACTCTCTCTCATGATCTTATGATAACCCGTTAATTTCCTGAGACCAATATTTGTCTGCTGGGTCTGTTGAGAGGTTATCAAGCTCTTTCATGTCAACAAGATATATGGGAAGGATTTATATCATGACAGTTAATGACAAATTATGCAACAAACTTATAATAGTTTTAAAGACAAAGTGATACTAAAGCATCAGATGCCTCAGAGTTCTCATCTATGCAATGGGAATTGTGTTAATACCCAAATATTTGCTGAGTGCCTACTACATTCCAGGCACTTTTCTAACCCGATGGGCTGCAACAGTGAACATGTGAGAAAAATCCTCTGCTCTTGTGGAATTCCTACTCTAGTGGTGGGGCAGATAGACAGTAAGCAAAAAAATAAAGCAAAATATGCAGTGTATTAGATGGTGATAAGTGCGGTATAGAGAAAGATAAAAGGAGAGGAAGATCAGAGTGCTCCGTGGGGCTTGCAACTTAGTTGCAATAGTTGGTGATGCTTGCCCTGAGGAGGTAAAAACAGTAGTAGAGGTTCGTAGAATTCTTGGTTAAGATTGAATGAATTATATGCAAAATGCGTTGAGCAGTGAATGGCACATAGTAGAGGGTTAATAAATGTCAGGTTGAAAAAGAGGGTGTGATACTTAGGGTTATCTTGAGGAAGGTTTTTGTTTGTTCTGCAGACTTTCCTTTATTGGCCATGGCCATTTTTATCTGGAGTTAAGAATGGAATTGTATTTGACTTTTGCATAAAACGTTCATAAAGCTAATTTGTAAACTGGATAAAAATAAAGAACTGGAAGACCTAGGTCTTCATGGATCAGTTATCCACATTTTGTCCCTGTCTTAAAAAGAGAGAAATAAGGAGGAAGGAGTGGGGGCATGGAGAGGGAGAAAGCGAAGGGGAGAGGGAAAGAAGGAAGGGAGAAAGGAGAGAAGGAAAGAAAAGTTCTTTAAGAGTTCATCTTAAGAGTAAAATTGTTTTAAGGCATATAGTTTAAATTACTTTAACTTTATATGTGACTAACTTGAAAGATGGCTCAGTTTAAACAGGTCTAGGGCTGCCCTGGTGGCGCAGTGGTTGAGAGTCTGCCTACCGATGCAGGGGACATGGGTTCGTGACCCGGTCCACATGCCACGGAGCGGCTGGGCCCGTGAGCCATGGCCGCTGAGCCTGCGCGTCCGGAGCCTGTGCTCCGCGACGGGAGAGGCCACAACAGCGAGAGGCCCGCGTACCGCAAAAGAAAAAAACAGATCTAAATCCCAATCTAGGAAAGTACCAATCTTTAGTAATTGGGTTCGAACATTTTATTGAACTATATAAAATCTATAAAAATCTCATATATTCCTTAAGATTATTTTTCTTGACAAACAACTTTATTATTCTAGAAGGTGACTATATTTAGGTGTATTTTAATAGTAAACAAACAATGAGTTATTTGTATTAAAGAAGTTAACAGTTCTAGCTAATAGAAAAGAAAAATAAATACTCATAGGGCACCAACAATGTGCTAGGCAATTTGGAAGTTACTTTCATTTTTCCATGAAAAAGTTTTGAGGACTTATGTGTTGGGTGCTGAGTGAGGCATTGGTGGGATAACTAAGAAGTGGTCACACACAATTCTTGCCAAGTTTCAGAGAGCTTACAGTCTTGAAGGAGAAGGTATATAAGACCTCATTCCTTCTCCACATCTTTGTAAAGAAGATGCCATCCCAGTTGTACAGGGAGGAAAACTGAAATCAAGAAAAATGAAGCAAGCTGTCAATGGTCACTCAATCAAGTGATGAAAACCCATAATCAGTTCAGGACTTTTTGGTTAACAGGTACAAGCTCTTTCACTGCTGATTCACTAGTATTTAAGTATGAAATACGAATGCAGTTTATATTTACCTTTCCGATTGTGACTTGCTTATCCAACTTTTAAAAATTAATGTTCATTTCTCAAAGACATGTAAATCGATAGAATAGCAAGATGAGCCAAAACCAGACTCTGTTACTGGGTGAAGCTAAACTGGGATTCACGTTTGCCTTGGGTAAATCACACATGGATTAATCTTAAATTGGCTACATTATGGTTTGTGTACTTTAATGATTTTTTAAAAATCACACTGTGGGGAAAAGTATATATTAAGAAATATCACAAAGTCTTTTTTTTTTTCTCTTTTATGAAATGGTGTCCTTACAATGACTGTGTCAATAACTTGTCAGCCTACGATATGTTTTTCCTTTTTTAGCTGTCAGCCAGCAAGAATTCAATAGAAAGTCTCAGTAATATAATGGTTTACAATTTAAAACATTATGCGAAATTACATAGCAAAAAGGTAGAGACTGTCAGTTGACTGTCCCAAATTCCACCTAAGATGTTCTCTGTGTCCACTTTCCTGTGATGGATCTCTGGGAAGCCATGTGACCCAATCTTGGCCAATGAGATATAAGCAGATGATATGGGTAAGGCTTTGGGAAAAATTTCTAAAAGGAATAGATCTGACCTTTATCTTTAGCCTTTCTCCCTCTTCCTCCTGTGGAGGGAAAAAAAGAGTTACACTTTCAGAAGGCAAGCAGGAAAAGAAAATGGACTTGGAGGCCCTTGGACACCAGAGAGCAGCTTCACAGCCTTGAGCTCTGGCTGTGTACCTTTGGACTTCTTGCTTCATTGCAAGGGCATTGGGTGGGGCGGGCGGGGCAGGGGGAAGGGTATGTATCCTAAGCAGACATTAGCTGGGTTTTCTGTTGTTTGCAGATGAAAGCAAAGTACTACTGATCAGTACAGTGATGTTTCTCCCTCTGTTTCCTCTTTCTTCCCTTTCTCTCCCCCTATTTTCATTTCATGTTATTTTATTCCCAAGTTTCTGGCTAAGTTTTAATTCTTTCTTTCTCTCTCTTCTTCTCTATCAGCTATCTAATTTGTTATTTTAGCTTCCAATGTGGTAGAACTAAATATCTATTTAGATGCCTTACAAGTTTATCAAAAGTAAAAACAAGTATGAATTTCATAAAGACACTTTTTTTCTCTTATTACCAGGACTTGAAAATTGAGACAAAGTTTCCTATTTTCTTTCCTTTGTACTCCTTCCCCTAAATACTTAAGTTGTTGAATTTCAGAGTCTGAATTTGTAATGCCAGCTGTTCCAATGTTGATTTCCTATTGTAGACGGACTGGCATCCTCTTAGTCGGGCTGTGGTAACAGCAGTTTGACTCAGTCCCAGCGTCCTACCCACCAATTTCACATTTATATTCCTAGAGTAGAGTTCAGTCTCCACTAATCAAACAATTAAAATTCAAGCTATTCTTGTTTACCAACCTAAGGTTTTTTTAAAATGTCAAAACACCACCCAATCTTAGCAAGAACACAAGAAAATAGCACTCTCATATATATGGTGTCATGGTAAACTGGTAAAATACTTTTGAAAAATAATTCAACAATATGTTTCTAGAATAATAAAAACAAATTCATAATCTTTGTTTCAGTAACACTATTGAAACTAGGGGAAACTATCTAAAAGTTATTTTTAAAAGAAAGAAGCCAAGGCGTTTACTCTAAAGTAAGTACAATTGCAAACATTTGGAAAACGTCGAATGTGGGAGGGACAGTACCCTAAATAGATAATAGCAAATCACTATTAGGAAAAATAATGATATGAAGACTTTATGTCAGGATCAAAAATATTAATAATAAAAAACTGCAATGAAATTTTTCCCCCAAGTTGAAAAATAGTAACCCCTGAAGGGACAAGAGAGCGATGCAACTGGGATGACCACAGTGGGTAGCTTAGAAAGTACTGGAAACCCTATGTTTCTTAAGTGCAGGAGAAGCCACATGTACCTGATATATACTATTTTACATACATGACACACTTCATGTTATTAAGAAATAAAAATATCCTTTCCATCTTTTAAGTGCAACCTTCTCCACAAAGTTTCCAAACAGATATAACTTTATCCAGAGTATTTTAATTGTACCTCGTGTTATTGTTGTTCATTAGTTTTATCTGAGCTCATCTTCATAAGCTTATAATACTGAGGCTAGTCCCTTGCATTCAGCATGAAATTAAAGTGGTATTCTGTAAACGATCTATACTTGAGCTGAGCTAAATTGTTTCCATGAGGGTACAAATTTCATTTGTAAAATTTTAAAAGGCAAGGATAACTATAGTTCAAATCTGATATGCCTCAATTTGTTATATTTAAAATTGTAGATTATCTCTGTCACAAAATTATAGCTCCAATGTTTGCAACCTAAAAAGTTGCAAAGTGCCATTTTAAAAAACAAATTTGTTGTGAATTTCCTCTCTGATATTGAAGAATTGAATTTTTATTCAATACAGTATAATTCTAATTCTAATAACACAGAAAAGTAGTATAATTGATTGGATAATTTTTAAATGATTACATATGATAGGGACAGTGGAATTAGGTAAAAATGCTTCAAATTTAATATATTCCTTTATGTAAAAACTTCTAACTTAGAAGAAAGTTGATTGAAGAATGTTGCCAGAATTAATGTTCAGAAGGTATTTGTCAACATATGCCAGAATTTTATTTTCAATATATGTACACAAATGGAAACTCAGGTTTTCTTCTATATTGTATTTTAATGATGTCATTCTAACTTTAATAATTGTTGAATAGATTCAACTAGTACTCATTAATTCCCTACTATGTGCAAAATAGTGTGCCGGGTGAAAGGAAGGCTAAATAAATGGTTCAGGTACTGCTCTTGTTCACAAAGGGTTATCTGTGATAGGACAGCCAACAATATTTAATGAAAGCAGAAAGGTGTAAGTACCTTAAGAATAAGTGGGGGAATTTACATTTGCTGGATGCCTGCTCAGGCTAAATATATTTCACATCGGTCCAAACAAGCGTACAATAAACGTTAATCCTTCAATATGAGGGAAATATTATTCAAATAGGTAGAAAAATTGAGAATCAGAAAAAGGATGAAAAAACCATCTGGTCAGTGGCTAAGGCACTCTTTCCATTATACCAGAAGAAGCTCAAAGAAGGGAAAGATGAGTTTTTGGTGAGGGAATAAGAGATGCATACATGTGTATGGGGTGTCATGGCATCATTTGGTGATGATTCCACAGGAGGAAAAGGAGGGGGACTATTAAGTAAAGGTATCCAGGATGGGTGGGGCATTGTAAGATGTCCACATGTGCTGGGAGGGGAAGTATGAGATACGAAAAGCTAAGTGGGGCCCTTAAGTGTCATTGTATTGTACTGAAACAAATTTGTTCCACTTTGGGTTTCTAAATATAGGTATGCTATAATCAAGGTTTTGCTGTAGGAGAGGTGGACTGCATATGAGAGGAGGGGCTAGAAGTTCAGAGCTGGGGTACAAGGAGGGCATGTGGTAGTGGGAGCAGGGGGAGACTTGAATGAAAGTGACTATGCAGGATCTTGGAAAAGAAGAGACACATCTCAGGATGTGAGGAAGATATTGAAGCTAGAAGGACCAAAAACTGTATTGACTACAACAAAACAAAGTTATGAAATATCGTTTTCCCCTAATTTCTAGATAGCCCCTCACTCAAATCAAAAGATGTTGCATGTAATCACATAATATCACCAGCTGTTTGCATTTGTAGTAAATCTCCCTTTGCTGCACATTATTGCCAAAATATGACACAAGGGAAAAAAAACAACAACCAGGCATTGAAAACCTAATAGCACATATTCACTTCAGGCCCTAGGAAAAATCAAGGTTATATTTTTTAATTTATTTAAAGCCCCGGGAATCACCTTTCATTTTCACTTCTAGTCAGTTCTAGTCTTTCAACACAGCTTTTACTTTTGAAAATGGACTTCATCGCCCCCCCCCGACCCCCGCCAAATTATACTAGTGTTAAATCATCCATGCAATCTTTGGCATCATGCAGCCAAAGGCTTAAGAACTTTACATGTACATAGATATTGAAGAGAGTCTTTACCTTAGAGAAATCAGGCTATGGGACAGGTAATACTCTTAATACTGTAAAAGAGTTCCTGTCACTGACATTAATTTTTCAAAGAGTATCACAACTGGTAAAGTGTAAGAAGATCTGGCAAAAAATTTCTGGGTAGGTAACATTTACATTAACAACTTAACATCTCTAGTTGTAAATTTAGCTGTGTATTTACATTGAATTAGGTATATTATTTGCTTCGATGGTGCATGTGTATGTTTTTTTTTTGTTTTTCTTTCTGGCCAATATGTTAGGGAAAAGAAATCCAACGTGTGTACTGTTTATGTGTATAAGAATGTCAGAATACAAACCTACATCCTCTTTAATTCATTCTTCTGGTATTTGCAATAATAAAGACTAAATAAATGAAGTATATAAACTTAGGAAAACAGGTCATTATCTTTGACCCAAATCATCTTGCTTTGAAACAGAACTATAGTATCATATAGAATTGGATTTGACAGATACTTTCAACACTGAAATTTTATGATTCTGTAATTTCAACACATTCTTTTATGCAGACAGAATTATGCATTCTTGGTAAAATAACTTTGCCATCTTTAGATTTTCTGCTTTTTCACATCCCTGCATACACATGGAAGTAGAAGAGAAAGGACTAAACATAAAGGATGTGCACATACTTCTGCCAGGGTATGTGGACTTTTTTCCTACCTCCTCGCAGCTGTTCACACCTTACTGTTTAAATCCAAGTTCTATGCAGAGATAGAATTATACAAACTGAATTGGAAATGTATGCCTGTACACAGACACACACTCACATACAATTGTCTCCAGTATCCTGAGTGCCAATAATACCTTGCTTCTTTATTTTCTTACTGTTTTTGCCCTTCCATATCCATCCCCAGCTCACACAATGAAGTGATTCTCTCTCTTAAACCTTTTCCTGTTTCTATCTGGGGAGTTGCCTTAATTTAACATTTCTATTCTTTCTTATGTCAACAATTTAACAAAATTTGCTAGTATTTTTTTTCTAATACTTGATATACTTCTCTCTTTTAACCACACTATACAGTTTCTAGATATTAACCTTGACCTATCTCTATTTTCGTTAACCCTCTGGAATGGATTCTTGTACTTTGTTTTCTTTTTTTTTTTTAAATAAATTTATTTTATTTATTTTTGGCTGCGTTGCGTCTTCATTGCTGCATGCAGGCTTTCTCTAGTTGCAGTGAGCGGGGCTACTCTGTGTTGGTGCGCGGGCTTCTCATCGTGGTGGCTTCTCTTGCTGTGGAGCAGGGGCTCTAGGCGAGTGGGCTCAGTAGTTGTGGCTCCCAGGCTCTAGAGAACAGGCTCAGTAGTTGTGGCACACGGGGTTACTTGCTCCGCGGCACGTGGGATCTTCCCGGACCAGGACTTGAACCCGTGTCCCCTTCATTGGCAGGCGGATACTTAACCACTGAGCCACGAGGGAAGCCCCGTACTTTGTTTTCTATCTTTCATCATTCTATTAACATGCCCATGGCTGGAGCCATAGGAAGGAAGTGCAGTCTGGAATACGTTTCCACGTGCATAAGCACTTGCTCTAGAATATATTTATGGTAAGTCCGCCACTCAGCTCTCTTTGAGAAAGCTGTTAGTACAAGAACTGCCACGATGACATAATGTCTTATAGCATCCTTCCACTCTTGCAGTTAAACTCACTTCTTTCACTCCCTGCCCCACCTAGAGGAAAACTTTACAGTGTTTCCAGTAGAGGCAAGTTTTTCATTTAAAGGCTGTGCATCTGTTGATGTTCTACGGTTTTTCAAACTTGTCTTTTCATGTTGTTTTTATCCAGATGTAGAGGAATGTAAAGGGCTGTTTACCCGGCGCCCAGGATCAGGCCAGGGGGTGGGGTTCGGGGCTGCTTTCTCCGGAAGAGTCCCCACCCCAAGGAGGGCCCCTCAGCCCCCAGTTTCCATCTTCCTTTGGGCTTCCTGATTCCCTTGCCGCACCCACGGCTTCGGATGTGGGCTTCCATCGCCTTCCCGCTCGCGCTGCTTTCCTAGTCTAAGGATACTTCGCTTAAGGAGTGGGGCACAATTTTTGGCCACCTTCACTTATTTGTTCTTCGACACCCTAACACCAGGACAGACCTCTCCTCTTAATCCTGATTTCTCAGGCGCAGGCCCACTGATTCATCCCGTCAGGACCAGAAGTGGGCTGTGGAATCCTGCTCCAGTCTGGACCACCTTGCCGATCTTCCTCACCTACAGAATGCGGCAGGAGGTAGAGAGCACACCAGGCAGTGCACTGCCTTTGTTTTCATTAATAACGCACACCGGGCCTCTAGAAGTGTTTGGAAAATGCCACAGAAAATGTAGAACATGGCTTTTCCTGGCTAGAACTCGTCCCTTCACTCTCATTTCCTGTTTCTCGGCCTCTGCCTCCTTTTTCTTCCCACCCTACTTCGTGCCACACTTGCGAATCTTTCTTCCCTTAATGTAAACTTCCCCTTCGCTGCCTTCCCACGGCCGGGGCGGTTTCCCACGCGGGGCGGGCTCAGGAGCGCCGCGCCGGGGTGTCCGGCGGCCTGGGCGCCCCAGCGCGCTCACGCAGCTTTGCAAGAAAGTGGCGCACGCAATCGCCACCTCGGCCGGCCGCGCCCGGCCCGCCAGCTCCCAGCCCCGCGCGCCGGCTTCCGCCCCCGCCGACCCTCCAGCGCCGCGCTGACCCCGCGCCCTAGGGGCCACCGCGGGAACGCCGGGCCGCACGGGCTGCCTCCTCCCCCTCCCGCCCCAGAGTCGCGCCGATCCGCTCCCCCGGGCGCGGAGGCGGGGAGGGAGGGGCCCCCGGGAAGGGCGTGAAGGACGCGGCTCCTGGCTGCCCGCATCTCGGGGCGCAGGGCGGGGTGGGGGTGTGCTGGACTCCCCTCTCCCGCCGCTCCTCGCTCCGGGTTTGCAGCTCCTGCTTCCTGCTCCTCCCGCCCGCAAGTCCGCCCGCCTGCCTAAATTCCGAGCGAGGGCGGACGCCCCTTCTCCCCGGGCTCCCGAGCCGGCCGCGCGGCTCCGCCTCGCCCCCATTCATCCCGCCAAGGTGAACCGCTGGGAGGGAGGGCGCCCCCGCCTAGCCCGCAACTTGCGTCGCTCCAGAACCCAAACAATGCTTCCCCCGCCTTCCGCGTGCGGCCCTCCGCCTAGCCCAGCCTCGCGCGCAGCCCCGCGCGCAGGGAACCGCCTGCCCGGGCCGGGACCCCATTGTTGCCCGGCGCGGGCGATGCCCGGCGTCCGGGGGCGGTCCCCGCGAGCGGTCCCGCAGCCTCCGCCGGCCGCCGGAGCCGGCTCCGCCCACACCTTTCCAAGTTAGCTGGTGGGTGAGCCGCGGGGACGGCTCGGGCCCCCGGCCCCCTCCCTGCACGCTTTCACCCGGGCGGGAGGGAAGGGGAGAGGAGCGGCGGGGGCTGTGGGCCGAACGGGCTCCGCGCTTTATTTGTCTCCGAATTCCCTTCCTAAGGCTGCCTAGCGCGCTGACACAAAAGAGGGGACTTTCTCGCGGCTCCGCGCGAGTCCTCCCCAGACGAGTTGAAATCGGGGGTTCCTCCCGCCGCGAGGCCCGCGGGCACCCCTCGCCCCGCGGCTCCCAAAGCGGCGTTGGCCATGTGTAGGTTATTTTGGGTGCCGCAGCAAGGTGGTGCAGGTGATCGGGAGGCTCCGCCGCGGCCGGGGGCGGGGGCAGGGGTGGGGCGGGGTGGAGGTTCCGCGGACCCACCCCCCAGCCGGCGGCCCGGGCGCCGAGGCGAGGGCCGGGCAGTGGGTGTTGCCTTCTACCTCTGCGAGCGGGGAGGGGTTAGTTTCCCACAGGGGATTTCAACCATCACACTCAGAGCCCGCCTCCTAATCCTCGGGCGGAGCGGCTCGGGGGCCCCATTTTATGGCAATAAAGCGACTTAGCGCCTGCTGAGCGAGCCCCTCCCCGCCGCCGCCCCCGCCCTCGGCCCCACCCCGGGGCTCGCCCGCAGCGGCGGGGCTTTGTTTCGGGGGAGGAGGACCCGGAGCTCTTTTGTTTGGGGGTTTGGTGTTTTCACCTCCCCCCCGCTCCCCCCAACCCTCCCCCCCCCTCCGCGCCTCTCCGGTTTCCTGAGCTGCGGGCTGCAAGGGAGGAGAAGCGGCGTCTTGCAACCCCCTCGGCTGGGCCCCGGGGTAATTCGATGCGGGCCTGGCGAGGCTCCCCCCGCTAGACCCGGGCTCGCGTCTCGGCAGCCTCCACCCACCGGCCCACCCTACATTTAGCGCATCATGTGATCCGGGTAAGTCATTTGCAAGTACAACAGTTCCCTGGGTTGCCCCCCATTCATTTCCTGAGAACTGCAGAGAGCAGCTGAGAGGCTCTGCCCGTGCGTGTGCGTGTGCGAGTGTGCGTGTGAGTGTGCGCCGGTGACGCCGTGTGTGTGTGTGTGTGTGTGTGTGAGTGTGCGCGCGCGCGCGTGTGAGAGCGAGAGAGAAAGGGAGAGAGAGAGGGGGACTCTGTGTGAGGGAAAGAAAACAATTTCTCCTGCTCTGCAGCTTCTGTTCAGGTCTGTGCCGATTCCGTTTCTTATCAAAATAAACAACCCCCTCCTCTTTTTTTTTTTGTGCCATCCCAGATCAGACCGTATTCTCTTAACATGTTTTATTTTCCTTCTGTCATCTGCTCAAGTTAAATCATTTTGGTTGGTCTGTGTTCGTAAAGGGGGAAAGTGTTGGGAAGCGGGAGGGGGCCGAGGGAGGGCGATGCTACTGCAGAGCAAGTAGCGTCGGTTGGATTCGTGGAGAAGAAAGGAGGAGGTTTCTCCCCCCTCCACCCCCGCCTCGCAATTTTTTTAAAAAAGAACTTATCAAGTAGCGTGAATTAAGCAAATGTTTTTCTACCCCTCGTGGAATTGTTGGTTGCAGTGCTTGCCTGACAGTTGCCAAGGATGAGAAATAAAACACCAGGGCTGAATTGGGTGGGGGGGAGCTTGTGGAAGTAGTGTGCCCCCAGGAAGAGAGCGAGTTGGGTGAAGAGCTGCCGCACCGGGCCTTGTGGGCTTGGGTGTGCACAGGAGAGAGCGGAGGGGAAGGGGTTAAGGCGGAGATGACACTGCTGGCATGAATAGTGGTCCTGGTGCTACATTCATTATTGTCTCTGGTCGTAATGATGTGTAACTGTCACTTGCTACAGTGCCTGGTCCATGGAAGTAGCCAGGGGCTGGCCCGTGGCTGTTATTTTCAATTACGGGGGGCCTGACCAGAGTTGACAATGGGCAACTTTGCAGGGCCACCCGGGCCGGGAAGCCCGCGGAGACGGCCTGGGAGCCACTTCTTGCCTTAAGAGGCTCGCTCCGAGGACTCGGACTTGACCTCCGCGACATTAGTTGGTGTTCGCGTTAGATGCTTCCCTACGGGGAGAATCAATCCTGCTTTTGTTGGGTAGAGAACTGCCTATTAGAACTTTGAAAACTTTTATCTTTGGGGAAAAGGGTGGGGTGCACTCAACAGTTCTGTTTCGAAGTGCATTTGAGGCAAATGCTTGGAAAAAGTACCAATTCCTTTGTTATATGCCCTGCAGCTTCCCAACCCCCTTCACCCTGCGCTTCCAGTTTTGCATACTTTAATAGTAACAGCCTTTATTCAGCTGATAAAAGCTGACTGTGTTGAGTTAAAGAGTATTAGTACAACGGAATGTGTAATCTGGATAAACAGTTTGTGTGGTTAGTATTGTCGGCTCTCTAATTTAACTGTACAGATGGTTTAAGTGTCGTGCTGTATGGATTGTTTTAAGCAATTCCACTGGCTAATAGAATCCTCCTCAGACGAGCACTCGAATATTTTATTTTAAATCAGCTTTAATATTCTGTTTCCCTGTAACACCAGGGAGAGGAGCAGCTCTATTTACGTTTAGTGCGTGTGCATCTAGTGGCTTCGGTAGACATCTGCCAATCAACGCACGTCATTCTGCAAATCCACCTAGACGCCTTCATGCCCTTTTCTTACTGGAGGATAGAGTTGTTTAGATAAGTTAACGCTTTGAAATAAATTTGGTGGCTTTTAACGGGCAGCAGCTTGTGATGGGGAATAGGGGTGGTCACGTTGAAGGGTGAGTGTATTCCATCTTCTAAGAAATGCTCTTTGGAATTGGCATTCAGTAAAAACAGTGACCCCTCACCTTAAAAAAAAAAAAAAAGCCTGGTTGTGCTATTTGCAGACCTCATTCAGATGTTGTTTACATTTTTGAAAACCACATAGAAATTGGTTGTGATAAAGGGGTATACTTTTAGGCTAGAAAATGTTTAACTTTAGAAGCTTAGAAATAGGTTGAAGGACAAACATTCGGTTGCATAAGTTACATCTTTATGGCTGCAGCCTGGTCAATTAGAGTCCGAGTTGGGGAGAGAGGGTTTTGAACATACAAGAATTGACAGAAATTTGTAATGTAGTTAGGGAAGAGGTTTGTTATTTTTACCTTCTAATTCATAACTATTATGAAATATACTTGCGCTGGTAAAAGTTGGGATGTTTTCACATAAAATTTTAATCACTTATGTACTAAAACTATAGCTGTGTGAGGTAAAGAAACATCCTTGAGGGGTTTCTGTTTTTTGAAGTGCTTCAGTTATTTATCTATTACTTAGTAATGCATATTTAAAAGAAACTTCTGTCAGCTAAACTTTATTTTGGAATGCGTTGAATTACTATTTACTGAATGAAAATGGTTGCGCTAATGGGCCCTTAATATTTTTTTTTTTCTCCAGAAAATTCCTTTTCCACAACTGAATGTCATTTGGGAGAAAATTGGTCCTGGTATAGCATTTGAGACCTTGACCTTAGCAGCAACTCTTGGCTGGCGCTTGTTTACTACAGCTGCAGCCTATGTGTGTACAGAAAGGGAGGGACTGCAAACACTGGTGCGCTCTCTCTCCCCAGACCAAGGGAAAAACAAATCAGGATGCTTGACAGTCATTCCGAAGAGCACCCATCAGGCATGTAATAGCGTTAGTGTTCTGATCGTTTTAAAAAAAATCTATGTTCTTCGGGGATTACTTTCCAGCCTCCTGGGAAAGGTAAACATGCACTTCAGCAGACTCAGAGTGAGTTTTAGATGTCATATCATGAAGCAGGCTTCTATCAACGTAATGAAATAATTTGTTCTTAAATATAGGTGTGTTTTCTATCCCCATAAAGATGGCATAAGTGCTTAGGCCTCTAAGCCCATATGAGAGCATTTTGAACTCAAGCCAGGATTGGTTAATCTAGAGTATTGAGTAACTTGACCAGTGAGGTGATGTTGTTAACTAGTTGAACATATAAACGTCTTGGATATTTTCATCATGGTACAAAATGGAAAGTGTGGAATTTCATATTTCTGCGAATTAATATGAGAGTAATCACATTAAATTTGGGGCGTCAAATGGTTTGTTTTCTTTATATTGTGAGAGTAACAGTCCTCTTAGTGTCAACTTCATAAATCTAGCTGTAGATGATCTGTGTATTAATACAAAGAAGTTTGTATTCTGCAAAACTAGAAGTGGCACAAAGTTATTTGAAAAGTTATTCTTTTTTTGGATAAATAAGTTTCCTCGCTTGTGCTTCCATGTTGATTAATGAACAAGAGCTAAAAATCTCCAAAGAGTTTTATTCAGAATCAGCGCCATGGTTATCTTTTTCTTTTAGAAAACAACTTTCATTTTTGTAAATAACTCCTAAAATAGATGGCAGTGGCTCACCTTTGTCATTTACATTTTGAAAATACCACGTGGTACTGGAGTGGAAATATCTGTATTTTTGCCCAGTGTTCGTTTATTTTCCATTTTAAAATTCACGTTTATTTATTTTTTCAGGCTACACATTATGCACGCCTTTCAGTCTTAAGTATGGACAAAATGTAAGGGTGAAAATATTAAGATTAAATCCCTGGCAACACCCTATAACCACAGCCTTAAGTCATCCACCGCAACCAGGGGTCCCCAAATCAAAAGGCAAGTAACCAGATGGCCCTCCCCCGTGCCCAGAAGGGCAGCAGCCTTAGGCTGTGAGACCTGCTTGGTTTCTAGATCCCAGGCCCTTGCAGAGAACTGTCTGACTTCAGCTGGCCAGAGTTCATTGTCAGGTCGTAGAGCAGCGACACCCCATCCGATGTCAGCTTTTGAGTTCTTGCGGTAGGGAACACATGCTGTGGATTAAATGGTTACTTTCTCTATATATTCTCAGTAATTATGTTACAAAAGGATTTTTCGCTTTGGGGTGTTTATTGTCATAAAAGTGGCTACTTGAGTAGTCCTGCTGCTCCAATGAAAATTTGTTTTGGTCTGGCAGTAGATTACAGGATATTCACTCAAAGAATTCTGCTCTGGGATGGGCTTTCCTCCTGTCTTTTTTTCCAACTCAAAGTCATACTTTTATTTTGTGGCTAATTTAATGGTATATATTTTTGAAATTTTACTAAAAGCATAGTAATTGGACTGGTCCAAACAGTGTTGCTTTTTAGGTACAGATGCAGTAGCAGAAAGCCCTTGCTGCTGTATTCCGGCGTGGAAGACGAGGGGAAAAACTACAGAGCTTTGGGGTAGTTTTCCCACCCCCATCAGAGGCCATAGAAGCTGCCACTATCACAACTTGTTGGCCTCCACAGCCAGGAATTGTGTTTCATGTGCTACATTCACCGTGCTTAACAGTCTATATGGCTTTTCACAATAATTGCTGGCATGATGTGTATGTATATACCATATATAAAAATATAGCCACTATTTTAGGTATGTACATATATATGTGTACATACGTAGTATTTATATTTATGAATGTGAGTTTTTATATTCTCTCCCTGTATAGGTACATACCCCATACATAAACCGTGTATGTTATGACCACGAATTATGGTAAAAAGCCCCCTTCCCACTTGCATAAAAGAGGAGAAGAACAAGCCGAGTTTGTTTTTTCAAATTCTATGTTTAGTAATACTATTTTCACTTTAGTTTAACAAGCAGACTTAAAACATGAAAACAGCCCTGCCCCAAAGAAAACAAACCAACAGATTTACATGACAACCAAGGTAAATGATTGTAAAAAATGAAATAAATAACTGTAAAGAAAACCTTCATTCATTTCATAATCAGGTGTCTGCTAAGATTATACATCCTGGAATCAGGACTGATTTAAGCAGAGATGTTGCAGTTTGAGCCTGGCTCTCTTGCTTACCAACTCTGGATGACCTTTGTTAAATTTCTTAACGCCTCTGAGTCTTTAAAATGGGAAAAATCATATGCAGTTTACAGGGCTGTGGTGAGGGTAAGATGAAATAATGTAGGTAAAAATCACTTTGTAAAACTGTAAAGCATTGGTGTGTCAACTGATTTGACAGGAAAACCACTACCTCCCCGTCCCCCCACCCCCTGCCCTAAAAGGGATGAACTTTCCAGCCTCTCAAAGTGAGCATATAAATTACGCTTATGGAGAAGGAATTTCCGAGTGTGGGTAGAAAACTCCTGGCAGTCAAAGGTCATGAATTCCATTCCTGTCTCACCAGAGATTTGCTCTATGACCTTGAGATCAAGTCACTCTTAAAAAGTTTTTATGTAGCTGGTATAAAAGTTACTGACTGTTAACATTTATATAATGCAGGTGAAGTATCTGAGCTTTTCCAAAGGAAAATACATGAAAATACAGTTTCCATGATCATTTATAGAAAATAGAAAATAAAGATCAGCAAGGATTATTTAGAGATTATAAACCTCCAGGCTGCTTCTTCAGTGAGTCAACTGAAACCTCTATCGACTGGTCATTGAAAATGCCCTTAATGTTTTTTTTTTATGGAATCATTAAATTTGTGCTGTTGTACTATAATTTAGAACAGCCTATTGAACTTCAAATCCCTAGTTAAGCCAAGATTCTGTTGATTAAGTTATGTCTGATTTATGGTTTAGTCTCTTGGTTAGACTCAGATGTTGTTGCAGTACAACGTGTGAACAATAAAGGAAGGTAGATGATGGGGATCTTAAATGGGTATTTGAAAATTTATTGCACACATTTTTTTATATGCACACGTTTCCGGCCGTGTACATTTTTTAAACACACACACATTTTTGAGAAAATTAACAACAATAATACTTTACATAATTTCTCCCCAGCTACATTTCCTCCAGTTAAGAAACAATTTTTTTTCACACTCTGCACACTGCTATGCTTGCAGTAGCAAAGAAACAGACTCAAACTAGTTCATCAATATAACTCTTTCCGTGTCACACATACACCTTGCCTACCTCCTGTTCATGTTACAACTATCACTGTAAACATCACTTTCTGTGGGACTCTTATTTATCATCCCTTGCTTGAAGAATACACCAGGTTCCAGTCTGTAATCTATGGCCCCATAACACACGATGTTCCTTCTGGTGTAATTGGTTGTTGATTTGTCTTGTCCCTTACCAATAATAAGCCCCTTGAGAGCAGGAAATGAATCTTCTTCATAGTTACTTTCATGGCTTCTAACATAGTGGCTGATCATATAGTGCTAAAATACTTAATGAAGGAACAAATTGAGGAGTACAGTCCATATGACTGTCCTTTCAGTAGCTAAGTGCCAAATATCATGGTCATTTCCCCTTGCCTTTTCATTTCTAGTCAGTATATTCATGTCTATTAATCATTCCACAATTCACTATAGTTTCCTGAAAAATTTTTTCTCCTTGCCAAATGAAGCCTTGCAGTGGAGTTAAATACTACTGGATTTGAAACCTTAAGCTACCCAGTTTTTAGCTGTCTAACTGGGCAAGTTGCTTCTGCAAGTCTTAGTTTACTCATTGGTAAATAAAAACAAAAACAAGAACGTATAATGCTACCATTGCAGAATGTTTTTGAGGATCAGAATTGTGGTAATGCCTGCAAAGCATCCAGTATATAGAACCTTGTACATACTTAGTGCTCAGTAAATATTAGTCTGCTCAAAAGGTACAAACTTCCAGTTATAAGATAAATAAGTACTAGGGATGTAACATACAACATGATAAATATAATTAATACTGCTGTATGTTATATAGGAAAGTTAAGAGAGTAAATCCTAAGAGTTCTCATCACAAGAAAAAATTTCTTTGTCTTATGTTTTTGTATCTATATGAGATGTTGGACGTTTACTAAATTTACTGTGGTAATCATTTTATGGTGTATGTTATACTTTAAACTTACACAGTGCTATATATCAATTATATCGCAATAAAACTGGAAGAAAAAAACTTTCATCTCTTCTAGTATTTTTTTTTTTTTAAGATGTTGGGGGTAGGAGTTCATTTATTTATTTATTTTTGCTGTGTTGGGTCTTCGTTTCTGTGCGAGGGCTTTCTCTAGTTGTGGCAAGTGGGGGCCACTCTTCATCGTGGTGCGCGGGCCTCTCACCATCGCGGCCCCTCTTGTTGCAGAGCACAGGCTCCAGACGCGCAGGCTCAGCAGTTGTGGCCCACGGGCCCAGTTGCACCGTGGCATGTGGGATCCTCCCAGAGCAGGGCTCAAACCCTTGTCCCCTGCACTAGCAGGCAGATTCTCAACCACTGCGCCACCAGGGAAGCCCTCTTCTAGTATATTGATGGCTTCTCTTAAAAGCAGCCACTGAGAATGAATAGCAGCAACAAAACAGCTACTCTTTATCGTGCAGCTACTATAATACAGAAATTAGGCCTGTGCTTTTCATTTCTTAGCTTATTTATTTACTGTAAAGATTTGTTTTGGACGTGGACCATTTTTTTAAGTCTTTATTGAATTTGTTACAGTATTGCTTCGGGTTTATGTTTTTGGTGTTTTGGCTGAGAGGCACGTGGGATCTTAGCTCCCTGACCAGGGATCGAACCCACACCCCTTGTGTTGGAAGGCGAAGTCTTAACCACTGGACTGCCAGGAAAGTCCCTTAGGTTATTTAATATGTATTATTTAGTAAACAGGCATGTCTAGTTGACTTTCAAATAATTGACACTTTGAATACTCTATGTGGAGACCGCCGAAGTACCTTTTTGTACACTGGATTTTGACTTACGAATATCATCAGTTCATGAATGAATGAATTTTTTTAAGCTCTTGTAAGATGGGGCCACGTAACAGTCTTTCCCCTCCCCCCAGCCCTGATTTTGCCATTTTTGATAATAATTTCGAAAATTATTTGTGAATTTTACTGTTTTTATGCCTTTCATTAACAAACTGAGTAGAAAAAAGGGGAAAATGAAAATCTTGATTCTGGTTTTGAGAAACAGGGCTTATTATCCAGTTGAGACAAAGAAATCATTAGGTGTGCTGAAAAATGGTGAATCTTTGTTGAAAGTGCTTAGTGGAGGTAAGCTAATGAATTGTAAAAAAATAATAAGATGACAGAACATACAAAATGCTATACATCTGTTTTTAATGACACTAATAGATTGTGTATAATTACAGATTTTGTAATATTCCTTTGTCCTTTAAAATGTAAGTCTAGTCCCTTGACTTACACATATTTGAGTTTTGTACAAGTTTTTTGGAGTGCATTATATATTAGAAACATGAGATTCCTTCCTCCCTTCCTTTATTAAATATTCATTGAGTACATGTGTATGATATTATGGTTTCTATTTAATAGATGTGGAAACTGATTTTCACAGAGTAATGCCATCATTATCAATAACCAGTTAGCTTTAAAGCAAAGATTTGAAGACTGGAAAACCTTTGAACTGTCCTCTGTGTTACTCTTACCTCCCTTCAGCATTAAATATGCTATTCCAGTTAGTTTTATTGTAGAGAATTAGAGCAAAAGAATGGGAGATTGTACAAGTAAATATTGTCTTTAGAGGCTGTTTTATTTGTAAATTATATTGATATACATTTACTAGAATACCTTTACTAGAATATTTACTTCAGTGTAGAAGCCAATTCTGTGTTTAAGAGACTTAATCCAAAAAATTATTTTAGGCGGCAACTGCTACAGGATGTTCCATAATGTTAATAGTAGACCAATAAATTCTGGCCAGTATGCATTCTGTTTGATAAAGCTATTAAAGTCAGAGGCATAATAAAATTAATAAAAACATATTATCTGTATAAAAAATGCCTTACTTTCTCATTGGACTTATGCTTATTTAGCTCCTACCATGTATCTGGAATTATATATGAAAATGGGTAGGACATCACCAATGAGCTGAAAATCAAGTAGGAGAAGTAAGACTTCTGTAGAAAATTATAATTCAAAGTAATTTGTGATACATGGATCAAGTGCTATAAGTTGCTTAAACAAAAGGCAGGGGAGAAAAAGTGCTCCCAGGTGGGAAATCAAAGGTTTCAAGGTTTGAAAGTGGATAGGTGGCACAAATCCTTCATGGAAAAAGTTTTACGTTTTATAGAAAAGAAACAGCAAACCTGCAAGTGGAAGAGAGCAAATTAAAAACAGCTATTTTGGCATCTGTGGTGATTTCACACCTCTTTTTCTGTTATCTTTTAGAGCTGATGGCTTTATGGTGTTTTGGCGAACTTCTGTCATTTGCTGTATCACCAGAAAATTTTCTTTTCCAAAAATAGATCCCGGCATATGCTTGGCTAGTAGGGCACACAGTGTTACAGTGAATTTAGAGAAGGTTTATTTGGATAAACAAAAATAATGGTGGTTGATTAATAAAAATTTAAAAGTACACTTTAAATGAAGTTATCTAATAAAAGTTTTGCATATTGCTGAAGAGGTTTGATATATGTTTTATTTATAAATGTTGGGAATTTTAGCCTTGACCAAAAGCCTTTACATATAGGAATAAAATCTTTTTTTTCTGTGTAAGAACAATGGAAGGGAAAACTTGAAAATCGATCAGTTTTACAGAAGGTCAGAGTCAGTTGAAGGGATATTTAGAAAGGAACTTTACAGTAGAGTGGTTGAATATTTAAAGGGTGATATCCTCTGGAATGTGCATTAGCTTTTCTGCTGTAGGTATAAATACAGGACACTTAAGCAAACACACGAGATACTTCATTTTGAGAGACTGTATAATAAGAAAGAAATGAACTCTTAATGAGTCTATAAAGAGCATTGATGGTATTTTTATTGTACACTGAACTTTCTGTTGAGTATATTGGGACTCTACCAAGGCTCCAGGCTGAAGCAGTTGTGTTTTATGTATAAGTAGCTTTGTAATTAAGACAGTTTAGAATTCTTGAGAAGTAGGGGCCAGCAAAAAAAGAATTTCTTAGTGCTTGGTGGTTTACAGGGTGGTTTTAGTTTCATCCTGACAATCCTATAATGTAGATTGGACACAGTGAAGGTAAAATAGCTAGAAGGTAGCCAAGTCAAAACTAGAACCTTGATTTTCAACACCAGTAAAATAATTTGTTCCCATTTCATTCCACTGCTGTCTTCCTAACTTTCATTTAGTCTTAATAAGCCAACATTTTGAAAGTCCACATTGCACACAAGAGGTGCTGCTCAGTGAATATTATTGGATGAATTCTTATCTCCTTCCAAAACATACTTTAAGGGGGTATATAAAACCCCAAATATAACAGCTCGGAGAGATCAACCCAATTAATCCTAGAAGAGACTGTGCAATTGGAATGCATCCATACTCTGAAGGAAATTAGGGAGATGCTTCATCACTTAGCACATAGCAGGGCTTATGTTAGGTGCTGAGAATACTAAGATAAATAGAACGTGGGCTTTGTCCCAACGTATAGGCAGATTGGGGAAAATGCAGCACAGTTAAGCCCAAAGGAAGGGCCATGCTAGTGTATTCTGCTTCAGTTTATTTTCTTCATGTAGATCTTTTATGTGCCTAAAAATAATACACTAGATATTCTTAGATTTATGTTATAGTCTCTTTTAAGTACTTTCAATCTTATCGGAAAACCTTTGGAAAACCTTTTTCCATTTAAACGTGGTTTTCTAAGTGTTTTCTCTTTCAAAAATTATATTGCACATTTACTGTACATAAAATGTGTATATGCGTTTTAAAGGTATTATTTAATGTTTACAACCAACTCAAAGCTAGATATTTATAATATTTACATGTGAATTTATTCTTACCTTTATGACTTAGTTTTTCAAAGGATTACCACTTAAGATCTATAGGAAATAAGCTGTGTTTTGCAGAAACTCACTTGTTGGGCAGGGTTTACAAATCTCTCTCTCTGATAAAAGTAGGTACACGTGTGTGGAGACTTTAAACTTGATTTTATAGTGAACTCCTTTCTCTTTTTTTTACTTAGCTTCCCTTCTTCCTCTAGCCAACAATAGCATTATATTCCCTCATAACCCTCATCATAACTATCAGTATTATGTGTCTTAATATTTTTCTCCATATCCATAAGAGTTATAGATGCATCTGCACACACGGTTTTTGGATCACGTTTACAAAAATGAGATTATTTTTTGGAGACTCTTTTTTTTCATTTCGTCCTGCCTAAGGGAAATCCTTCCACTTAGCTGCAAGAACTCTAATCCATTAAAAACAAAACTGTTGTATATATTGGAAGGTATGGTTATTTTATAGTCTGTTAACTTACTGATGGGCAATACTTTGTTTCCAGTTTTTGCTACTAAAACCAATATTGTAATAAATATCTTTATATTACAAACTTGTGGGATCGATCACCAGGGTGGCGTTATTGATTCAAAATGTTGCCACCAGCAATGCAGGGAAATACCCTTTCCCATAAACTCCATCAGCAATAGATGACACTTTTCTAGTATGATAGTTGTGTAGTGGTATCTCATTGTTAACTTCAGTTTATTATTTCCTGACTTCTAGTGACCTGGAGCATCTTTTCCTATGTTTGTAGGTAAATTGGTATTCTTCTAAGAGTTGCCCTTTATTCTTTGTTCATTTTTCTATTTGGTTATTGTTCTTTTGTGAGAGTTATTTATATATTACAGCTATTAACCATTTGTCTGATGCCTGCATTGCAGATAATTTTTTCAAAAACTAATCTTTGGCCTCTTGTCTGTTTAAGAAGTATCTTTTGATATTGTTAACATTTAAATTAAAAAAAATTATTTATTTTTGGCTTTGTTGGGTCTTCGTTGTTGCGCGCGGGCTTTCTCTAGTTGTGGTGAGCAGAGGCTACTCTTCCTTGCGCTGTGCAGGCTTCTCATTGTGGTGGCTTCTCTAGTTGCGGAGCACGGGCTCTAGGTGCGTGGGCTTCAGTAGTTGTGGCACATGGGCTCAGTAGTTGTGGCACACGGGCTTAGTTGCTCCGCGGCATGTGGGATCTTCCCGGACCAGGGCTTGAACCCGTGTTCCCTGCATTGGCAGGTGGATTCTTAAGCACTGCACCACCAGGGAAGTCCCTAACATTTTAAATTTTAATATAATCAATTTTTTTCCTCTCTGTTTCTCTGGTTTCCTGTTTTTGTTTTACGTTTTTAAAAGACTTTCTCCATTGGCAAAATAAACATGTAATGTCCTATACTTAGATTTAATTTTTCTTTCCACTTTGATCTTATCTTTAGTCCATTTGGAATTTTTAGTTGTATATGTGGTATGAGAGGGGAGGGAGGGGGTCCACTTTTTCTTACTTTCAGATGCATATCCAGTCCATTGTATCAGAACCATTTTTAAGGTAATGAATCCCTTTCCCAGTAAATATAAATTCCACAGTTGTTTTCGTATATCCTATGATAGTACTGGGTTGTTTTTTTTAAACATCTTTATTGGAGTATAATTGCTTTACAATGGTGTGTTACTTTCTGCTGTATAACAAAGTGAATCAGCTGTATGTATGCATATATCCCCATATCCCCTCCCTCTTGCGTCTCCCTCCCACCCTCCCTATCCCACCCCTCCAGGTGGTCACAAAGCACCGAGCTGATCTCCCTGTGCTCTGCGGCTGCTTCCCACTAGCTATCTGTTTTACCTTTGGTAGCGTATATATGTCCATGCCACTCTCTCACTTCGTCCCAGCTTACCCTTCCCCCTCCCCGTGTCCTCAAGTCCGTTCTCTACGTCTGCGTCTTTATTCCTGTCCTGCCCCTAGGTTCTTCAGAACCGTTTGTTTTTTGTTTTAGATTCCATATATATGTGTTAGCATACGACATTTGTTTTTCTCTTTCTGACTTACTTCACTCTGTATGACAGTCTCTAGGTCCATCCACCTCACTACAAATAACGTAATTTCGTTTCTTTTTATGGCTGAGTAATATTCCATTGTATGTATGTGTCACATCTTCTGGTACCGGGTTTTTTTCCTTTTAAAACTGATTTTCTTAGATATTCTCAGACATATAACTAGGATTCATGTCTTAGGAGTATTGTATTCATTGTCCACCTCCCCTGGGCAAAAGATACATAAAAACCCTATTGTGATTTTAATTGCACTAAATTTATATATAATCTGGGGACAATTAATATTTTAATGTTATCTCTATTTCTAATGTTATTTCATTTTATCATCCCAATTCAAAACTATGGTTGTCTTTCCATTTGTTCAGTCTTATTTTTTATACTTCAAATAGATTTTAATATCTTTTTGTAATGATTGTTTTCTCTTTAATTAAATTTAATTCTAAGTACATTATAGGTTTTTGGCTCTTTTATATCTATTGGGATAATATAATTTCTTTTCTTAGTTTGTTGATACAGTGAATTAATTGCACTGCTTACGTTTTGAACGTTGTACCAGACATTCCTTATTCCTTGTATAAGCCTTACTTGGTCTAGATGCATTATCTTATTATGTATAGCTATATTTGATTTTCTAATATTTTGTTCAGAATTTTTTAAAAGTTAGCTTTTATTCTTGCAGTGTCTTTATCTGATTTTTCTTTCAGGGTATTTGTAGCCTCCGAAAATAACTTGGGAAGTGTTCTGTCCTGTTCGTTTTTGGGATACTTTGTGTAGAATTGGTATTTTTTCTCCCTTGGAAGTGTGGACGAATTCACCAGAGAATTCATGTGGATTTAGAGGCTTATTTTTCTTTCTAGGAAGGTTTTCAATTTATTTAATGCATATAGGGCTATTCAGATTATAAATTAATTTTTGAGTGAACCTTCTTAGTTTGTGATTTTGAAGGAATTTGGCTTTTTATATGTTATAGAATTTATTGGCATAAGGTTGTTCATATTACCTTATTCTTTTAATATTTGTAGGATCTGCACTGATAACACTTTATTCCTAATTTTGGTGACTTGTGACTTTTGTATTTTTGTCTTGATCACTTTGTCTAGAGGATTATCAATTTTATTGATGTTGTGAAAGAACCAGCTTTCGGTTTCATTAATTTTTTCCTCTAGTATTTTACTTTTTTCTAATTCATTGATTCCTGATCTTTATTATTTTCTTCTTTCTGCTTGTTATAGGTTTACTTTTTTCTTTTTGTAGTTTCTTAAGATGGAAGCTTATAATATTGGTTTGAGACCTTTTTTCTTACGTAATGTATGTAATGCTATACATTTTACTCTGAGCTTGTTATTTTACATTTTTATTCAGTTCAAAAGATTTTCTAATTTCCATTGTGATTTCTAATTTGATCTTGGAGTATTCAGAATTATGTATTTTAATATTCAAATACTTGGGCATTTTGAGATATACGTCTTATATTGGTTTCTAGTGTAATTCCATGGTTTTCAGGGTATGTATGATTTGGGGTCTTTAAAAATTTGCTGAGATTTGTTTTATGGCTCAGAATGTGGTCAGTATTGGTGAAGGTTACATGTACAATTGAAAACAGTGGATCCTGCATTGTTGGGTAGAGCAGTCTATATGTATATTAGACCTATATCCTACAAATGTCAGTTTGGAAAGTTGGTTAATGTTCTTCACGTCTTCTACATTGTTAACTGATTTTTCTTTTGTCTCCTTGTTCTGACGGTTTTTGGGAGAGCGGGCTTTAAGTATTTAAATTCAATTGCGAATTATTCTAATTCTCTTTTCAGTTCTATCGGCTTTTGTTTATGTATTTTGAAGCTCTGTTATTAGGTGCAAACAAATCTAGGATTGTTATGTTTTCTCCATGAATTGACCCCTACATCATCATTTAGTATCCCCCTTTTTCTCGCGTAGACAACGTATAATTGGGTGTTACTGTTTTTAATACAATCTTCCTGTCTCCAGCTTTTACCTGGAATCATTTGATCATTTACATTAAACATTTTGATGTGATTAGGTTTCAATCTACTAACTTGCTATTTATTTTCTATTTGTCTCATATGTTCTTTGCTATTATTTTCATGCGTCTTGCCTTCTTTAGGCTTATTTTTTAATATTCTATTTTATCTTCACTTTTGGCTTATTAATTACAGCTCTTTGTTTTATATTGTTAGTGGTTACTCTAGGGTTTACAACATACATCATTAACTTCTCACACTTCCTGTATGATGTCAGAATTTTACAATGGTATACTGTCATTTTTTTCCTCTCACTTTGCTTATGCTATTTTCTTAATATATTTTACTTATACGTGTTATAAACCATAATTTCCTAGATACCATTTTTGCTTTAAAGAGTCAATTACATATATATACATTTGTGTGTGTGTTTATTGATGTCTTTTCTAGTTCCAGCGTTCTTTATTTGTTCTATGTTTCTATCTAGTATCATGTTACTTTTGCCTAAAGAAATTTCTTTAGTATTTCTTGTAGAGCAGGTCTGCTGGCAATGACTGTTCTCAGCTCTTGCTTGTCTGAAAAAGTCTATCTGCCTTTGTTTCTGAAATATTTTATTTGGGTTTTGAATTCTAGGCTGACAGTTTTCTCCTCATTACTTTAAAGATATTGCTGTATTATCCCATAGCTTACGTAGTTTCTGAGAGATGTCTTTTATTATTCTGATCTTTGTTCTTCTATAAGTAATATTTCTCTTTTTCTCTGGCTGCCTTCAGGATTTTTTTTGAACTTTTTTTTTTTTACCCTGGCTGTAAAGTGCATAGGTGTGTTATCATTTATAATTGTCCTGCTTGGGGTTCTCTAAGCTTCTTTGATCTGTAGCTTATTGTCCTTCCTAATATTTCATCCATTATCTTTTTGAATATTTCTTCTGCCTCCTTTCTGTTGCTTCTTGTGGACTATTTTGACAAGTACATTAGTCTAATTGATATTGCTTCATAGGTCTAGGATTCTCTGCACTCCCCCCTTCAGTTTTCAGTCAGAATAATTTCTATTGATCTGTCCTCAAATTTACTAATTCTTCCTGTTGTGTCTAGTGTTTTGTAAGCTCAGTGAAAGCATTCTTCATCTTTGAGATAAAGCAATTTGTCTAGTATTTTCATAGAACTTAAAAAAATTTTCCACATCTTTGCTGAATTTTTGATTATTCATGTTGTCTTTCTTTTTCTCTAGATTTTTAAACATCTTAATTACAGAGTCTCTATTTGATAGTTTCAACATCTCTGCCATCTCAGGGTCTGATTATGTTGATAGCTTTATCCCTTGACATTGGGTATCCTTGCTTTGTTTTGGTGTCTTGTAATTTTTGATTGGCTTCATGACATTATGTAAAAGAATAGTACATAGTGAGATAAAAAGTTATTATGCTAAGACATGGATGTGCCTCTTATTCTGCAAGGTGTTAGTGTCTGTCGAGGCGGGTAAATGAATCAGTTTGTTCAGTATATGTCCTGAGTTACTGCTTTGTTGTTGCTAGTGAACTGTCATATCACCAGAGACTTCAAGTTTCTCCAGGAATGCATTGCTTTACCTGGAGACTTCTGTGAGACCTGGAGTGCCACAGAATTTTTCTTCTCAGTGTTCCTGCTATACCCTCAACTTTCCGCTAGTCCTGAACTCCAGTGACACAAGGGACCCCTTTCTGTGCTTTTTGCGTCTATCTTGGAAGTAGTCTGGGTGAAGTTGTGGATGGATGAGTGTGTGGGGTCTCAGTTTCCCTACACCAGATGCAGTTTTAGGCTGGCCTGGATGACTAAGTCTGAGCTGGGACGTTGTCAGCATGTCTGTCCCTTTCTCTTGTGGTAGCCAAACTCTGCCTTGTGTCAATGGTAGGGTTTTGTGCCAGTGAGTTTTCTCTTCTTACATCAGTATGGCTGATGTCTTATTTGTATCACTGTAGAATTCTGGGCCTCAGTGAGTTTCTTGCCTTATCCCAGGATCAGATGAGTTTTACCTAGTGTTCGGTGCAGGGCAGTTGTGTTCATGATTTTTGTTTCTCACTCAGTGGCTACTATCCTTTGAACCTCGGAAGAGGGCTAGGCAGAGGGTCTCTCTCTCTCTCTCCCAGTGGCAGATAACTTCTTCTCCTCCTCTAGCACAGTCCACCTTTGCCTGGAGGGAGAAGGAGTATTTACTGTCCCTTTCTCTGTGGCAGATGGCTTTTGCTTCATTTGATGTTAGAGTCTTGGATGAAGCCAGTTTTTATGCTTGTCCCCCAGTGGTAGCTGATCCCTACCCGCTATCCCTACTTCCAAGAGTAGCTCTTTTAGGTCTCCTGTTCTTTTTCTAGTCTTTTGTCTTAGCACCTGGAGGAGGATTATGCAGAAGAGTAGGTGAGTGGCTGTGGAGTGTCCTTGCATCTGGCGCTTCCTGGGATACTAAGTGACTTTGCTAGCCCACATCCAGCTTTTAAAAATTTATTACTATTTTAGTGGTTTTATATTGCTTAAAAATTAAAAGAAGAATTTTAATTGTAGTAAAAAAAACAACATAAAATTTACCATCTTAACTATTTTTAAACTCACAGTTCAGTCATGTCAACTGTATTCACATTGTTGTGCTTCACATCTCAAACTTTTTCATCTTGCACAACTGAAACTCTGTACCCACTGAACAGCACCTCTCCATTACCCCCTCTCCTGGGACCTTGGCAACCACCCTTCTGTTTGTGTTTCTTATCAGCTTTTATGACTGTTCACTCTTTTTCCATTATCATGGCCAAAGGCAATTCCTATTTCTCTATGAAGGGTCAGTCCTATGAACTGGAACCTAGTTCACCTGGTTGCCTTGTGACTTAAACTTTTTGGTCTCAAAAACATTATGAATTTGTAGGGTATTCATCTTACATAAGTATTTTCTTTCTATATCTGCTTAGCTTAAATGTGCTTAGATTTCATTCTTTTCTTTTCCTCTGGTAATACCTGTTGGACTGTGTGTGTGTGTGTGTGTGTGTGTATGTGTATATAATCTACTGATGGAAAATTTTTTTTCTCCTTTAGTTGACTGTTAGCAAGCGTTGGAGGATTTGCTAGTATTGAACTATCCTTGCATTAAGAGCAAACCCTTTAAAAAAATAATTTATTACTTTTTATAACTTTGCTTGATTCTATTTGATAACTTGGAAAGATATTTAGAATATGTATTCACAAGTGAGATTGGTTTATAATATTTTTCTTGGTGCTGAATCAGATTTTTGTATAATAATTTTGGTGGATACATAAATTAACTTAGAAAGTATTCATGTCTTTCCTTGCACTGTAATTGGAACTGTCTCGTAAAGGCTAATACTCAGGTGTGAACCACTGGATCATAGTTGGTTTATTTTTTATGTTCCCCCAGTGGTACATATGTAATCTTTTTTTCCAATTTCGTCTGTATATCTGTCCATTAAAGTTTTCAGCTTCTTTTCGGATCAAGTTTTGGCTAGGAAATATTCCATTTGCTTTTTAAAATTTTTTATTTTATATTGAAACATAATTGCCATGTATTACACTGTATTAGTTTCAGGTGATTTCTGAATTGATTACCACAGTAAGCTTAGTTTACATCTGTCACCACACATAGTTACAATAGCTTTTTTCTTGTGAAGAGAACTTTTTAGATCTACTCTCTTAGCAACATTCAAATATCTGATACCTACCTTACTGTTAACTGTAGTCACTATGCTTTACATTACATCCTCAGGACTTACTTATTCTATAACTGGAAGGCTGTACTTTATGACCACTTTCACCCATTTTGCCCACCCCCATACTCAGCCTCTGACAACCACCAGTCTCTTCTCTGTATCTGTGATCTCTGGATATCTGTATGTACCCATTTGCTTTATAGGCTTTTAAATTTGTTACCTTGGGATAACATGTATTATAGTATTCCCTAATGCATAATTACATTTCTACTGTAACACACTTTTTTCTTATTCCCAATATTGT
Source organism: Lagenorhynchus albirostris (assembly GCF_949774975.1). Taxonomy (NCBI): domain Eukaryota; kingdom Metazoa; phylum Chordata; class Mammalia; order Artiodactyla; family Delphinidae; genus Lagenorhynchus; species Lagenorhynchus albirostris. The sequence continues at coordinate 47,933,043 of NC_083112.1, read as the reverse complement.
CTTTTTTTTTTTAAACTGTTCTTTCCATAAATGGTCCATGTGTTACTTTGCTGTTTTATTAATTTTCTTTTAGAAAAATTCTTTTGGTTTTTTAAAATCATTTCTACTCTGTTTTTTCCTTGTTTTCTTTTTCATGACTTTTTGCTTATATTTTTTCAATTCTCTGTCCTCATCTATTTCTTTTTGCTTTGTCTTTTTTTCAAAAAAAAAGAAAAACTTTAACTATGAAGGCATTGACATTAGAAATATTGTTCTGAATATATCCTTTGCTATATTCTATGTGTTCTTATTGAGGAATTACTTCCCTTTTCATTGTTTTTAGATAGTTGGTAATTTTATTTCTTCTTTGAATCAAGAGTTTCTAGGAATGTGTTTTTAAATTTCTGATTATTATTTTTAGGTCTTCAATTTTGTATTTCCATCTGAATTTTAATTTACATTCAGAGATTGTAATCTGTAAGACAGTCTCATTTTCAAATCACTAAGATTTTTTTTAATGTCTAAGTATATGATTTACTTTTATAAATATTCCCGAGAGATTTGAATAGCAGTATCTTCTCTATTGAGGAATGTGATTTTCTATTTTTCATCTGCTAAATTGTTTGTTGATTTATTTTACATTATTTTATGTTCTAACATATCTGTTCTGTATTCTAATCATATTTTTACATCTTCATTAAACTTAAAATTTATTTTTTGTTATTTTAAATTGTTGTGAAATATAAGTGACATAAGACTTAACCATCCCCCTCCCCACAGCCCTTGCAATCACCACCCTATTTTCTGGTTTTTTGAGTTTGACTATTTTAGATACCTCATATAACTAGCATCATATATTATTTGTCTTTTTGTGTCTGGCTTATTTCAATTAGCATGATGTCCTCAAAGTTCATCTATATTATAGCATGTGTCAAGATTTCTTTCTTTTTTTGAGATTGAATAATATTACATTGTATGTATGCTACATGAAAATGGATGTTTGAATGTCTTTTGAGTCCCTGCTTTAAATTCTTTGGGGTATATAACTGGAAGTGGAATTGCTGTATATTGTTGTAATTTTTCGTTTAATTTTTTGAGGACTTACTATACCATTTACCACAGTAGTTATAACACTTTTGCATTTTCATCAGCAGTGCACAAGGGGTCCAGTTTCTCTGCATCCTGGCTAATACTTTTTATTTTCTGGACTTTTAAAAAAAGCCATTCTGATGGGTTTGAAGTAGCATCTCATTGTGGTTTTCATTTGCATTTCTGTAATAATTAGTGATGTTGAGCATCTTTTCATGTGCTTATTGACCATTTGTGTATCCTGTTTTTCTTTTTGAGAGAGACTTTAAATATATATGATTTTACTGGACTAAATGACTTATTCTGTCATTAACTTTTCCTTTTTAATTTGTTTTAAGTTTGTTTTATAATATAAAGTAGTGTTTTTCTTCAGCATTTTGCTTTTTCTTTTACCCATTTTATTATCTCAGCTTTTTAATAGTCACATTAACATAATAACTGTCCCTGTGTTTTTCTTAATTATGATTTTTTATTCATTTCTTCATACTTTTGTGAATTTAATCAAATTGATATTTATATTCTTTTATTTCCTACATGACCCCAATCAATTTGGAAGATATGCTTCACTGTGCTGTTTGACTAATAGTATTCCAACCCCAACTTCATGTTTACAGCTAGTGTAGTGCTGATGTCTGAGAAAGAAAATGCACCATTTCCTTAAGACCACTCTGTTTGACAAAATTTTTTTTTTTTTTTTGGGAATATACTGCCATTGCCAGAACATTTTAGTAACCGACATAAAAATCTCTGGTGTCTACAGTGTGAAGGGCCCCCTCTTAGATGTGATGCCATTGGTTGCCTGTTGCTTGCTGTGATAAGAGTTAGGAAGTAACTTTTCCACTACATCTTACTGCAAGGTGATTGCCATTTTTCTTAAATTCTCTCCTTTGTGAGTTTTCATTATATTGGCGTCCTGATATCGTGGAGTACGATATCAGGGATGTTTTATTCTAAGGTTAGGAGTCTACGCACACATTGTACTGCTAGCACTTTTCATAATTTGCTAGAGGTTTCTATTTTAAGAGTAGTTCATTGATCTCTTCAAACCTTGGGCAGAAAAATTACTTTAGCCCTAATTTAGTTTTAAAAAGATTTGAGATTGTTATCCCAGTTTCTAACCTTAACTTGGAAATCATAACAGTCTTTGATCTCCATATAGTTAAAATATTTTCTGAAAAGTCTTGTTGTGAAGTCATAAACTGTGTACTGGGAACAATCACAGTCATGAAAATCAGCTAATTCTCACTGAGTATGTATAATGCGCATGGGGTTGTGTTTAGATCTTGCCTTAGTTTGGTTGGGCTGCCTTAACAAAATGCTACAGACTCAGTAGCTTAAGCAACACAGATTTATTTCCTCACAGTTCTGGGTACTGACAGTCCCAGACCAGGGTTGGTCTGTAGTGAGGACTTTCCTCCTGGCTTGCAGATAGCCATCTTCTCCCTGTGTCCTCACATGACAGAGACAGTGTGCACTGGTGTCTAAGGACACCAGCCCTATTGGGTTAGAGCCCTACCTTATTTAACCTTATCACCTCCTCATAGGCCATATCTCCAAATACAGTCACATTGGGGGGTTAGGCTTCAACAAAAACATTTTGGGCAGACACACACATTCTGTCCATAACAGATCAAAAGCCTAAATTTTTGAAAAATAAGGCTTTAACTCTTGGTTAAGTTTCCTATCAGAGTGAGTTGTCAATAGTTTGACTTTCAACCACTCAAGTAAAATTACACATTCATGTCCTTATATAAATAATTTGAAGAGATCAGAACCTCACCCAGAGAAGGTCTTTGTAAAATTACCATGTGACCAAGTACGTTGGTTTGTGAGAAAGGATATATAACTGGGTTTTTTTTCCTCAGAATAAAGATATGGTCTCCAAAGATTTGTTGTTGGCACTATGTAGAGTAATTCTTGGGGATCAGCAAGAAAATGCTGCTTAGGCTTCTGGCTGTGCCTCAGTGGTTGCTTTTCGAGCAGGACATTAGCAAAGAAGGGAACAAAGTAAAGGCTATTCTTTATCTATTTTTCCTCTTTTTGGGAAGATGTTTATTTCATTTGGATCTAAGGCAAGAAAACCCGTATCTACTGAATGCCTACTGCAGTGGGTTGAATGGTGGCTCTCAAAAAGATTTGTCCATCTCTGAATTTGTCAAACCTGTGAATGTTACCTTATTTGGAAAAAGAGTTTTCGCAGATGCACTCAAGTTAAGGACCTTGAGATGAGGTCATTCTGGATTACCTGGGTGAGCCCTAAATCCCATAAGTGTCCTTATAAGAGTCAGAAGAGAGGAAGGCAGTATAAAGACAGAGCCAGGTATTGGAGGGATGCTGCCGCAGCCAAGAAGCACCGTATAAAGCCAGCAGCCACCAGAAGCTCGAAGAGGCAAGGAATAGATTCTCTTCTAGAGCCTTCTGCGTGGTGCGTCCCTGTCACCACCTTAATTCTGGACTTCTGGCCTCCACAAGTGTGAGAGCGGAACTTCGGTGTCAGCCACCAAGTTTGTGGTAATTTGTTAGGGCAGCTTCAGGAAACTAATCCCCGCCCCGCCCCCCTGCCATGGGGAAGGCATTCTGCTAAATGCTAGGGGTGCAGAATTGAGCAAGACAGGGTCCTTGTCACCAAGAAGTCAACGTTGTTTGAAATGTAAACAAAAGCCTAGTAAAACATTACAGTAAATTGTGTAGTAGAAGTTTGTACAGAGTGTACTGAGAGCAGTGAAGGGTACAGCTAACTTTGCTAATTTGGAGAGTTTGGAGATTCATTGAGAATGAAACTTTCCATCTGGGTTTGAATGAGGAGTAAGAGTGTGCCTGGAAGAAAGGGGATGAGGGAGAAATGTGTGGGAAGTATCATGTCCTGCTCCTTTAACCTCCATCTGGGAGATAAGCACCCCATCTGAAAGCTCAGTATTTTCAAGTATTGAGAGGAGAGCTGTTTCTTGAAGTGACATTGTCAACTTGAAGCCGCCGGGCTCGAGTAGTTTGTCTCTGTGATAAATGTACAAGATATTTAAAAAAATCAGTCCCTTTGGCAGCTCAGAGAGTAGTATGAAGTCAGTGCCCTACGTGTCCTGAGGTCACAGTTATAAAGACTCTCTATGCTCTGTGATTGGGAGTCTGCAAACTTTTGCATCAAGAGCTAGAAAGTAAATATTCTAGACTTTGTTGGCCATGTAAGGTGTCTGGGGGTGTGTGTGCATATGTGTATATATATTTATTTTTCCAAACACACACACACATATATGTTTACAGCCATTTTGTGTGTGTGTGTGTGTGTGTGTGTGTGTGTGTGTAGATATAGATATAAAATAACCCTTTAAAAATGTAAAAATTATTTTTGGGGAGCAGGCCTTACAAAAACAGGTCATGGGTTCTGTTTGGTCTGCTGACTCTTGTTCTATGATATAATAATATCTTAAATTAGGGGTCTTTTTTTCTTTCAAAAGGAGAGTCAAGTATTTCTGCTATAAAGAAGAGATATTAAATATGAACAGCTTAAAATCTGAGCCAGGGTATGACTGATTGAACTTTATAGCTTTCTAACCTCAAACAAAGATTGAACGAATGTAGAAACAGCCAGATAAATGCTTAAGTTTTATTTAATACCTTTGCTTTTTTTTAAATAAGTGGAACTTAAAAAGTATATATTTCAAAGATCCAAAAAGAAGAGGAAGCTTGCCATCTTGATGATTTCTTTAATAATACCACTTTAAAAGACTACATTTCTGTTTAGTAACTGACAGCACTTTTAAAAGACCATTTCTTTTTCGTCGGCACAGATGTTTCTCTATGTGAGATGTATTGTAGTTTTCAAGATGCTTCAACAAGGTTGTGTTCTTTAGGATGAATGATTAAATGGACGTTTCAGATCATCTTGTGAAAGGACTTTATCATTAGATTGTCTTCTCTTTTTTCACTCACAGCTCCTGAAACATCCCAAACAAAGTGCTTTTATCTTTAGAAGCTATCAACAAATTATTATTTTGAATTCTTTCAAGGTAAGCTTGTATAGCTACCTCAGAGATTACTTATTTTTAGTTCCAACAAAACTGTTGCAAATTAGGTGTTATAAAAACATTATGCTGAGCTTAAAATGAAAAGAATATTACGGATATTTCAAAAGCTTGTCTTTTCAAAAGCTCAGACTTTCTTTCAGACTATAGTACAGTTCCCATTTGTTCTTTCCCCCACTGAGTACATAGAGTTCAACTGAATCAATAAAAATTTCTAAAGCAAAAGGTAATTTTGGATACAAATTATAGAAATCAATTTCAAATACAGAATTAGAATACTTAGTAGTCAGTCTTGTGCTTCATGTGGTACTCATATCCTGCTTCTAGGGTACAAACCCCTCCCCTACCAACACCACGAAGTCCTAACCTCAGTCTCCTTTTTCTTTTAGCCATTATCTCTCACCCTTTCCTTCTTTCAGAGGAGAATACCAAGTCAGTTAAATTCAGACCAACTGTGATGTAGTTGGTGAAATCTGGCAAAAAGAATTAGCATCCTATTTCTTCCAGGGCCTGTTTAGTTATTTACACCCACTCATCTGTAAAACGGGGACAGCGTTCATTCTGCATTTGTTGAGAGGATTATAGAAGTTGTGTGCAAAGTTTCATCACAGCGCTTGGCACAGATATGGCCAATAGATAGTAGTACATATTATTCTTAGACAGTGTTCTACTCTCCAATCTAGAGGAAGAGAGAGAGAACACATTGAATAACTTGGAATGTTAAAGCTGTGATAAGAACTGCAGTAGGGGGAAGTAATGGTAATTCCTTCTAGAGATTCTAAGAAGCTCTGTAGAGCAATGGCCTGTGAGCCACACCTTGTTGGGTGGGTTGCTTTGAATGGGTGGAGGGAGAGGAAAGGGCTGTCTAGACACAGGAAGCAGCTTGAGCTCAGGGTGAGGCAGGAAGTGCTGGGTGTGTATAGGGCTGAGGTCCACTGTAGCTGATTTCGCCCACAGCAATGCTTTCTTTGGAAATATACAATGCTTTCAAAAATTTAAGCCAACAGAGTAACCTGAGAGATTTCACTTAAATCTACATTTCCAATTTTTCTTGAACAATTTGTTTACAACTGTTGGTTGAAGCTTATCACCATTTCTTAGCCTCACATTGTTTTAATGAATATATTTTAGCATTTTAATATAGCTCAAATCTTCTTCCATTATTTTCAGAAATGTCTTGGTTATTATTGCTGCTTTATTCAGTGTGTTCTGGTAGGCAGTCTCTGCTGGCTTGGCTTGATATTTTTATCATGTTAAGGAAGCGTTCTTTTCTTTCTTCACTAAGAATTATCATTAAGAATAGACTTTGAATGTTATCAAGTATTTTGGGCCATGTTACATTATGATTTTTCTTTTTGACATGTTGATGCTTTGCCTTATAGTATGTTTCTTTTTCTATAGTAAATTAGTAAGTGTCCCATGTTTTTCTGTACTCTAGAGCATCAGAATGATCTTTTCTTTTAAAAGTTACTGTAAAATATATTACCTGTTCTTTAAATGTTGAGAAACTTCATGTTTGTGTATATCTTTTAAAAATAATTTTTTGTTTCTTTTCCCCCTGCAACCCCACTGAATCGGATCTGTAGTTATTGATTCAGTCAGATTTCCTACTTTTTTTTTTTAGTATTTATTTATTTATTTGGCTGCACCTGGTCTTAGTTGTGGCATGTGGGATCTTTTAGTTGCAGCATTCAGGCTCTTAGTTGTAGCATGTGGGATCTAGTTCCCTGACCAGGGATCGAACCTGGGCCCCCTACGTTGGGAGCTCGGAGTCTTAACTACTGGACCGCCAGGGAAGTCCCCCTACTTCTTTTAGATCAATGTCGATTAGTAGCCTTGGTTACCTCCAAAATTTAGTAGCATAAATTTAAACATAATATATTTAAAAAGTTTTTACTTGGTAGTTAAAAGCAATTCTTAATTTCATGATTTTTATATCTTATATCTTTGAAATAAACTAGTTTATGATTTATTCTTTTTTAATTTTTCTTCCTGTTTTATTGAGGTGTAACTGGCATATAGCACTGTATAAGTTTAAGGTGTACAGCATAATGATTGGAATTACATATATTATCATGTGATCACTACAAGTTTAGTGAACATCGTTTTGTGTAGATACAAATATTTCCTTGTAATGAGAACTCTTAGGATTTATTCTCTCAACTTTCATATATAGCATACAGCAGTGTTAATTAATCATGTTGTACATTGCATACCTAATGCATATTTATCCTGTAACTGGAAGTTTGTACCCTTTGATCGCCTTCATCCAAATCCCCCTCTCTTCTCCTCTTATCTCTTTTTCCATGAATTTGTTTGTTTGTTTTGAAGTATAATTGACCTACAACACTATGTTAGTTTCTGGTGCACAACACAGTAATTTGATATTTATGTACATTACAAAATGATCACCGTGATAAGTCTAGTTTCCATATGTCACCATACAAAGACATTACAGTACTGTTGACTGTATTCCTCATGCTGTACATTTCATCTGTGTGACTCATTTATAACTGGAAGTTTGTACCTCTTAGGCGACCACCTGTCTGTTCTATTAATCTGTTTCTGTTTTATTATATTTGTTCATTTGTGTTTTAGATTCCACATGTAAGTAAAGTCATGGTATTTCTCTTTCTCTGACTTATTTCACTTAGCATACTACCTTCTAGGTCTGTCCTTGTCACAAATGGCAGGGTTTCATTCTTTTTTATGGCTGAGTAATATTCCATCTTATATATATCTTCTTTATCCATCCATCTGTCATTGAGCACTTAGGTTGCTTCCATATCTTGGCTATTGTAAATAATGCTGCTGTGAACATAGGGGTCCATGTATCTTTTTGAATCAGTGTTTTTGTTTTCTTTGGAAAAATATCCAGAAGTGGAATTGCTAGATCACATGAGAGTTCTATTTTGAACTTTTTGAGGAAACTCCATACTGTTTTCCATAGTGGCTGCACAATTTACATTCCCACCAACAGTGCACAAGGGTTCAACTTTCTCCACACCCTCCTAACACTTGTTTTTGTTGTCTTTTTGATAATAACCTTTCTGACAGGTGTGGGGTGATAGCTCATTGTAGTTTGGATTTGCATTTTCCTGATGATTAGTGATGTTGAGCATCTTTTCATGTGTCTGTTGGCTGTCTGTATGTCTTCCTTGGAAAAATGTCTGTTCAGGTTCTCTGCCCATTTTCTAATTGGGATTTTTTTTTTTTTTTTAATGTTGAGTTGTATGAGTTTCTTTGTATATTTTGGATATTAGCCCCTCATCAGATATATTGTTTGCAGATATCTTCTCCCATTCAGTAGGTGGCCTTTTAATTTTGTTGATAGTTTCCTTCACTGTGCAAAAGCTTTTAGTTTGATAACTCATTTTACCATTACAAACATATTCAAGTTTAGTACATTTTTTTCTGTTTTCTGTTGCATTTTCTAATTGGTTATTTCCAAGTGTTTGGATTTTACATTTAGTTATTTTTTAGTTAGAAAATCTGATTTACAATTTTTGCATTTTGGTATTTATTTAAAATTCTTCGTCATGGTGTATATGGTTAATTTAGGTAAAATTTCTCTCTATATTAAAAACAGTGTTTTTATTCAGTATAAAATTTGACATAAATATGCTAACTTTTGTCTTTTGCTCTTGAAGAGTTCTGCTTAGCTTCTTGAAGAAAGATAATATGTAAATGAACATTATTTAGAGTTGCTCAGCGTCGTAGAGCAATTGGAGTCAGTAGGAATTTGGTGAAAAAGTTGATCCCAAGAGATCCTAAGGAAGCCAAAATGACCTAGACATGGACAAATTATTATTGCTATTGCAGAGAACATAAATAAATAAATAAATAAATATATGTATGTGTGTGTGTGTGTGTATTTTCAAGGAGATGAGGGACATATGTTAAAGAGCTTTTTTTTTTTATCTTTATAGATTATTATGCATCTGTAACACATTCAGTTTCTTAGGTGAATAATGCCATGTGTGGGCATCTTCACTTTGGTTCTTTCTCTTTGCTCCTGCTCTGTAGGTGCACCGTGCTTCAAGTACAGGGCAAGTCTTAATGTCTTAGCTTTACTTGATTTCTTGTTTCTGATATGTGGTTTATTTCTCTAATCTGCTTCTTATTCTTCAAATTGAGATATGTATACATATACCCAGAGACCTCAAATTGAGATATATATACACACACACATATACATACATATATATAATTACATATATCTAGAGACTTTATACTTAAAGAAGTAGAACATAAAACGATCTAAAAAGTGATGAGTTAACATTTCTTTTTACTCTTATTTCTGTAGTGATATGATTATCTTGAAATTCAGCTTATTACTTTATTTTCGTGTAGTAACACTGTGATTTCAAATTTTGATTGGGAAGTTTGAAGAAAAATTTCACAGGGACTCTACCCAGGATATTTGCTCTTAGAAATTGAATCCTTAATACACGTGTGTCCCATAGAGGCGGCTTTATTCCTTTTTCCTTTGAGCTGTTTTGAAGTGGAACTAACTCCCTTGCCAAGACTTTACTATCATAATACAGAAGAAGAATAGGAAAGACTTTCTTGAATTGTTTGACTTGGCTGTATTTTGTGGTTAGTGGGAGATAGATTTGAGTTGCTAAACACCTTGCTATCTTTACAGAGAAAAATACCTAACAATACTTGGGTTGGAGCTGGCGTCTACAATCATCTGTTTCACATAACACAATCATATATTTTCTAGGCAGTTACATTTTTGAATATAATTTAATTTATGGTCTTGATGACCCAATGAAAAAATGCACAATTTCTATCAGCAGTTTTGTTGCGTTGATTTTGGTTCTCCAGAAAATGTCACTATTTTTTGAATGTGAATGTTTAGAAAGATTTTGAGCATTTGATAATTAAAAAAAAAAATTTATGTCTTGAAATGTATTGTTGAGTAGGAGAAATGGGAATTCAATTATAAAGTGCCCTAAATTAGTCTATTATGTTAGAAGCCATTAATTTCCCCTTATAGTGAAGTATAATCATGATTTCACCAATATTTAAAATAATAAATGAACTTTTCAGATAATTATGTGAAAATTCTATTTTAAGTATTTGAATTCAATTTTAATATCTAAAATGTCCAATTTAAAACAGAAATTGGTCCAGACAGCTGTTGAAATGCCTGTATTGTCAAAACAGCCCTAAATATCAGTTTCGATAGATACCGGTTTACGCGTCTGCGAGCATTTCCTGTCTACAGGTAAAGCACAGATGAAGCGTTTAATAGCTAGGAAGCACCAAATGTGATTATGAAATATAATTGACTGTGAGTGCCTTGAGGACAGGGACAATGCTTTATAAATAGCCTTGAATTCCCAGTAGCTGGGGTACAAGCTACGTAGAGTAGAGGCTCAACCGAGTGTGTAAAATTCAATTACATCATTTCTTTTTAAAGCTGACAAGAAATTGCTATCTCGTAACCACCTTAATTTTATTACAGTAAGAGATGATGCTGAGAGCATCGGTGTCTGGGCTTGAGTCTCTCTTTTTTCTTTTTCCCCCTCTACACACTTTCTCCTTACACGTAGTATGAAAGTCATTTTCCCTGCCTTTCTCTTTGCAAAAGCCTTCTTCCTCTTTTCCTTTGGAGATCAGTAGGCACAATGTGTATTAGTTTTTCTCCTTTTATTGTCAGTGCTTGAATATTGCATTATTTGAACAAGCACTTCATCCTTTCGTGGAAAAAGTCCTTTAGGGGTTTCCCTGGTGGCGCAGTGGTTGAGAGTCCACCTGCCGATGGAGGGGACGCGGGTTCGTGCCCCGGTCCGGGAAGATCCCACATGCCGCGGAGCCTGTGCGTCCGGAGCCTGTGCTCCGCAACGGAAGAGGCCACAACAGTGAGAGGCCCGCGTACCGCAAAAAAAAAAAAAAAAAAGTCCTTCAGAAGCTCTGTTTCTGTTAACATATTTAGGTTGGAAGCCAAGTAATGCTGTCTTCACTTGTACACTGATGAGAGAAGCCAAGAATTCAGCCCCTGCATTCCATCCTGTATGAATTTACTCTTTTTCCAAAGATCCTTTTCCTTTCTTTTCCTTCTGTTCCCCTTTCTTGCCTTCTCAGTAATTTTTTTTTTTTTTTTGCTTTGTGGATAAACCTTCAATAATGTCAAATTATTCTCTGTGTATTGTATGATGCTTCTAATTAAAGTATTTCAAATATAATAATGACGTGATTTTATTCTTAGCTTTGCTTCCCCTTTTCCCTTCATCGATCAGATTGATATTTTCAAAAAATTTAAACAAAGAGCCTGTGATAAAGTTAGCGATAATTAGGAACAAAACTCAATTCTGTTGGGGATACAAAACTCAGGTAATTGTATTTCTAGAAAATACTTGTCTCTTGAGAATTCTGAAATGGCTAAATCAGTCACTATTTCCTTTGACAGTTATCTCCTGATCTTTCTTATAGACCATCAAACTGCATAGTTTTGTCTTCAACTTTCTTAAGAGATTTATAAATACAGTCATCCAGTAAACCTTATATTTATTTAGTGAAAGAACAGATCTCTCTTATCAGCACTGAAATAATCGACTTATGTTGTACTTGGCCCTGATGATGTGCCAAATTTCATGGTGACCCAACCTGCTGTGAACTGTGCAGCTTAGGGTCTTAAAAAAAAGACAATAAATAATTTCAGAAATTAATTAAATTAATGAAGGTGGCTGAAGAGCTATAGAGGAGAAGTATACAGAGCTACTGTGGAACCTATATGGAGTGTCAAGGGGGACCTAACCTACTTTAGTAGTGTTTACTCATCAAGTTTAAAATATGAGCGCCTATCTACTCCATATTTTATCTCCCAGTCGCCGTGGTTTCTTATGGCTCTTCTATTTCACATTGCTGGTCTGTTGCTTCCTAAACTAAATCTAATGAAATTAGAAGTTAATAGATTTAATTAGTAGCACTAATGGACTTATATACTAAACTAGGAAAATGTTTTCTTGATAGAACATGTTGACTCCTGAAATTGTATACTAGCTTTACTATATTATGTTTTCACTCTGTGAGACTGGGAAAATGGTGGTGTCATGAACAGAAATAAGGAGAAGCTGAGAGGAAGGTAGGGGGCTGGAGATAAACACAGTAAAAACCGTATCTGACTTAACCAGCAAAGTGGGGTTCTGGTCATTCAAAACATCGGGTACATGGATTCACTGAAACCATATGATATTGACCAAGCATTTAATCTTTAATGATTCGGAGGTCACGCAAGTCAGGAAATTTTGGTATCTTACTCATCTTTATGAATTTCAGTTTATGTGAATGTGCAGAAATGTTAGTTTGTAAAGTTACAGTTGAATGAGTGTGGTATAACACAGTGCATGAGTTTAATCATTCACTGAATATCTCTACCTGTCCACAGAGGAATAATGTACAAATCATTGAAGTAATATATTAAAAATATGTTCAACTGTGATGACTCACAAGCCCAAAAAACACCTTATCTGGGAAATTTCCTTATCTGTATATGCCTCTTTATTTTTTGTATGATGTGTGTGTGTGTGTGTGTGTGTGTGTGTGTGTATTTTAATAACAGGATAACATCAATTTTATGACCCAGTTTTAGAAAGGTAATTATTCCACTGGGAAAATTGTTCTCACTTTTCTTGTATTAAATTAACTTTTTAGGATCTGTTATAGCGTCATATTTTAACTAATAACTTCACCAACCTTTAACAGAACTTCTATCATCGTCTCTAAATCACAGTGTAAACTGTGATGCTATGATAAGGTATGTCTTACGTTGTGTTGATGAGTTATTTGTGTAATCATTGTACTTTATAGTATCATACTAGATTAAGCCTTTTGAAATTAGGCAGAATTGAATTATGGCTCATCAATACATATTCATAGTGATTTTGAAGTTGTCTTTTTCCTTTTGGATCATTTCAGTGACAATGAAACATTTCCTTAATTGTGATTATTTTTTTCCCTCAAAAAGATCGATAAAGTCAGATACAAATAGCACTTATAACTTAGCCAAATAATACCTCTAATTCAAGGTTGGACTTTGTTCTTCAGAATTCTCTGAGGGGTGTACTTGGGCCATTTTGGAGATTGTTTCTTGTTAGTGACTGTTAGTTTTGATCAGCTGGTCATGTGAGTGTATGTCGGATTTCCCTTCCAAAGTCACCATTCCCCCCTGTGTAATTGATGAGCGCTGTCAAGGGAGGTAATCTGAGATTACGCCAGGGTCCTTTCCCTCATCAAAGCACCATCCACCAGGCTTATTCTCCATTGACGGCTCTGCCTGAGTCAGCCAACACGGTGATAGTTGCCAAATGGTGATTTTCGTTTTCTGTCATTCCTTCTACTGGTAATCTCCTTTATGGAAGAGCTTTCCCTTCTTCCTCATCTTTTAATTTTTTTCAATGTGTCACAGATTTCTAGTTTATTCAGGGCATTACGATTCACTATTATCCTTATTTATTTTGATGCTTATGTTGTCCCAGATTTGGCAAATGGGGACCCCTTATGTGTCTCATCAATCTTGGAGCACTTCCTTATTTTGTGACAGAATAAGTTGTTCCAGGCTCATCTTGCCCTTTCCCTGCCCCATCCTTGCAATACGCTGTATCTCTTAAGGTAACCGTGGTTCCTTTTCTGTATGGTGTTCAGGAGCTAAGATCTGGGCCCTCCCAACAGACGCTAGGAAACGCGTCCATGTATGCACGTATGCAAGCATTTTTACACACATATACACACCCATAAACACTTCATCTATAGCTATGCGTACATCTATGTGTGTGTGTGTATATATACACACACATTAAATATATATATTTAATACATATTATATATATATTTATATATACATATATATACATATTAAATATATATATATTTAAAACTAAGTTCGTAATTATACTTCCAGTTCTAAACCAACATGTCTTTCTAGCCGTTGCCCTTCTATGTTTGTAAATACTTGCTCCAGCAGTGAGAAGCCTGGCCCTGCTTAGCCTCAGCATACGTCCTTAGTTGCTCAATCATTTTACCTATTTTCTCTATCGACTCTCTGTCACATCGTGTGCTGTCTCCTTACTGTCCACCTCCACTGCCCTGTGTCCTTAGTCGCCAGTGGATAGCTGCCAACGTGCATCAGCTCAGCTGCTCCCCTCTGCCCTGGGCTTTCCGGGTGCTCAGGGCCAGCGGGCATGCTCACCTGCATGTACCATCCTCTCTCCCCACCCCTGCAGCTCTCCATGTCCTTGGGTGCTTCTGGGCAAACAACACAGTAATATCTTATGGTCAGCTTTGTACCATTTCAGCACCTTTAGCACTGTTGTTAGAATGTGTTTTCAAAGAAATTTCCAGTTTAAATCAACACTTTTTTTTTCAATGAAGGCTTACCCTGTGTGAGGCACCACGCTGGGTGTATTACAAGAATGAAGATAGATACAGTCTCCACCCATTATGGGACCATGACTAGCGGGTGAAACAACTGAATTAAATGTGATGAATTTTACAAAAAGGGAAGAATGAATGTTGTGGATGTACATTGAACATGCTTCCCTAGTACCCCGTATTAGTGTCTTTCTCCTCCAAGATTTACTGAATGGATTATTTGTTATTTGTGGTGTGAATATGATATGTGGCCAGGCTAGAGGAAAGGCTTGGAGAGTTGCAGACTCTGGGTATGAGACCAGCACCTTGGTTTGATGGTCTTTCATAGTCTTCCTCTCTTGGTCAGAGGAAAGGCTATTTTTATGACTCATTTTCTGCTTGGTGGGAGGGCTCTAGCTGATGTTTCTGAGCCAGGTAATTTTTGTATCGTAAAAGGTTTGTATGCTTATGGGGCTTGGCCCAGTGCAAAGAGATTTCTCTAAAGCCATTTATAGAATAATAATTAGGGTAGAAAAAGTCATAAAGATACCCTTTCCTAACCTTAGAAAGTAAACACCTGTTAATGAAACCTCACTCAATTGTGTTGTAAAACAAGACCTGTAGCATATAACATGTTGTCTCTTTAAGGGTTTGAAAATATTCAGTGTCCCATGTGAACTTGTTTACTTGTTCGCTTAAATGTAAACCTTTTTACATTTTGAACACAATTGCTTCATAATAGTTCAGTGCTACATAAACAAGCTAGCAAAATATTTTCTAAAAATTGTTAAGCCTATGATGAAGACTCCTTGCGTAAAAATTTGAAAACAAAGGTTACCAAGGTCTGATTTATATAATGGCTCTTTCCCGTGGTATTGACTAAATATCTGGGAAGTATGCATTCCTGCCTTGTGGCAAAATCCATGTATGAGGTTTGATACGGCCATTCATTATTCAGTATACAGCTCTCCAGGGCATGAGGCCTAAAGAGTAATGGAAGCTTAAAGGAGCTTTAAATCATCTGTCTTCTGTAGATAAAGGTAAAGTGACTTGTACTAGGTTATAGAGCTTGAATGCAGTAAAGCCAGGGGCCCAGACAGAAATTTAGCTCTCATGGCTCTAAGTCAAAATCTATGCCTGAGATTTTAGTGCTTCTGGATTTGGTGGTGATGGTAGTGGTGATAATAATAATAACAATGCATTTTATGATCATAACAATTTAACATTTATATTTTTATAAATAACTATATAAATAATATATTATAAAAATGAGTTACATAAATAATTGTATATTGTATAATTATTATTTGATTAGCCTAACAGTTTGCAACACCAAGCTTTTGCCAGAAGGTAAGCAATACCGATGGTTAGTAATTACCTGGACCATTTTTAGCACTTAATTAAAATGGGAGCAATGTTCGCTTGTCAATGTTTAATTTCAAGAATCTGATCAGTGAGTTCAGCTTTATCTGTGACTAAGAAGCTGAAAATCTGAATTGTCTTTGGTATTATGGCTGAAATGGTTACATTCCTGGGATCAGGATTTCTGGGCTATTAGGAGGTGAGTGGTACAGACGGAAATGTGGAGCTGTGGTGTCTGTCATTTGGTAGTAGATGCTGAATGTGGCCTATGAAAGTTAGTTTAGCTAGTTGTTTCCATTTCTTAGTTTCTTTTTTGGATTTTTATGTATTTTAAAAGGGAGAGAAGAGAACATTGAATTTTGAATATCTGTGTGGTGGGCCAGTAGCTGCACCTATAAGTCAAAAGGAGTATTTCAAACAAGTATTTGGAGGAGCATTTTGTAGAGTTGGGGCTTGGAGTATGGAAAAATACTAAGTTGCTGCTTTAGAGAAAAGTTGCTTTGCAATTGCAGACATTTAAATCATCCAAGCACATGAATATATGTATAACATTTTAAAGTATGCTGTGTGGTTAAATGTTTGGGAAAATACTTAAAAATGTGTTAAAAATGTTGGGATATAGTGTCTGAATCTTGTTAAGCAGCAAATCTCAGCAGCATATGTAGTGTTTGGATCTTTGGGCCAGGGTTGTGATGCCTTACACATTACTGTGATTTAATAATGGCTTTTAGAAATTTGAAACTGTTTAAACAAGCTCTACAGTCATGTTTAAAACTCATTTATGTTGTGATTTGTGCCTTAGTTTTCCTCCTGTATTTGGTTGTTGATTAAAGAAAAAAGTCCAGGTACTGTGGACCCAGCAAAGAGGTACAGTAAATACTAACCATATTCTCAGGGCTAAGAAGTTCATTTGCCGATGTTTGTAGAAGTGATGCTCCATTGTACTTTCTGTAAACGCCATGTCTCCCTGTAAACCCTTTAAGAGGAGGAAAAAAAAAAAGCCACCCCCCCCCGAAAAAAAAAATCACACCCTATTTAACAATAGCACAAAGACTTTGAGAAACTACCAGTTTTGCCATCTTTGAATATAGCACTTGGAGACTCTTCAGAGACAAAATTGTTTCTGAACTTGGTATTTTGTATTCATTTTAAACCTAATTTATATTAGCACAATATGAGCTAGGTATTTTTCCTTTTTTAAGAGTTAGAAACCGTAGTTCAGAGTAGTGAAGTAACTTATCCAGGGAAAGAGATTTGGAATTTGAACTCAGAAATGTCTGACCCAGTGTTTCTAACAAATCCAGGTTTTACACATTTTTTGTCTCGCCTTTCACATAGTGAGTTAAGCTAAATGCCACAAACTGTGTTGGGCACTTACTGAACTAGATCATAAACCGCTTTCCAGCTTTTTGGAGCTCTCTGGGCAGACTTTTCTTCTGTTTGTTCTTCCATCCACCCCAGGAGAAGAAGCAGGCTGGGAAAATGATATTCTAGCTCCCTTCTCATTTCATTGTGATTTCTTTGATACTGGAAGGTCATTTTTTTCTTCTAATAGGCAGTAACCACATATGTGAGCTGAGGATAAAAGGGAAATGACACTGGTAGAGTTTCCTTGCCTTAGGTTAACCTGCTGAGTTTCCTAGGAAACAGACATGATTTACAAATATTGATTTGAAAAAGCTTGGAGGAAATCCTAGGCCATTGTTTCTGCCTTTAAAATAGTTTTTCTGAAGAGAGCAAGTTAAATAATTGAATCTTTAATGATCACATTTTATGGAGAATGCATCTTGCATAATAGGTGTTTCTGTGAAATTTGCGTTGAGGCTTCTGATTGTAATCTTTGCTGCCTGTGTGATTTCTTTGTTGGAGAAATGGGGGACCTTTTTTTTTTTCCTGTAGCTGAGTACAGTCTAGTCAGTCACCCTTTGATTTTCTGAGCACTGTGCTGAGTGCCAGTGTGAAAGGGGCAGTGGGTACAAAGGAAGGTAAACATAATTTAAGATGCAGCTTAGCGTTTAATTAGAATGATGAACTCTTGTAGTCTGTCTTATGGCAGGCACACTTTTGGAGTTGTTTGAACTTGGTACCTTTCTGTTCCACCAATTCAGATGAAAACCTTTCGAGTTTTATAATTAAAAGGGGAAGAAGAAAACCTCCAGAAACAGCCTCTGAGCACTTGTCAGCAAATTGACCTAACTGAAAGGAACTGCTCAGGATGTGCGTGTAAAAGTTGAGCCTCTTCAGACCAAAAGAGCGAGCTCGTGACATGATGGAAGATGGTAGGAATCTGGGTGGGGAAGCCACTACCTTCATTAGAGGATTTCATGAAGGTGTGAGAGATACCGGGTGTGTGTGGGTGTGGGTGTGTGTGTGTGGGGGGGGGGACTGTGTGTCCTTGATGGTATCACGATACCATGCTGAAGACAACCCAACACACCCAGTGCGATTCTGGAATCAGATATGAGGATTGGCAGAGGTCATCACTGTAACTCATGTTCAAAATGGTAACCCCAAGTCACTATGAATAGTTTTAAGTTTTCAGTACATTCTTTGTAAGGAATTGGAAATATGTAACGCAGCTTATAAACATGTCTTTCAAAAACTACAATAAAAAATAGAGGCACTGAAAATGTTCAGTGTAACAAAAATTCAGTCATCTCGGAGGACTTATTCCTTGAGGAGTCTAGATAATTGAAGTTTCACTGAATGCAGTCATCACCCCCTGACACTTCTAATCTGAAATCCCACGTGGGGTTTTCAGTCACATCTCAAGAAATATATGGATTTGAAAGAAGGGAAATGAACTGATTTTTGTTCTACCTGGGGATTTGAAAAATGTGAACTTTTCAGGCTGGAGGGTATATGATCAGAGCCTATAAAATGCCGACTTAATTGATCAAATCTCAGAAATCTGTAATAGACCTGAGTTTTCCTCTGAAATCTGAAAGATATTTAAGTATAAAACAAATGAAATGAAATAATACTGTACACAGTGAGTAGAATAATCGTAGAATATATTATTTACGCAGGGTATTTAACGCTGAAAGCAGGTAGCTTCAGAAATGCTTAAAAAATGTAGACAAATCAGTAGAACAATAGATCTAAAAGCCTTTCTGGTTGTGGGAAAAAACATTTTTACTGAGTCCCTCCTATGTGCCAGCCCTGTGCTTCCTTCTGGGGACTCCTGGCCCAGTCCTTTCCCCTCAGAAGTGCACATCTGATGAAGGAGATGACCCATGTGATCTATAAGGGAAAGTGCAGAGCACTGGGGAAGCCAGTTGTGCTCGGATCATTTCTTCCCCGCCACAAAGGCACGTGCATTGGCTTTTTAAAGCCAGGAGCTGTAGTTTTCTAAATCCGTATATTTTAGAGTTATTAATAATAAAACCAGTGTCCTTTACTTTCCCAGCTCTCAAGGGATTAAAGTATAAATAATTTGAATAAGCAGGATTTTAAACTTTTTCTGCTGTGTGTGTATGTATGTATTTGTGTGTGTATGACAAATATTTATTAGTATACACGTGTAAGAGATGGGTCTAAAATATATAAAATTATATACATCAGAATCTATAAAACATACCGATTTAAATTTTTGAATACATGTTTGTGTAACAAATATGGACTATCCCCTAGCTTTTTAAAGAAATTGTTTTTCACTAGTACACCTAGTATACTTTGAAATATTTGGGAAAACTAGTTCTTCCCTAAGCATTGAAACAGAGTGGTTTAAATGCTGAATTGCTATTTAAACCGAAGTAATGCTCCTTTATGTTAGTTTGTATTTTTCTTTGTTTTACTTATCTAGAGGAATGGGTCTGAGGCGAATAGTCCCTCTCACTGTATATAATTTTACAGTCATTTCTTGACACTCTGTGTGTGTGTGTGTGTATTTATATATATATATACACATATATGTGGCATATGATGATATATTTTCGAAAACCTTAGAATTATAACTTTAGAGCTGGGATTCTTTGAAAAGAATTCTTTGAAAATTAATGGAGTCTAATTCTTTAAAGTTATTTGTAAGCAAATGATAATGATTCTATTATGGTCATTTATAGTTTACAGAGTTCTTTTTCATTAAATGGAGCTCCAGCTTTGCCTAAATCTATGACCTCTGTATTTTAATTTCTTTATTCTTTGTGTCATGTTATTTTGGACATTAGAGTCAGCAAAGATGACTAAAAAAAGAACAATGGAATTTCCATGGGAAGTGGGAGACTTTTTCGATTTGTGTAAGTGTCCATGTAAACTATATTGATTAATAAAATGGGAAGTAGTTGTAAGAACGAAGGGACACTGGGTCTGATTTCTTCATACAGGTGGTGGAAAGAAGAGGAAAGACCTGTTTTTGATAACGGAAGGGCAGGAGCATGGGAAAAGTGAAGAAAATAATTGAATGTTTTCTTAAAGAAAAAGTAGGAGACGAGTGACCTTTCTTTCCCAAGTTTTGGGTTAACTGCCCCCAGTCTGTCCTCAAAGATGATTTAGCCACCTATAAAGATGTCCATGGTGACTTTTTTGTACCTCAGCAGAGCAAATGAAACAGCCATTACCATTCCTGCCACTATCTAGTTTAATCTTTCGCAGATGCTTAACTTGGGGTGGTGGTGATTTGCAGTCAGTGAGGGAACTTTTCGAGGAAGGCAGCAACATGGTGAAAATAATGCGAAAAGCTTAATCTGAGCAGCATGCGGATTGGGTTTAATGAGGAGAAACTAGAATCAAGGAGACTAGGTAGAAAGTGAAAATTGTGGTCTAGAGTGAAATAAGGGAGTGTTGGAATGCAAGAAATAGGTAGAATTAAGAGCATTTCATGAAGGGTGTTTTGACTCCTGAGACTACAAACGAAGAGAAAGAGAGGGAGAGAGGAAAGAGGATTCTGAAGTTTCAGCGTTGGGTGATTGGGAGATGCCATTCACATGGGGAGATTGTGGGAGAGCTGATCTGGAGTTAGATTCTGAGCTCAGTAATGGTCAGATTATGTATGAGCTGATGGTAGGCATTTGAGTGGACCTGTGCTCACGTGGTTAGAATTCTGGAACTGGAGCTCAGGTAAGATCTTTGAGCTGGAAAAAGTTTGGAGAGTAGAGTTCTGAGTGAGACTTTGAGACATGATTCAATATACTAGGGGGAAACATAGTTTGCCTTTCTTCAAAAATAGCTGTTTCAGCACTTGCCTCCAAGATTATATTTCTGCTCCACTTATCCACTAGCATTTCTTAACTCTGTGATTTAGTCAATTAAGATGTGTTTGATTAGGAATAAAGAAAATGAACTCAAACTGGCTTTGATAATAAAGGAGACTTTGTTCTGATCATAGAAAGTCCAGAGGCAGGTAGGTCTTCAGGATTAGTTTGGTTTAATGTCTCAGTAGTATCATCAAGGATGTATCCAGTTTCTTTCTGTCTTTCTGTGTCAGCTTTAACGTCATTCTGGCTCTTCCTCAAGTGTGCAGGAGTGAGAAGGAAGGTATCTGGTTTTTCACTTGTAGGATGAGAAGAAGTTGGCTCCTGGCAGCACTCTCAGGTGAGGAAGCTTCTTTCTCAGATGCCACTTGTGAGGAAGATGCTGTAATTCACCGTGACCATGGGATGTTTTTTTCATTCATTCAGATAGTCTTTAATTTCTTTCAATAGTATTTTCTAGTTTTCAGAGTGTAGGTTTTGTACTTCTTTTGTTAAATTTATTGTTAAGTATTTTATTATTTTTGATGCAATCGTAAATAGAATTGTTTTCTTTTTTAATTGAGGTGTAATTGACATAACACTATTAGTTGTAGATTTACAGTACAGTGATTTGATATTCGTATGTATTGTAAAATGATCACCACAGTAAGTCTAAACATCCATCACCACACATAGTTACAAAATTTTTTTTCCCTTGTGATGAGAACTTTGAAGGTTTACTCTCAGCGACTTTCAAATGTGCAGTACAGTGTTATTAACTACCAGTAGAGATGTTTTTTTTAATTCATTTTAGGATTGTTCATGCAAGTATATAGAAACACAGTAGATTTTTGTATAATGATTTTTGTATCCTGCAACCTTGTTGAGCTCATTTATTTTAATTTTTAAAATGAATTCTTTAGGAATTTTTATATACAGGATCATGTCATCTGTGAATAGAGTTAGTTTTACTGCTTTCTTTCCAATCTGAAGGGCTTTCATTTCTTTTTCTTGCCTAATTACTCTGGCTAGAACTTGCAGTACAGTGTTTAAGAGAAGTAGCAAGAGCAGACTTTCTTGTCTTCTTCCTGATTCGGAGGAAAGCGTCTAGTCTTTCGCCATTAAGTATGATGTAATTTGTGTGTGTGTGTGTGTGTGTGTGTGTGTGTGTGTGTGTGTGTGTGTGTTTTGTAGCTGCCTTTTAGCATGTGAAGAAGTTCTCTTCTATTCCTAGTTTGTTGAGTTTTTATCATGAAAGGGAATTGGATTTTGTCAGATGCTTTTACTGTGTTTAGTGATATGATCATGTGTTTTGTGGGGTTTTTTAGTATTTTGATATGGTGTTATTACATTAATTGATTTTCAGATATCAAACCAACCTTGCATACCTGAGATAAATCCGACTTGTCATGATATGTAATTCTTTTTATATGTTGCTGGATTTTGTTTGCTTGTATTTTGTTGATGATTTTGTATTCATATGCATAAAACATACCAGCCTAGAGCTTTCTTGTGAAGTCTTTGTTGGAAATAATTCATTTTTAAATGCCTAGTTTAGATTAGCTGGAATTTTTAACATGTCATTGATGACTGATACTTCTTTATGGGCTTATTTAAGTGCACACATTAAATAAAATGGCATATGAATTAGTCTCTATTATCATATTTTGAAGGGTTTTTTTTTTTTAGGATTGGAAAGGGAGCACAGTAGCACCTATTGTTGCAGTGGAATGACAGAATTTATTATATTCATGAACCTAGTGTGTTTTCTCTCCACAGTTTATTTATTTGTTTTTTTTGTTTGGTGAAAGTGTTTTTTGATTCTTTGTGTGTATGTTTATAGGACTCATTTACCCCATCATTTACCTGAAAAGCAATGAATATATTATATTATGAATAAGATAAAGTTAATTTTTTGGAGATTAAGCTTGGATTTGTATTTAGGGTTTTATTGCTTTTTTTTGATGATTAGAACATGAGAATTTTACAAATGATAATTGCACAGTTCCACTGCAGGTAGCAGAATAATTTATTGCACAGTTTTCTTATTTCTTAGGAGCTTGGAACACAATACAGCTGTTTATAATACAATCCAAAAAATTAAAGCTTATTGTCTTCAAACATCCCCATATGCGTGCAAGTTTGTTTCTTTAATCATGGTTCCTTGTGAGTGATTTTAACACTTTAAAATGCTTTCACATTTGTCATCCTTTCTGGCCATCATCAAAACCTTGTAAAAATGGTAGAGTTAATATTGTAATCTGAACTTGTCAGACAAACCAATTCAGTCATTTAGAGATCTTAAGGTTGCAGATCTATGAAGTGACATTAGAAACATAGTAACCTAGATGTTCAGAATCCCAGCCATATGCTCTTTTTTATAAACCAAATGATCTGCATAAAAGTACCATCTAACGACCATCTCTGATTTCTGAATGGCCTTCGCCTTTTTCTTTTTGTCCTTGGTGTGCTAGAGCAGCAAGAAAGCCGCAGCCAACAATGTCACCAGCGCAGTAGTTTCTGTGGTAGATTAAATTCCTCTGAAGGATGGTATTTATCCTTAGCGGAATTTCTGAGCAGATGATTTACTAAGTAGTAAGAGTTGCTTGGCCTTTGGGCCTGATCTCACCGTCTTTCATGGAGTTTTTAGCAGATTCCTGTTTCTTAGGGTCCCCTGATGTTGAGAGAGAGAGAGCAGGACCATACTTTGTCCGCAGTCTGTAACACCCCCTCCTCCAATCACTCATCCCTGGGAAGTTGCTAAGAATAAGAGCATATTGGTAAAACCACCCTGGCTCATGCCCTCGTCAGTGCCCTCCTGCTTGAGGGTGCGCCTGGGTGCATCCTTTTTCTGCTCATTAGCTCTTTGTGTATTTGGTGGGGCTTCCTCGATAGCCCAGGTCTGGCTTCCCCTGTGCAGTGCACTGAGGAACACCAACTCATTATGTGTTAATACCTTACACTTTACAGAGATTCTCATTTAATGCTAACAATGGAAGAACTTTCTGTCTCTAATTTACAAATAAAAAACCCCTGAGGCGCAGGAACTTGAATGACAGGACCAGAAGCTGGTACAAACGGGCTAGGAACCTGACTTCTCTCAGATTTTAAGCTTCCTGAGAACAGGGAATACATTTTAATCAGTGTTTTAGCCCTAGCACTCAGCATGTATCTTGGCTCGTACTTGGATCCCCCAGATATGTGTTGTATAAATGTTGAGCCCCCGCTCCATATTGTGTGGCTCCCCCCAGTTCTGCTATTGTGAGATTGCTTATGCAGAAGATTCCAGACTCTTTACAGGGAACCTGAGGCTCTCTTCTTAGGGCCCAGGGACATCAGCTGCTTTCAGAGGTGAGAAAATCCTGCCAAGATTTTTTTTTTTGAAGCCATTCTGCTGTCTTGTCTCTGACCTACATAACTTCTGACAGAGGACCTGTGTCAACATTCACATCACGTGCTCTTGCTGGTGGCCAAGCTTCTGTGCCTTGTGCTACTGATGGCAGAATTCATG
Source organism: Lagenorhynchus albirostris (assembly GCF_949774975.1). Lineage (NCBI taxonomy): Eukaryota > Metazoa > Chordata > Mammalia > Artiodactyla > Delphinidae > Lagenorhynchus > Lagenorhynchus albirostris. The sequence goes on along the minus strand of NC_083112.1, from coordinate 47,908,552 downwards.
GAGCTGCTGCTTTGGATCTGAACTTGCATGTTGGGCCAGGCTTTCCGTTACTTACTCAACAAGTTGTGTTGTCAGAATTAACTCCAAGTGCAGTCGTTGCCAAAAACATCATAGTTTTTCTCCAGCATCCTCAGGGGCATATAAGTAGAATGTTCTAGACAGTATATGTTTTGGAAGATACAGGAGAGAGGTATAATGGGTTTATCTCTTTAAAACAAAAGTTTACCTGCTGGCAGGTGATCATCAACCTCTCGCTGTGCTTAAAATATCAGTGATTAGTTTAGCTTATTTTTTGTTAAACAAAAACTGGTTTTTAAAATTTAAAGCACTTTTACATTTCTATAAAATATTAAAAGCTCAGTATAGTTTTCATAATTTTAATTCATAAAAAAAGAGAAAGCAGGCTGAAATTAAAATTTAGCCTGAAATCAGTCTACTGCAGCTTTTCCTCATTGAGGCTAGTCATCCACTTCAGGTATGGTTTTAGCAGGCACTGACGATCCCTGTTCCAGTACAGATGCTTGGCTTTTTGCTTGGAAAATGCATGGGATCGCAGTGTTTCTCAGGGTTGCTTCCACTGACAGTTTGCACCAGACTTAACTAGAAGTATGTGTTCAAATGCAGAGTCCTGGGCCTAACCCCACATGACTAAATCAGAACCTTTTGGATGTGAGGCCCAGGAATGGGCATTTTTACGAGCTCCCCGTTGATTGTGGTGAGCTCTGAAGTTAGAAGCTGGCTGGCTAGTAGATGGCAGCAGCAGATCAGAGTCACGGAGATCTTGGATTTAGTCGCTGCAACATTTAAGGCTGCTGCCATATCTGTACGTGGAAATAGGGATGATGTAGTTACCTCAAGGAGGTGCACGGATCCAGTGAACTCGGTGTCTGGTCCACAGCAAGTGCTTAAGCAATTCTGGGCAGGGCAGGCACAGCCATGCTCGTTAGTGTTAGCATTGCACCCAAACAGCATAATAGCTGCTAGGACTCGTCGTCCCCCAAGCAAGGCTGTGAGAGTGTTACCAGAAAAATAACTTTGGAGAGTCATGAAGTCAATGCCAGACCCACGGCCCGGTTTTACAAAGAGCGTTATTGCTGCACGGCCACCCCGTTGGTTTAAGCATTGTCCGTGGCTGTTGTGGACCCTTTGGCTTACACAGCCAATGATATTTACTCTCTGGCTCTTGACAGGAGAAGTTCGCTGACTCCCGCTCTCCTCTCTGTGAATGTGGTTTTTCCGTGGAAACTCACTGACGTTCATCCGTGGTGCAGAGGCAGTCAGGCCTTGTGATAAGTCAGGCCTGGTGGCAGCGGCCGGTGCCCCCACCACACCTGATGCTTCACGTCTTTATGCAGCGCCGGCCCTTCTTCGGGCCTTTTCTACCACTGCCTTCTCACTCGGCCTCAAAAGCAGTGACGGGGACCGGGACCATTTCAGCATCCGAGAAGCTGGCTGCCTGAATGCTTTCAAGACCGCCCAGGACTCAGGTGTTAGAGTCCCCACAAATAGCAACATGGGAAGGGGAACCAGTTTCCAGAGAACATGCAGCCAGTCGAGTCATGTGCCCTGGTGGGCCTTCTCGCTGCCAAGTTTGAGTTTACATTGAATTCTGGAAACGCGTTATCATTCATCTCCTACCCTTTCTACGTTAGAAACCACAACCAAGCCCAACTATCAGATGAGAGAAAACAATCCAAAATTGACGTAAAGCTGTAGAAGAATATTTTTATGGGAACAATTGCAGTCCTCATTCTCTAAACCTAAAAGTCCAAGTGAAGATACAGTTGTTGAAATGTCTGGTTATATTTCACAAATTAAGGTCACCACCTAGAACTTCTGTTCAACAAGTATGGTATCAGGCTCAAGCGTACGCGCGACAATTAATTTACAACATTTTGATATTTTCCGGCAGGTTTAATAACAGGAATGTCTCATTTTTCCAAAAGTCCAAGTTCCATCCTTCTTGCTGGAGCCTCTAACGTTGTCGTGGGCTTTAGTTGGGAAAGAACCTCTGCACTGTGGTTTTTACATTTATTTCTTAGTACAGTTCCTCATGCCCCTTGGGGCAGGTGATGAGGTGTCTCCATTTTTGCACATGTTCATGATAGTAAGACAGACATCTTTTAGTCGTCAGTAAAAATGTTTGGAGAGATTGAGAAATTAGAATGCTATTCTGTGTTCATGTGGGTTTGATTATAGGTTGCTTTTCTCTTATATTTCTACTTCTTTGGTGTTTTGTGTCTTTCTCTGTGTGCGTCTCACTCCTCCTTTACTTGGTCCCCTAACTCCATTCTTCCTTTTGTCCCTTAACTAGTCATGATAGGTATGTATCCCTTGGGTCTTGCTTCTCTAACTAGTCATGATATATAGTATACCCCTTGGGTCCAGTGTTTATGAAGTATAACTAGCATAGCATTAAATGTTCCTCTTAAAAAAAAAAGCTTCCTGCCAAACTATAATTAAAAGTCCTTTTATGTGTCTCTTGATTAATATTTTTATTCGCTCACAGACTCTCTAACAAGGAGAGTTCCCGTCCCCTGTTTTCTTGGCCTCTTTATGTTGCTGGTTCCGAGTGTTTGATTGCTTGATGGAGCCGATAAAATTCCCCTGATGTTTCCTACTCACTCTAAATTTGGAATACACCTACAGTATTCTTTTAGGCCTTATTGTTTCCTAGACCATCTATTTAAATACAGTCCTAAACACTGAACACGGAACACTGTTATTGTGGCTAAGAATAATATGTGTAATGGAGCAGTAGATTAGATTTCATTATCATCCTCATAACCATGCAAAAGCCAGCGCTCCCACAAAGCGCTCAGTAAGTTCTCATGATTATTAAATTTTGCCAGTACCATGGCAAGTTTATAATGGTTACTTGCAGTTATTTGTGAGTGGAGTGGAGGGAAGAACTTGGCCTTTAAATCCAATAGGGCCTCTCTAAAACCCTGATGTTTGAAGCAGAAGCAGAGGTACCCATAAGGACAATAGTCAAGGGGAAATCTGTTGCCCATCGCTGAACAGAAAACAGTATCATCTAATGCATTGTTTTGCTGCCTCTGAGGCAGAGCAAGGAGCTTTTCGTGTATTGTATTGTATTGAGACTTCTGTGAACTTGAGAATGTTTGCAGCCCTTTTATAGGGAGTGACTGACTTGACGCTCTTATTTCAATTTCCTTTTATGGTTTATCAGAAAACCTTTATATTTGTTTCAGAATCCCAGATTTTAATTGGATTTTGAGACATAACGTCAAATTCATCAAGTGAATTGAATATAAATTATTTTTTAATAGTGAACCTTCTGTACATGTTCTGTGACATTAAAATACATGATTCTGTCATTTGAATTATTCTGTTACACTTTATGATCCTGTGTTTATGTTCTTGCTTTTCCTCAGCTTAAAATTCCCATCTGCTACTTCCCTCCCCACTCTATTCCCTCTTCTAACTATTCCAACTTTCAAAACCTGATTGCCTAGTTCATATGCCATCTGCTCCGAGAAGCTGTCCTGCTTTCCAGAGTCAAAAGTGAATGATTTCTTTTGTTTGAATTTTAATTTTTGTACTTTCTATATGTCAGAAAGAGACATTTTGCCTAGACTTCTATTTCACAGCTATTTTGTTAGTTTTCACTGATAGGTATCATATCAGGCTGAACCATATGAAATTACCATTATTCAACTATTTTTGAGCTACAAAACATCAAGTTAATAAGGTCAAACCTCATACGTATTTCATCATGAACTGCACAAACTTATGAAAATAAATGATGATCTGAGTTACTTAAAACACACCTTGGACTTGGATTTACATATCTCTGTTCTAGAGCACTTGCTGAGTTATGGACATGACAAATGTATTCAAGAAATGTTTGTTGAAATGAAATCAATTGGACTGTCTAAATCATTACTTTTTATGAACAGCTAATAATTGATTTAGAAATGAGACCTGTTCTGTGAGCCACACCCTTTTAATGCCAGCATATACAGGAGTCCACAGTATACTTTGGTGTACATTGTCCAAACCATTACAGTATTGTCACACACGTAAAGTTAGACTTCTTGTCTCAGTCACTGTTACTTATGTTTTAGTTTTATATTGTTACCTTGGTTGAAATATTTTTCTTTCCTTTGCCTATAGTTGTCTTATTTTGCTTTACTTAATGCAAAAATAAGAATTCTTTTATTTTCTAATGTTCCTCTCAAAATTTTTTACCCACCTAACTCTTGGCTGAAGGTCTGTCAGTGTCCCCCTCCTCAGAAAATCCTCCCTGGCTTGCTTTATTTAGCCATGGGGAAAAAAAATCCTGTCCTTCCTTTGCAATATTTTTGTGCTTGCTAAAGGTCCAGTTAAATCACAGGAGATAAAAGTTGTACTGACAACCTTGGACATTCTCTGTCGTTTGCCAGAAATAGCAAACTAGATACTCATCTTGTACAAAAATATGTGCATGTTCATCCTCACTAAAAACATCTTGTATTTGGTAGAGGGGTAGAAGTCTAAGGCAGCTCGTAGTGTGGAATCTTGGGCTGGGGCCCATGAGGTGGGGTTGGAGGGGAAGAAAGGATGGTGCTGAACAAATGGAGAAAATTATGCTTTTTTCTTTATTGACAGATTCGTTAGTTTAATAACATGTAATCTCTTTCTTAGCTACTTGCAATACAGTGTGATTTCCTCAAGACATTTCTGTTTTAGCTCACTCACGCTTTTTTCCTAACTAGAAGAAATTTTACATGAGAAAAGGTGATTCTGGAATTGGAAAGAAAGCTCCGTCTGTAAATATATTGAAATATTTCACAGCATCATGCATAAATATGGTTTTGTGAATTTCTTTTGTTCTTTTAACAACAATTTTGCCATATAATACTTTTAGTTAGGGTAAAAATTCTGATGGGGCTTCCCTGGTGGCGCAGTGGTTGGGAGTCTGCCTGCCGATGCAGGGGATGTGGGTTCGTGCCCCGGTCTGGGAGGATCCCACATGCCGCAGAGCGGCTGGGCCCGTGAGCCATGGCCGCTGGGCCTGCGCGTCCGGAGCCTGTGCTCCGCAACGGGAGAGGCCACAACAGTGAGAGGCCCGCATACCGCAAAAAAAAAAAAAAAAAAAAAAAAAAAAAAAAATTCTGATGGGCTCTTTTACAAGCTCTTGAGGCATGTATAGACATTTTTCATTTTTAGACAGATCCCAGTAGTTGAGGTTGCTGGAACATGAGATTCTATAATCTATATAGTTGAAATTAGTATAACAATTAAATAAGGTGACTTATTCTCTGATAGGAGTGGAGTAAGGGAACAGATTATTGTAAATGCGTAGAAGGAAGCTTTCCATGCCTGTATACATGTATTGTTCCAATGAATAATTCAGTAAAACGCACTAGATCTTGTTGAACATGGATTGTAAACTCAGGGGTAGAGATCAGTGTATGTCCTATGCCTAGGACGGTGCCTTGCACACGGCAAATCCATAATTATTACCTGTTGAGTGAATGGTTGAATTGATAAATAAAATACCTAGTTGCTTAATACCATGTGATGAGCTCTAAGGAACATAGAAAAAACATATTAAACATGGTCCTTGAGGTTGTAATTTAGAAGTAGACACAAAAATCGGTGCATTCATGGAGAGTGATTTGTAGTGAAATCTATAGTACTTAAAGTAATTTTTTTAATAAAAAAGGAGACAAGGCAACCGTAGAGATAGCGTCATTTACTAATGACCGAATACCTATTTTGCACTATTTATTGTGCTAAGTGGTTTACATATATCATCCCAGTGAATCTTCATAATAACTCTGTGATGATTATTCCTGTTACTCCTCCATGCATAATCAAGGTTCAGTATCTTTCTCAAATCACCTGGCAGTTAAAGGGCAGAGCTAGGTTGTGAGACCTATTTTGTCCGCCTGTTTTACTGCTTTGCTGTATAATTGCTTTTCTGGTTTTCTAGAACTGTCTGGACCAGGATTGGCCCACGATGGTAGTTGGGTACCAGGAGTTCTCTGGACACCACAGATGCAAAAGAAGACTTGGGGCTCTTCCTAAAGCAAAAGTGTAAAGCAGATACTGCTGTCAGTGGACCTGGGGCTCCACCCATCGGTATCAGTTCAGTGATGGAGAGAGGGAGTATTGTAGAGGGACTTGAAGGGACTGCCTTTGTCTCTTCTGTCATAAGTATCAGTATTAAAAGTCATCCATTTTTAGTGACGTTTGTAAGATAATCAATTTCCATTATAAGAAATATTTTACATACACCTGTAAACATTCGTTAAAAGCAAACTGAAGGTTCAACATGGCTGCCATTGTCTTTGAGTCACTTTCGGTTAGGAAACTGATAAAATTGATAGATCTCTGTCTGCTGGTTTTGGTCTCTCATTTGGGGAGCTTTTTACACATCCTAGTTTTTTTTTTTTTCTTTTTTTTGCGGTACGTGGGCCTCTCACTGTTGTGGCCTCTCCCGTTGCGGAGCACAGGCTCCGGACGTGCAGGCTCAGCGGCCATGGCTCACGGGCCCAGCCGCTCCGCGGCATGTGGTATCTTCCCGGACCGGGGCACGAACCCGCGTCCCCTACATTGGATGGCGGACTCCCAACTACTGCGCCACCAGGGAAGCCCCACATACTAGTATTTTAACCCAATCTCCGGAAAACCTATCAGTAGGTTTGTGATGGGGGTCAGGAAGTTTATGGATTGATTACTTTTAAAAAACCATCTAACCGGGCTTCCCGGTTAGAGAGAGAGAGAGACCGCAGCAGTGAGAGGCCTGCGTACAGCAAAAAAAAAACCCAACAAAAAACCATCTAACCATTTTTGAACATACAGTTCAGTAGTGTATATTCACATTGTGCAACAGATACCCAGAACTTTATTGTACAAAACTGAAACTATATCCATTAAAACAACTCCCAATTTCTTCCTCTTCTTAGGTCCTGGTAACCAGCAGTCTGTTTTCTGTTTCTATGAATTTACCTATTTTAGATTCTTCATATAAGTGAAATATACAGCGTTTGTCTTTTTGTCATTGGCTTATTTCACTTAGCATAATGTCTTCAAGTTTCATCCATGTCGTAGCATGTGATAGGATTTCCTTTTTAAGGCTGAATAATATTCCATTGTATGTATATACCACATTTTGTGTATCTGTTCATCTCTCACTGTACATTTGGGGAGCTTTGACTTCTTGGCTGTTGTAAATAGTGCTGCCATGATCATGGGTGTGCAGCCATCTCTTTGAGACCCTGTTTTCAATTCTTTTAGATATATACCCAGCAGTAGGATTGCTGGATAATATGGTAGTTCTTTTTTAATTTTGTGAGGAAATGTCATACTGATCAGTTGCACCATTTTACACATTTTATATTTCTACTAACAGTGCAGGGTTTCAGTTTCTCTATATCTTCACCAAAACTTAATTTTATTTAATTTTTTTCTTTTTGTTTTTTTTTGCATTGTGGCCTTCCCACTGGGTATTATGAAGTGTCAGAAAATCTTTTAAAAGCCCACTGGTGAGTCTGATGGTAGATTAACTGTGTAAACCACTATCTGAGCACATCTTTGTATTGCAGAGACTACAACAGTGCCAGCTTCAGGAATCAGTGTATAGAACTTTCTCTTTAGTCCAATGAGAGATGACTCAGTGGTTTTTCAAAAATAGAAGTTTTTCAGGAAAAGTTACCTTATCAAGTTAGCTAATTGGCTGGGTTGAATTTAGGTACTTCCTAGCTTAAGATTTTCATTGTCTTGTGATTTTGTTTTGCATACTGTTTTTTTCTTGTGGAGATATTTTTTATTATTATTGTTAATTGTGATAAAATACACATAAAATTTACCATCTTACCATCTTTTAATTGTTTAGATCATTGGCATTAAGGATATTCAGATTTTGTGCAGTTATCACCGCCATCTTCAGAACTTTTTTCATCTTTCAGAACTAAAACTTTGTACCCTTAAACAATAATTCTCTGTTCCTTCCTTCTTCCAGCCCCTGGCAACTACCATTCTGCTTTCTGTTGATGAGTTTGACTACTCTAGGTGTCTCATATAAGTGAAATCATAACAGTTTTTTGTGACTGGTCTATTTCAAATTTGAAAATATTTTGTTGCAACATTTTAAAAATGTTTCTTTAATTAACTTTTATTGAGTCCTTTGGGAATAGAATGCCATGTATCTGCACATTCCCTCCCCCAGGATCCGCCTCACACACGTTGTAACATCTCTGAAGGCAATTTAGCATTGTATACTAGTTTAATTTGACAGAGGTTTAGTCTCTTGCACATAAAATAATGGTACATTTTACAATTGATGGGAACTTGTGTTCGATGATGGTAGGGTAGGTGATTTCCGTAAGGTAAAATGATTACCTAGAAAACATTCATTTAGGGGATGCCCTTACGATGCCCAGTAAATGTTTTAATTTAACTAAACAGAAAAGCTATCAGGTATCATTAATCAGTACATTCGAATCATTACTCTGAATGATTATGCTTCATTTATTTTGTGTCAGAATGTTTTCCACACAATAATAGAGAATAAAAGTGCATCGTTAATTACAGTAGAGCAACTCACACATGTGTGGGTATATGTATTTCCATATCCTCACACAATGAGGGAAATTTAATGTAAGAATCAGTCCTTACCAGAGTTGAAGATCCAATTAAATAATACTACATTTAGGACCATTTATAATTATGCCTTACAAAAGTTTTCAGTAATGCTTGAAAAAGTTTGTAGAAACATTTCCATATACTTGTGTCTTCTATTTGTAAATGACAAGCATTTTTTTTTTTTTTTTTGACAAGCATTTTTAATAATAATGTTCCTTCCAGCTCTTTCCCTTTCCCATAGCTGTCTGGATTCTTGTCAGAAAACCACAAAACAAACACACAAAACCCACTTGCAGTATATAATTGCACTATTATAAAAACACACAGTATTGTCTTAGGTCCAAAAGGCAGATGAAGGAAGTCAGCCCCTAGTTTGTTTCATCAGCTGCACTTACTTTCCAGAGTAGAGGACTTAATTTACAGTTCAAAAACCTCTTAAAAGACATATGTCTCTCTTTTAGAGATGAGAGTGCATAGACAAGAGAAACTTAAGTAGTTTAAGTGATGCTACAGGAAAAAGGGGGTGGAGAACAAAGTTTGAAAGGTTCTTGGAGAAAGTTACAGCCTCTTTCTGAACTCTGTCCTCTCTCTCTTTGTAAGAAAGCCAAAATAATTTCAACACTCTTTTTTTTTTTTTTTTTTTTTTTTTGCGGTACGCGGGCCTCTCACTGTTGTGGCCTCTCCCGTTGCGGAGCACAGGCTCTGGACGCGCAGGCCCAGCGGCCACAGCCTACGGGCCCAGCCCGCTCCGCGGCATGCGGGATCCTCCCCGACCGGGGCACAAACCCCTGTCCCCTGCATCGGCAGGCGGACTCTCAACCACTGCGCCACCAGGGAAGCCCTGATGTATAATTTTTAAGGAAATTTTGAGTAATTTGTCCAAGCATACTCATCCTAGTCAGAGCTAGGATTTGGGACTTCTGACTCTTAGGACCATTTCATTTCCACCACATCACACTTAGTGATTCACTAATAACTTCATCACACTTTGTTCCCTGCTCCCTCCCTAATTATATCATTTATTTCAGTATTTTAATGTTAATTTTTATAGTTAAAAATTTTTGCTGTAGCCTGTGAGTTTGAAAAGCTGTTGAAGCCAAAATTCTTCCAGTATGGAATGTACCTGTGATTTTAGGAGAATATGAAAAAGAAACTAAGATTTATACTAATATTTTGTGGAATACCTATAGTCTGTATACGACTATGAAAAAACTCATTTTTAATGTAGCTAAGAAAATAAACCTGCTTAAAAAATTTCTCTTTTGTAACAGCTTTCTTGAGATATAATTCACATACCATATAATTCACCTATTTAAAGGGTACGACTCAGTGGTTTTTAGCATTTTCACAGAGTTGTACAACAATAACCACAATCAATTTTAGCACATAGAATACCTACTTTTAAAAGTAGAGTGTTCAGGGACATCCAGGTGGCTTTCAGTTTTTGGCTGTTAAGAATAGAGCTGCTTTAAAAGAAAAAGTATAGGCAATTTTAACAAAATAATCTTTAAATTAATGTCAGAATCGTATGTTTGAAAACCTTTAATTATATTGTAATTATTTCTCAGCTATTTAGAGACATTTTTTGCCAGTGTGCTGAGCTGAAAAACTTAAAAAAAATTTTTTTTTTTTGGTTATATCAGTGACTTAGTGTTTCTCTATTGCTGTTTTTGGTCAGGAAGGTGAAGTGAATGATGTTTGCTTAAACAAATGACTTTCATATGTTACTGTAGGAGCTATAAACATACACATGGTTAGATTTCTGTTTTAGCTTATCAGGTTCACAGTGTATCGCAGGCAGAACATTTTATGTAGCATTATTTATCAGGCAGTAGTTCTCAGTCTAATGCAGATTAGGATCACGTGAGTATTTAAAAATACTAGCACCTTTATTTACTCCTCAGAGATTGTAATTGAATTGATAATTTAATTCAGCATGGGACCCAAGGGCCAGGAGCTGGCCCATTTTAAGTTTCCTATATGATTCTCCTGTATGGCCAGATTAAAAACCTGTTTTAGATTCTTGCTGTCAGAAACATTATTTGAAGATATTTTACCTTTTGTCTGTCTGAAGCCTAAGAAAAAGAACTGATTAAATCAAGGCTAGATTAGAAAGTAGGAGAGGGAACCCTGAGTAGATCACCAGGCAGCACCTCTGAAGCTCATTTGCCATGCTGTTGGTCTTTGCATCCTCTGTACTTAGCAAATGCCTGCTCTGTAGAAGTTCCTTCCTTCTTTTCTTCCTTCCTTCCTTCGACATTTATTAAGTGCCTACTGTCTGTTCCAGCGCTCTTTTATACCCTGAGGATATAAATACAATTTGGAGGCCTTCTTACATTTGAGTTGGCAAAAGATGCATGATAAATATTTGTTGAGTTGAATAGAATCACAGCTGAGCCCTCTTGGCGTACTGCTGTGCAGTGCCTCAGATCCTTTGTAGAAATTATGCCTTTTTGATATCCAGGAACATTCCAAGCATTGTTTGTCATTTCCTCATTTGTCTGCTCAGGGATACCCCACATCTAGCCAGGCTTGAGTCATCAGGATAGAGTTGGTTAGGATGAGTAATTTACGTCTCACTTCTCCATGTATCACAAACACATGGGTCCTACCAGCAACTGAGTTTTGGGGAAGCTTAATGTCAAGTTAGATGACGGAGATGGGGAACACGGACTGGGGGTTGTAAATGAGAGAAGTCTGTCCCTGGAGGACTTGGTCTTAGAAGCCAGGCTTCCATTCAACCCCATGGCACATTTTCTTTTCTGAGAGCAGGGGAGGAAGAGGAATGGTGTGTTTCTGTAGGAGTTTATACGTTCTGACTGGGTTGATCATCTCTCCTGTGCTTCCCTATACAGTTGCTTGACTATTTTAGCGTTGACTTTACTTATGGAAAAAAAGAGAGCTTAGAACAAAATAGTAAAATGTCCATGTGTGTGCACGTGAGCCCAGCACACACACACACACACACACACACACACACACATATTTAAGAGTGAGAAAACAGAAGCAGATGGGGCAATAGTTTGTTTTTTTTTTTTAAAGCAGTGATTTTTTTAAACACTCAGTTATTTTTAGCTTTTCCAGCCTTTCAGCATATAGCAAATACCTTCTGAATAAGAGTAAGTGGGTGTCTGTTGCTGGCTTTTGTATCTTGCTGTGGTGCTCCTGATGGAAATATAACACATGGGAAGAAAGAAAGATTGCAAGGTTTAACAAGGCTTTCCTCCTGGTTGAGTCTTTGCTGCCACTATTGGCATTATTAAATTTATATATGCAATAGTGAGTAATAATATCTAGAGTCATAGCATGTCCCATGTTTTTAGGAAAATATTTTAACAAATACATTCTGCTTTTACTTTGTAAATGAAATATTTAGTTGTTGAGGTTTTTCCCCTCACACTGCATTCCGCCCTCAACTCCTACACTTTTTATTGGGGCCGTTTTACTTGTTTATTTTGTTTTGCAAAGAATTTATTCTCTGGGCGTGTGTGGATTGGCATTTACCTTTTAAAGACTTTTGTTTGTTGGGGCGCTAGACGTATACCAAAGGAGCTTCTGTGTGGCCACCATTCAAACAAAGCTTCCTAATTTCAGTGTCATTGAGTCAGCAGCTGGTGCAGCTGAATTCAGAGGAACAAGCATAGTTATCGACTGTTTTCTTTAAAAACAGCCTGAACAAAGCATTTCCTTAAGCAACGCTGAGCAGGATCTGGAACTTCCTATGCCTCAAAAAAGTCTTAGAAAGGTTTGCGGAAGTGCAGAGGTCTACATTACTGCGTGTAATTCCTCTCCTCCACCCCCGATTCATGGTAATTGACTCCTTTAAAAAAAAATCTCGTATTTTAAAATCATAGGATCAGCATCTGTAAGCAAAAAACAAACAGAAAAACAAGAAGTAATCAGTTAAGTACATGGTCATATCAGCTAGATAATCGTTAGTAATGCCAGAGGAGTGTAAAACACAAATGCTGGTTAATTTAAGAAAGTTTCAAAAATTGTAGCTTAGTTGTAGTGATTGTGTGCTATTTTTACATGTTATTTTTTTTCTCATAGATAGTTAAGGGGAGTAATCTTTTATATAATTATATTGCTTCAGTAGAGATCTTTGAAATGGTATAGATCAGGAGTTGGCAAGAATTTATTCATACATTTTATTTTTAAATTTTTAAAATAAATTAGTTTATTTTTGGCTGCATTGGGTCTGTGTTGCGGCAAGCAGGGGCTACTCTTCGTTGTGGTGCGCGGGCTTCTCATTGCGGTGGCTTCTCTTGTTGCGGAGCACGGGCTCTAGATGCGCGGGCTTCAGTAGTTGTGGCACGTGGGCTCAGTAGTTGTGGCTCGTGGGCTCAGTAGTTGTGGCTCGTGGGCTCTAGGGCGCAGGCTCAGTAGTTGTGGTGCACAGGCTTTGTTGCTCTATGGCATGTGGGATCTTTCGATCCAGGGATCATACCCACGTCCCCTGCACTGGCAGGTGGATTCCTAACCACTGCGCCACCAGGGAAGACCCATTCATACATTAAAAAAAATAATCATGCTTTCATTATTTTTTATCATAATCATGCTTTCATTAATTTTTCTTCTTAGTGAGTATCTACCATATAGCAGACACTCTGTTAAGTACTCACAGGGACAAAAGAAATGCATGATAATATGCAAACAGTTAAGTAATAATAAAGGTGGAATATAATTTGGGGAGAAGGTAAGTGGCATAAATCTGCTTTCATTTGTTTTATTTCCAGATAAATTTGTATTTTCAGGTAAAAGTTTTATTTTTTGTAGCAATAACTTAAGGGTTCATAAGGAGGTTTGAATACTATCCCTGCTTTCTGTACTTTAGTGATCTAAGTGTCTATGAGATATTGCCTACTTGTTCTAGGGGGAAGGAAGATTAGGAAATGTTATTAGATTACATTGTGTTTTACATTTCTCTGGTGACACATGTAGAATTTCTCATTCTTTTCCATTGGCATCAATTTAAAATAAAAATCATTGTATAGGATCAGACTCATGGCCGATCAAGGAGGGTCTTGTTTCTGGGTTGCCCCTTAAAATAGTCCACTGACATCTTAATTTCTTTAAACTACTACTTGGTTCTGTTGAATCCACTTTAGTTTTCTATTCATTATTATTTTTTTTAACTTAATAAAATTTAGTCTCACAGATTAAGGGATTATTTTATGTAGGTCTCCTGCCTGCCTTACCTTACAAAATAATGACTTTTTCTTTCCTAAACCTTATGTATATTTCTCTCAGGTTTTAATGAGGTAGACCTGTGTACTGCGGCCAGGATTAGATGGGCAGGTTGTGTTATAAAATCATACCATGGGGCAGGTATCATTCCATAGATTATTTGGCTTCTGTTTCTGGACCAAGACATCACATTATTTTTATATGGCCCTCCCACATTTTCATGATCATTAAATTGTGAGTAGGTATCGCCTTTAACATGCATTATTTAGTAAGGTCTGGTGGTTAACACTATGAAGGGCATCACAACTCTGTAAAGGTAATGTTGTATGCTTTATTTTTAGTTCTATTTGGGTCATGTTTAAATTTTAAAAATATTTTTGTGAGTTAAGAGTGTCCTAGAGAGATACCTTCGAGTTGTTCATAGTGCCTTTGGGCACATTTCCTAAGTTTATTTATAACTTGCCACCCATGATGCTATAAACATCTAAAACTGATTTTTTTTTTTTCTCCTCATGAAATGAATTATCGGGGAAATGTTACAGACCCACTTCCAGAGTCTCAGGAGGGCCCCTGCATTGCACACAGGGGGCGTTTAAGACTTCGTTGCCTTCCTTTCTCATTCCTTTTTCCCAAACAATGCCACTCTCACCCTCATAGATAATGTCTGTATCACTGAGACAGTAGGTCTCTGTGTGAGTAACTTTCTCAGCTTTTCACTTGATCCATTTGTGGGCTTACCACAGCCTAGTTCTCTACCCGTTCCTTCCTTCCCATTCTGAGACAGGCGAGTTCTTTGAATTGGGGGTGTCCTGACGTCGGTCCTCTTAGAATCTGGGTCCTTCCTGGCTTTTGGGGAGTTGGGCCCCTCACCTTGTCTCCCATGACTGTTCTCATCTCCTCCTCCGTTTATGAAAATCTCTCAGGTTATATCATCTTAAAAAAACCAACTTCTTCCTTTATGTTGTTCCATTCTCTAAGAAGTACCTTCACTTTCTCTTTCACTTCAGTTGAAGGAATGTTTCTTAAAAGAGCTCTTTTCCACTTCTTGATCTTCACACGCCAACTCAAGACCCTTGAGCTTATGTACCTGGTACCAAGCTCAAACTTCCTTTGCTAATGGTCTCGTAACTGCTAAGTACAGTGGTGTCATGGTGATCTTATTTGACCTTGCTTTTGCAGTTGATGTGCTGATTGCTTGCTTCTTTAATTCCCTTCTGTTGGCTCCCATATCATTCCCAAGCTCTTGCTTCTTCCTTTCTGACTGTTACTTCTAAGACTCCTGTATGGGTTTATCTTTTCCTTCTTGCCTCTGGAGTTGGAATTTGGAATAACTGTCCAGTTATTTCTAGCCAGCTTTTAATTAAATATCTCCTTTTGGTTATATAGTAGCATTTCAGACTCATCATGTCCACAGCTACATTCTTTATTTGTTCCTTTAGAATCCTGCATTTCTTGTTTTTATTTTTTTTAAATTAATTTTTATTGCAGTATAGTTGCTTTACAATGTGTTAGTTTCTACTGTACAGCAAAGTGAATCTGCTATGTGTATACATATGTCCCCTCTTCTTTTGGATTATCTTCCCATTTGGGTCACCACAGAGCACTGCATAGAGTTCCCTGTGCTATACAGTAGGTTCTGAGTAGTTATCTGTTTCATACTTAATAGTGTATCTATGTCAATCCCATTCTCCCAGTTCATCCCCCCTCCGCTCCCCCCGTATCCATAGGTCCGTTTTCTACGTCTGTGTCTATTTCTGCTTTGCAAATTCCTGTTTTTATTAATGAATCTTTGACCACCAGGTGCTACATCCATCCCTAAACCTGGGAACCATACTTGACTCACTATTTACATCTCTCATCAGTCACCAAATCAGGCTGATTTTACCTCCTCAATATTATTCTTCTGTTGTTTTATTTTTTTTATTAGGCTGTTTTCATAACCTAGTGTCATGGCTGGTCTCTTTCTGTATTACCTCCATCCATTTGCTGAACTGGAAAGATAACTTTGCTAACATACAAGTATGATGGTGTCATTCTTTTGTTTAACATATAATGATTCCCCATAATTTATAGTCTGAAACTTAAATAAGTTTGTCCCTCGTGATGCGGCTCCCACCCTCCCTTTCCAGCCTTTCCACAGTTTGGGGACTTTCGGTGTCTGGGACCTGTGGTGCTCTCTAATGCGGCTCTGCTTTGGCGCACGGGCTCTGTCTGCGTGTGTCCGAACTCACACAGCTATAGCCTCACTGACACTATCAACTCACCCTACTGCTCTTCAGACTAAGTTACTTTCTTTTTGACACTTCATGTTTCTTTTCAGCGCTTGGTATAATGGATAGCTCTTCTTTGTTAGCACATCCATCTACTCCATTAAATTGTGACTTACTGAAGGGCTGAAGCCTCCTTCTTCATTGTGTTCACAGCCCCTGCTATACTGCCTGGCACATAGTAGGCATACCGATAAGTACAGTAGAGCTTTCTCAACAAATGAAGTAAGAATCAATAGTTGGTCAGTTAGTCAGGAAAGTTATTAAAATAGAGAAACATAAAAATGATGTATACATATCTTAAATATTTTAAACATAAAACTTACAAATGCATTTTTTGGCAACCCTTTGATATAAGGCCAAGACTTTTTCTTCCAGTTTCAATTCACAGGTGGGATTCAGTGTTATCTTTCGTATCAAAACTAATAATGGATTATCTGTTATTTCCAATTTGTTTATTTTTAGAGTGAAACTAAAAACCTTAGAAACACTTTTGACGATATTTTTGATTTATTTTTCTCATTGTACAATTATGATTGCCCATGCCTTATTCAATGGCAGCTTTAAATGTTAGTATTTTATTAGGTCTAGTCTTTGAAAATCTTGAAAGCGTTCAACGTATTTTTCATAGAAACAAATATTGTGCTTCTTTTCGTAGTCCAGTTTCACTGCTTTAAGTAATATGTCATTGAATAAAAATCACATTACTATAATGAAGTATAACTGCTTGAACAGGTTTAGGATTAAAACTACTCTTGCTACAGATAAGGCTCAGCTGATGGCAGCAGAGGCCCTTGCTCTGCTCAGGAAGGAGGCTGCTGGTTGGGAGCATTCCAGGTGCATCAGTCAATATGATTTACAAAGTGAGTGGAGATCACTGGTTCATCTGGACAGTTGGTTAAGTGGAAGTTGGTTAAAAGCATTCTACCATGTTTGTCAGATTGATGCTAAAAGATGTTATCTTTGTTACTTGGCATTTTGGTAACTAAGAGAGCTGGATAGAAACGTGCCTGCTTTCGTGTGCACTCTCTCTACGTCATTTATAAAAATGTTAAATAAGACCACGGTGAGCACCTGTCTCCTGGACGTTCTCACGTTTGTACGTCTGTTTCTCTGTCATTTGTCTCCTGCTTTAACCGCGGCAAAATGTAATTTTTAAAACTGCTCTTTGGTTTGTTTCAGTCTGTTGGTTGCTCTCTAGTAGAATGAGTGCTCAGCAGTATTCTACCATTAATTCCTGTTTGGTTTTGTCCCTCAACATGTTGTTTTCTTGACTATTTAAAAGGCCTTCATTTTGAAAATTCTGCTTCGTCATCCTTGTTAGCAACTGCATCCTTCTGTCCAGTGGCCTGTCTAACTAGAATTTTACATTTGAGCCAACAGTTTACAAATTCCACTTTGAATCTTTAACTCTGTGATAATGCCAATCGAATTTTTGTTACATCTTGTTTAATAATTAGGTTTAGACCCGCCTTCGAACTAATGACTCTTTGATTAAGTCCTGCATGCCTATCTGTTTCAAAAGGTAAGTTGGTATTTGCAATATTCTTGATACTTTTCCCAATAAAGACCAAGGAAACAGTTATTCAGTTTCTGTCTTTCTGTCTCTCATCTAAAGTACATGCTTTGCAGAAAACCTTACTTTACTTCCTGAGGTTTTATCTTTTTAAGCAACATTCTTTTTATTGGCTTTGGAGGACTTTGTAAGGTTACTGTCAAATTCTTTCTTGGCAGGCCTGATTAGTAGTTTTTCCTTGACCCTCTAATCTTTGAGGGTTTCCCTATATCCCTTGATAGGGCTCTGATTTCATTTTTTGAAAAGCAGTTAGCTATATATGTCGCCTCCGACCCCGTCCCTGTACCCTAAGCCTCTACCCAGGGCCTAACCGTTTTGATCGTTGGCAGATGTTTATCTTGAGCTATGGATAAGGTCTTTAAAATGGTCTTCAAAGTACCTAGGTTTATTTTCTTTAAGCTGCGTGTTTCCTTTTTAGGAATAATGCCCCATTTTTAAAAGTTGGCTAGTGACCTGTTACAGCTGTCTTCCAAGTCTGGAGTGATGATGCTTTTTTAAAAAAATTTTATTGAAGTATAGATGACTTACAATGTTGTGTTAATTTCTGCTCTACAGTAAAGTGATACGGTTATACATATATATATATATATATATATATATTTTCTTTTCCATTACGGTTTATCACAGGATATTGGATATAGTTCCCTGTGCTACACACTAGGACTTCGTTGTTTATCCATCCTATATATACTGGTTTGCATCTGCTAATCCCAAACTTCCCTCCTCCCCCTTGGCAACCACAGATCTGTTTTCTACGTCTTTGAGTCTGTTTCTGTTTCGTAGATAATTTCATTTGTGTCATATTTTAGATTTCACATATGAGTGATATCATACGGTATTTGTCTTTCTCTTTCTGACTGACTTTGTATGATAATCTCTGTTTTGGCAGGACTCCTTCCCAGTCTTTGATTTTCAATGTTAGGTGAAACTCTCCTGCCTGACACCCAGAGGTGTACACTCATATTGCATTACCATTATTCTTGGTGTTTTCTTTTCACTATCTTATTTAAAACTCTGAGACTGTTCTCTAAATGGATCATAAAAGTAGGACCTGATAGTTGACTGTACAGGCTCTTTCAGTATAATGTATATATGAGTTGGAAATGGCTATATTTCATAATAAAGGAAAATTATTTATGGATAAAGAAAAGCATGCTAGACTATTAGAGCAAGTAGCTTGAGAAAGCAAGTGTTCCAGATATTCACCATCTGCTTCAGTAGACATTTTGAGAATAATAGAGTACAGTCTAAAACCCACACACACAGGCGTTTCCATTTCCTCTTTACGTAAGTTTCACCTTCTCAGTATGGCCTCTGTGTCCACTGGCCTTACTAGAGTGTGGATGTGGATGGACCATATCATCCACAGCAGCTCATATTTCCTGTTGATGCACCTACCTGCTCCTGTAGCACTTCCAGTCTCCTTTAAAGTGTCCCCTAATCCTTCTGTGTCTGGGTGCCCAGGGACATCTTATATGTACTGATGAGTCATTCCGTCCGCTGGTTACCATGAAGAGTCTTCTCCATTTTGGTCTCTTGCTTGCTTACATCCTCTTTTCCTAAAATCCCTGAGAGGGCCTCATCATTGCTGGTTATAAGTCTTGTAAGAAAGAATCCTAATTCTGTATGTCTAGAGACATCATTCAGAGCTCTCTAGATTGTCAGCCCTTGAACAGAAGGGAGAATGTCCCTTCAGGTAGCTGGGGTCCTAAGCCATGTTGATTATGTACTTCCTTCATGTCACTCCTAACACTGCTTTATGGCTTAGAAACTGGGAATTTGTCTTGAAGCAGGTACATATAATACTGTTCTCTGTTGCTGGCTGCTGTGCATATCCATTCCTTACCCCGTATGATGGACAACTACAACACAAACAATACGAATACCCTCATCCTCCAGCCAAGAAACAACAGTCTTCATGCAAATGGATAGGTATGGGCTCAGGGAGTTTCCGTGTCATCATATTTACCTAGATATGTCTCTTTCTTTCAAGTTAGGAACTCCTATAGAGATGAATAGGGTCCAGGTAAATTACGACATAGTATCAGTTACAGTAACTTTGAAATCATAACATGAGTGTCTGTTTCACATTTGAACTTCTCACATTGAAAAATATGTATTTTGAATACGAACATGGTTTACTGCTTTAAATTTTAGTGTGTCTGTCTATATGCCAGTATGTAAGTGTGTGAATATAAATAACATACACAGTATTATCAAGGTGTGTATGTGTGTATGGCACAAAGTAGTATGATACATATGAGTAAGTTGTATGTACAGATCAAACAGTTGTGTGATTGATGCACGTATGTGTATGTGTGTGTATGCATGTGAATCAAATGTGTAAGAGTCAAATAGTGTAATATATATGTGTGTATGTGTATATATGAGTCCAACACAGTGATATAATGTGTGTGTGTGTGTGTGTGTGTGTGAATCAGACACAGAGTAATGTGTGTGTGTAAGAATCAGGGACAGGCAAGCATGATACATATGTGTGCATTTGTATCTGTACAGGATTCAGACACATAGTAGTATAAAGTAAGTGTGTGTGGGAGAATCAGAATAGTATAATTGGAAAAACACAGGATAAATAAAATTTATGATGATTCCACAATGATAACACCTGCATGACTCTGTGTGAATCACACCACCTTTCTAGGCCCGATTTAGGCGAGATTTTTACGAGATCTAACTGCAGTCTTTTATGGTTCTAAAATTTGATGGTTGGTGCAGTCACTATCTGAAACTACTTGACCTGTTCCATCACTGTGTGAGTTATTCTATCTATAATGACATTTATAACTGACCTTTCTGCGTTCAGAATCTCTGTTGTATCTTTGTTTATTAGCTTCTGTGGGAGCGAGACATGGTAACCCTAATTTCATGGTTATTTTTCTGAACTATGCCCAAAATGGCCCCTGGTTTTATAATTAAGGGAATCTAACACTTCCTTGGATGTACTGTCAAAACCACATTTTCTAAATCCTTGCATTAACATAAAGAAAATGTTGCAGCAATCTGTCTCATCTTGTTAAGGCTACCTGGCTATTTAATACCTAACTAAAAGGATTGAGTGAGTGAAAGCCTTGAAGGCAGTATTCATCTTTGTAGGCAGTACATAGATAACCCTTGCCACATGCTACATACTCAGCATACATTTATGGAATGAACAAATTATATGATAAAATACATTTAAATAATTCATTGTTATCTACGTGCCCATGTGTTTTCTCAAGATTCCTTTGCAATGTTTTGCTTGGAGATGGTGGAGAAGGGTGGTTTCCTACCATCATGGTTGCAAGATGGCAGTACTGTTTAGATGCTCTTGGTAACTGTGACAGACAGGGTGTGGAATTTAGGGATGGTGGGTGTAGAATGTTACTGCTTTTCTGTCTTTTGGGAACAGTTGTTGCACCCCTTTTAGAGGAACCATCTTAAATCAGTGAACCACTGATTTAAGTAGCTCTGTGTCCATAGAATCATATGGGAGCTTTTCCTCTGGGCATAAATCTTGTGTCTATAGGGCACTGAAGCAGTCAATATAAATGCTCTCTTTTGGAATCCAAGTTCAGTGCGGACATAGCACTGAGTTATGGTACCGGAATGTCAGACAGTCCTACTTTTCTCTTAGAATATTCTCTTACTACAAAGGGAAGTGAAAAACTCTATAAGGGAAAATTATAAACAATAAAAGAAAATTTGGTAATCTAATACAAAAGAACACCTTTTTCATTGCATGAAATGCCTTGTACTTTTTTTTTTTTTTTTTAATTTCAAAATCCATTTGAGCATTCATCACTAAAGCTTGCTGTGATGGCAAAAAATGCCTTTAGAGGCCCTTAGTCAGCTTCGGCTGATTAGCTGTAGTGGTAATTAATTCTTACTTTGATACCTTGTCAGCCTTCTTATTTGTAGAAAAGGAGTAAACATGAGAAATCGGACTTTAAAAAATGTGGGTCATTATTAGCTATTGCAAATGTTCTTCAGGAAGCGATTTGGCCCTGAAATGAATGAAATGAGAACATGTTATATAAGGTTGGTTTCCCAAGCAGTTTCGATGTTCTTAAAGTTTAGCATAAAAAATACTAATAGCCTCTGGATGTCTCATATTGGCTATCGGTGAGCTCTTTTCCTTTAGGCCTCCTTCCAGCATTTTGAAATTCTGGCGTTAGGTGTGTGCTGACTCTAACCTCAGCAAGAAGACTTCTTCCAGAGTCAAAATGAAACTAAATATTCATATTAGGGGGTGGTGGGGGAAGAAACACTGCCTTCCCCTCAGGAGCAGACTGCATGTGAGTTCTGCCAACTGGCCTGTTTGTGAGAATTAGTGAAGTCATCAGACCAGAGCTATTTTCATGCACTGACATGGTGCTCTAAGGCAGCTGGAGGTGCTGCATAGAGGAAGCTCTGAGAGAGAGGTTTTCAGAAGCAGAAAATTTCCCTGCTGACTGACAGCATCCGACATCTCCAGGAAGCATGAGGGCTTGTGTAACAGCCCAGGCAGAAGGACGGGGAGCGTTTTCTAGCCTTTCCAGGTTATCTGAAGGGATGTCTCAATATCAAGGTGCCAGGATTGTCCGAAAGAATAGGTGGCCCTGGGTAAGGAAGATGGTGCTGGAGATGAAATCTTTTGTTTATAGAGCAGCAAGACAGATTCCTTTTCCCCTCCCTCCCTCCCTCCCTCCCTCCCTCCTTCCCTCCTTCCTTCCTTCCTTCCTTCCTTCCTTCCTTCCTTCCTTCCTTCTTTCCTTCCTTCTTTCTCTCTTTCTTTCTCTTTCTCTCTCTCTCTCTCTCTCTCTCTCTCTCCCTCCCTCCCTCTCTCTCTCTTTGCCTCTCTCCCTCTCTCCCTCTCTCCCCCCCCCACCTTCTTTCTTTCTCAAAAAGGTCAGAAATGCAAAGGCTGCCCTTTTTGTTGGCACAGTCCTGTAGGAGATTATGAGCAAAGTAAAGGAAGTGGGACGTGCATCATGTATAATTTATCAGCATATTGAAAACAAGTTGGATACTATGCTGGACAGTAAATGACCCCAGAACAGCCCCAATGTGGGAGAAAATACTGTTCAGTTGTATTTCTTAAACGCTTAAGAAAAAGATCTATCACTTGGAAACAGTTTTTTTCTGTAACCTGAACTGCATTTAAATTTTTGAATTCTGAACTCTGCCTTGTGGGCTCTGCCTCTAAAGATCCTTCAGAAAAGCATAAATGAATATTTGATTAGAGAATCATCTACCGGATGCTGTTGTAACCACTTCCGAAATGATCTAAAAGTGTACACGGAGCTCTAGCCCTTCAGAGACTTAGAAAAAGTCCAGGGACATCAACCAAATGGAGATAAATTTAGAGATAATGAGATACTAAGCCTGAGCGTGAGAAATTCGCTCCTTTTCAGCTTCAGTGATGCAAGTATTTTCAATTCAGAAAGCAAGAGGTGTCCTCTGATAAGTAGTTTCCTACAATAGGAGTGAATCAAAGCAGACACTCTTTAGCATGAGTGCACTCAGGGGTCATGGCTGTGCAAGCTGCCATGATTCAACCCTGTTGAGCAATGGGATGTCAGAGACAGAAAGCTGCCTTGTTTATTAGAAGTAGGGTAACCACAGTCTCAGGCAAGTGAGGAAGGTTTTGCTGGCACTTTCATTCTGAATAGCAAGCCCTAGTGCAAGGAAAAAAGAAAAGGCCAAAGTGTTTGGTATAGGTGTTTATATACTGCTAAAGCTCACAGATCTCTTGTTTACTTCTTAATTTTTTAAATTAAAAAGCACAATCCTTACATTTCTTATTCAGTAACGGTGAACAGCTTAGCAAAGCTCTCATGTAAGTCAAGGATGACAGTGCATGGCCTGGATTTCTACAATACTTTACGAATTCGAAGTTAATGAAACCTTTGTTTAGGTGGGTGTTTCCTTATTGCCTTAGAACTTCTGGGAAGGTCGAGGAGGGTTTGCAGAGTCATTTTCTATTTTTTGATAGGATTGGGGCCATCCTTTGGAACATTTTCAATTACAGGTGAAGAAACTCGGACCCCCAAGTGTCTTCCTTACCTGAAATCTCGTAATCTAGGAAGTATTAATGGAAATTAGATGAATGAGTCTAATTGAGGGTTACTTTATGTTCAATATTAGACTTGCTATTTGGGTGGAAAATTAAGGAAAACTGTAATATGCTTATATTAAAGCTCTCCTGGCTATAATTTATTCTTTCTCTGGTACTTAGAAGGAACTTGAGAGTCACGAAATTTGGTATAGTTTTGAAAAGCCAGGCTTGAAATCTAACTTCCCCCTTATTGCTGGGACCTTGGGCAAGTGACTTATATTTGGGGCCTCAGTTCCCTCATTTGTAAGATGAACTTAATAAAAGAACCTACCGAAAAGGCTTGTTGTGACATTTTGAAAGAACAGATCTGAAATGCCTTCGTGTGGTGTCTGGTATGTAGAAGGAGCAAAATAAATCTGGCCTGTGCGGAAGATGACTAATAATGTTATTTTGTTCTTCAATACCTCAAGGCCCTCGTTTGAGGGATTCAGTTTCATTTCCGTCTGAGTATTGGACCCCACGAGGGACCAAGGTCTACATTTGCCCTCACCCCTGTATACTGGAAAATAATTTTCTTTCTGGTGGGCTGAAATGAATGCTCTATCAGTAATAAAGTTCAAGACATTAAAACCTGTGAATAGAGGTCAGTGAACATTTCGGAGTAGGTTGTAGGAACACCCCCAAGTTCACAATGGAAGGTTTCATTCACGGTCATTTTATATATTAAGATCTCCTCTCTTTTGCTTCCACTTCTTACTCATGACTGTATATGGGTATGCATTTTTATGTGAGATTTTTGCATATATTATTTAAATGATGATGGTAAAGTTATGAGAGAGATTTCTTTGTACCTGTTCTATGGATGAGAAAACTGAGGCTCTGAGAAACTTGTGAAGAAGTGGCTGCATTAACTCTGTTTCACTTTTTGTTTTTCTCTCCCCCGTGTCTCCATCTCTCTCTTCATCCGATTCTTCTCCTCACTGTATTTTCTTGGCTTCCTTCCTTTTCACCCATCATCTTATTCTTCTCCCTTTGTATTTTATTTTATTTTTCCTCATTTTATTTTTCTGTTGTTTTGTCTTTCCTCATTTCTCTTATGTATGACAAAAACAACTTTTAAGAGTTGCTGTCTCTAATGATTTTTGAATTCTATACCCATTTTTAAAGGAGAATACATTTTCTTTTAAAGCCGTTAAATTAAGTTGTACTTTGTGGCCAGCAGTTTAACTCGCCTCCCCTGCATGTCCATGACTAGCTGACAGGAAAAGTAGTTTGTTATTCTTGTTTAAGAGATGGAGGCAACTCATAGATACATATCTTGAAAATTTTCTTTTTCATTGACAGCCAATTCTACTTATACTAACAGAGTGCTCTGGTTTTAAAAGGCCATCCTATAGTAGCTACCATTTTGATTGCTTTAAATCTGTCTCCTCGGAGTAGAAAACCTACTGTAACCTATTCTTTGAGAGTCCAGTGAATTTAGTTGGACCCTTTTCAAAAGCGACGGGAGGAGGTCAGAGCTCCCTCCCGGGCTCTGGGGCTGGGCAGAGGCTGGGGACAGCTGGCCCCAGCCTGTCTCTGTCTCACTGTCTCGAACCTGCTATCCTGTTGCACTTTGTACCTCTTCACACAAGCACTCAACCCCTTGCCCTTGCTTTTTCCTTTTTATCAGAAGACCATGTAGAATTAACTTTATGAAGATAAGGGAAACTGAAAAGTTAGACCTCCAGAAACAAAAAAAAGCTTGGAATTGAATACTAGACCATATTTTAAAAGTTCCCTTGTCAGGATCCAACAACTTGTGCCTGGCCACCCATCATTCACCTTGACCCTCCTTCTCTCGTCCCTTAATGGCTCCCAGTAAGTTAAAAAAATAATTCTGAGCTCTTATGTTATGCAGAGCACTACAACTTCCCCTGACCCTGGTGCCCAGTTCTGAATCTCCTTTTGCTTGTCTAAAGAATCATTAATAATTTCTAACTCCAAATCTTTGCTTTCCCCTTTCTGTTAGAGGCCTCACAATGAAAGGGGAAGTAGGCAGATTTTTTTCCCACTGAGTTGAATTTCATCCCCCTTCCCTCCCAAAGAAGGCAGACATGGCTTTTATTTTTCCAGTCCTCTTTTACATGTAGAATTAAAGCCAAAACAAATTATGTTAATCTTGGCTTTTTGGTTGAGTAGATTTTGGATGAGTTGAAGTTTACTGTAACTTTAAAAAACGTTTTTCAGTTTGACAGTATCGTCGGGTAACACAGTTTTCATTTTCACAGATTACTTTTCTGAGCCTATTTGCAGACCAAAGCATGACAAATACACAAATAAGTTTCACTTCTTTTCTCTGCATAGGAAACTCTTCATGTTAAGTGGGATTCTTATACACTCAAAGGGATATACTGCATAATTTTATACATAGTGCCATATAAGTTGGATTTCTTATTCATCACACACCATATGCAGTGTTATTAATCTTTACTGTAAGTAGAATGACAAGTGAGCAATAAAAGCAGGCCTTAAAAAACTACCAACAAACATACAGGGAAAAAAAAAATCCCCTAACAGATGCTTCAGAAAGAAGTGACAGTCAGTGAAATTTGGGTTACATGTATGTTGCATAACTGATGCCCTGGTGTGTACCCTCAATATGGTCCATGGTTTTCACTTCAAATCCTAGCTTGGGCTCCATTCTTTTCTCCGTTTTCCCCTCCATCTCTCTCTTTTCCGTCCTCTCTCATACTTCCCACACCTCTTAACTCCTGTTAAAAACGTCTTCTCTGGGTGGGAACCACTTGCCCCTTTCCTCTTCCTTCCCACTCTTCAGGCAGGTGTTCCATTTGTCTGTATCCGTGGTCCCAAGCACGCCCATCATCTGTATCCATGGTCCTAAGCAGGCCCATCATCTGTATCCATGGTCCCAAGCACGCCCATCATCTGTATCCGTGGTCCCAAGCACGCCCATCATCTGTATCCGTGGTCCCAAGCATGTCCATCTTCCCTGCGGTGGGTTGAGAATAGCTTTTAAAGTGGTTGGGCCCCACTCACGCTTGATGCTTCCTGTCTCTGTGTCCTCTGCCTTCCTTGCCCATCTGTACAATCCACTGTTGCTCTTGGGGTGGTGGTTTTGGCTATTGTTATTCATGCCTGCTTTGCCAACTGCACGTTGGACTCATTCCTGGGCCTTACCGTGCCGCCGTTTATCCTGGTCCTGGGCTTGGTGCTTTATAGCCCTTGCTTCCTGGCCGCCTGCTGCCTGGAACAACTGTGTTTGGGGTGGACTGATGCTGTTGTTTTTCTTCTGTCACGGTTGCTTATCCATACCCTCCTACGTTAAATGAAAACCCCTCTTTGGATGCATCTTGACTGTTTCATGTGTTGGGCCACAGTGGGCTCTGCCTGCAAAGAAGTTAAGACCTGCGCAAAGGCTGAAGGGCCTTGTAATATTACCATGGGAAGTAGGTTAAAGAATCTTGATTGTGCCTACAGTCTGCTTTCGAACTCTGGAGATGAGCATCATATGTGCACAGTGGTGTAGAACCACACTTAACTGGGGCAGCAAGCCTTGTTGCTTTCTGTTACATCTTGTTAAGAACCAAGAAAGTAAAATTTACAAGTATCCTCAGATACTTCAATGGCAAAGTAAATGCCTTGCATTGATTTGTTATTGTGGCCCATTAGCACAAGCATCATGTATTCTTTTCTCCTAATAAATTGCTTTGCAGCCAGGGTTTTTCTTTTTAAAGTCATTTAAGTGAATGGAATGGATTTGAGAAGTAGAAGTCTAAATTTCCAACTTGCTTGATGCTAAGACTGCAAAGCATTTTGGTGAGAGAGTAAGGGGCAGGATTTGACTTACTAAAACTTGCAGTTAACTTTTCTTTGGTAGTTTCTCTTGACATGACTTTCCTGGTGATTTTTATTTTTTTTCTAATTTTTAATTTATTATTATTATTTTTAACATCTTTATTGGAGTATAATTGCTTTACAATGGTGTGTTAGTTTCTGCTGTATAACAAAGCGAATCAGCTATACGTATACATATATTCCCATATACCCTCCCTCTTGTGTCTCCCTCCCACCCTCCTATCCCACCTCTCTTGGTGGACACAAAGCACCGAGCTGATCTCCCTGTGCTATGCAGCTGCTTCCCACTAGCTATTTTACATTTGGTAGTGTATATATGTCCATGCCACTCTCTCACTTCATCCCAACTTACCCTTCCTCCCACCCCATGTCCTCAAGTCCATTCTCTTATGTCTGCATCTTTATTCCTGTCCTGCCCCTAGGTTCTTCAGAACCATTTTTTTCCCCCTTAGATTCCATATATATGTGTTAGCATACGGTATTTGTTTTTCTCTTTCTGACTTACTTCACTCTGTATGACAGACTCTAGGTCCATCCACTTCACTACAAATAACTCAATTTCATTCCTTTTTATGGCTGAATAATATTCCATTGTATATATGTGCCACATCTTCTTTATCCATTCATCTGTTGATGGACACTTAGGTTGTTGACATGTCCTGGCTATTGTAAATAGAGCTGCAGTGAACATTGTGGTACATGACTCTTTTTGAATTATGATTTTCTCAGGGTGTGTGCCCAGTAGTGGGATTGCTGGGTCGTATGGTAGTTCTATTTTTAGTTTTTTGAGGAACATCCATACTGTTCTCCATAGTGGCTGTATCAATTTACATTCCTACCAACAGTGCAAGAGGGTTCCCTTTTCTCCACACCCTCTCCAGCATTTATTGTTTGTAGATATTTATTTTATTATTTTTTTGCGGTACGCGGGCCTCTCACTGTTGTGGCCTCTCCCGTTGTGGAGCACAGGCTCTGGACGCACAGGCTCAGCGGCCATGGCTCACGGGCCCAGCCGCTCCGTGGCATGTGGGATCTTCCCTGACCGGGGCACGAACCCGTGTCCCCTACATCGGCAGGTGGACTCTCAACCACTGCACCACCAGGGAAGCCCTGTTTGTAGATATTTTGATGATGGCCGTTCTGACTGGTGTGAGGTGATAACCTCATTGTAGTTTTGATTTGCATTTCTCTAATGATTAGTGATGTTGAGCATCCTTTCATGTGTTTGTTGGCAATCCGTATAATTTCTTTGGAGAAATGTCTATTTAGGTCTTCTGCCCGTTTTTGGATTGGGTTGTTTGTTTTTTTGATATTGAGCTGCATGAGCTGCTTGTAAATTTTGGAGATTAATCCTCTGTCAGTTGCTTCATCTGCAAATATTTTCTCCCATTCTGAGGGCTTTCTTTTTGTCTTGTTTATGGTTTCCTTTGCTGTGCAAAAGCTTTTAAGTTTCATTAGGTCCCATTTGTTTATTTTTGTTTTTATTTCCATTCCTCTCAGAGGTGTGTCAAAAAGGATCTTGCTGTGATTTATGTCATAGAGTGTCCTGCCTATGTTTTCCTCTAAGAATTTGATGGTGTTTGGCCGTACATTTAGGTCTTTAATCCATTTTGAGTTTATTTTTGTGTGTGGTGTTAGGAAGTGTTCTAGTTTCATTCTTTTACCTGTAGCTGTCCAGTTTTTCCACCATCTGGTGCTTTTTAAATATTTAGTATTGTCATCAATGGTTACTTTCCTGGGGCATGAAAAGTTTTGTTCAGTGTTATCCATCCTGCTAGATGCCCTTGAGCAAGAAATTTAACTTCTCTTTCCCTGCCCATAAGATTTTAATTATTATAATTTTTCCCCACTTTTTTTTATAGGGATGTCATGATGCTTTGGAGTAGAGTTCATGCGTCAATACAAAGTACAGTATAATGGATTTTTATTATTTTCTTTAAAGTCATTCTTTGCTCACTAATTTTTAATTAGGATAGTGGTGCATTGAAGATGTTTAAGCTCGTGAGTCATTTTTCCTAATAAGATAATAGGCATATTCCTTTTGCTTTTGTTTTTTTATTTAAAATTTTTTTACTTTCTATTGCAGTATAGTTGATTTACAGTGTTGTGTTAGTTTCAGGTGAACAGCAAAGTGATTCAGTTATACGTATGCATATATCTATTCTTTTTTAGATTCTTTTCCCATATAGGTTATTAAAGTGTTGAGTAGAGTTTCCTGTGCTGTGCAGGTCCTCGTGTATTCCTTTTGTTTTTACTTTGGCAAATGAGGAACAAGCAGTTCTGTCAAGAATGGAAAGTACTGTACAGTGTCCAGAAAATGAAAACCCCTGAGTTAATGTAGTCAGTAAAATATGTAGGCACGCTACTATGTTCAGAACACCAAAAAATTCCATGAACAGTGAGGCAGCACAGCCGCGAGAATGGCCCTGGGCTCTGATCTTGAAGTTGTCTTGCATTAGCTCTGTGCTGCCGGGTAAGTCATGAGGTATTTTCTCATTTGTAAAATGAGTCATTTCAGTTTGCCAGCCCCAGAGTTCCCTTGTGTTCTGTCATCTTAAAACCAAGTATCCACTTCCCTGCCTTTCCCTGCCCTTCCCTGCTTGCTCCTCCCGCCAGTGTCAGGTCTTGGACGTGGCCCCTGCAAGGGAGCTGATGCAGACCTCCGTGAGCTGAGTCTCTGTGGCACTAAAGTTGCTGATGAAGAAACTCCAGCTCCTGACAATAAGGCCCTCAACTTGTTTTGTTTTTTTTTTTGTATTCTGTATCATGTATAAATTATTTCTGGCTAAAGCGTCTAGAAGTTTAAATGATCACTCTGAGTTAGTTGCTTTGACTTCTTTTTATGAATTGTCCTAGCTGTTTTGCGTAGCCTGGTGGTTGTAAGTCTTTGGAGTTAGGGATGAACTTTCTGTGTTTGGTTTTTAACCCCCTTGGGTCTAAGAATTTTGATGCTATGAGTTGTCTGAAATACATGTTGAAGATAGGAGCAGCTTTAAATTTAACATATCTTAATCCTATTTTATATGATGGAATACATGGAAAAGTTTACTGGGATTGGGATATCATATAAGAAATTATAAGTTAAATTACTTTTTTTTTGGAAGTTTTGAATTTTATTTTAATTATTTTATACAGCAGGTTCTTATTAGTTATCTATTTTATACACATTAGTGTATATATTGCCAATCCCAATCTCCCAATTCATCACACCCCACCCCACCCCAGAACTAATAAGCCTTGAAATGTTCCTAAAAATACTCTGTGGTCACTAGTCCCACAAAATGAGTTTGTTCTCCCGTTTGTCAGTGAATATGAGTCTCTAGTCTCATTTACCCTTCTGAAGAGTCACAGTGATATGCCAAAAGATTTTCTGCTTTTCCTCCACTTCATATTCCTTCTCGACAATGTAATAATATAATTTTAAAGCAATCTTTTTAGCACATTTTCTCATCCAGAGAGGTTCATGCAATAATTTAAGTTTTCACACATTCATTCTATACTTACTGAACATCTGCAGTGTGTGAAGTCCAGTACCCACGTAGGGAAGCTCCACTGTTTATATATATATATTTCTTCTGCGGTATGCGGGCCTCTCTCTGTTGTGGCCTCTTCCGTTGCGGAGCACAGGTTCCAGACGCGCAGGCTCAGCGGCCACGGCTCACGGGCCCAGCCTCTCCGCGGCACGTGGGATCTTCCTGGACCGGGGCACGAACCCGTGTCCCCCGCATCGGCAGGCGGACTCTCAACCACTGCGCCACCAGGGAAGCCGTGTTCTGGCTGTTTTGAAGCCAGTGCGGGCAGTGTGTTGAATGGTGAACAGCGCTAGCCTCTGACTGCTTGGCTTTTCATCCTGCTCCACGGCTTGTGTCTTTGGCCAGTCTTTACCTTCTCTCTATGCTGGTTTCCTCCTCTATGAAACAGGGAAGTTAACTCTATCTCACAGGGTTGCTGAGTGTTAAATGAATTAATACATGGAAAGGACTTAATATGGTGCCTGACACGTGATAATCCTTATTGTTTATTATTATATTACTATCATTCATTAATAGTAGTAATGGTACTGTTGAAAGTGGTAGGTGGTATTTCTTGCCATCATGATTCTTGCAGTTTCATGGGAAGTTGAGAGTTCTATTATAAGGAATATGTATTAAGTATAAATTCTGTTTGGAATACAGGTTTTTTTTTTACATATATTTCTTTTTAATTTTAAAAAATTTTATACAATGTGTTTTTTTTTTTACATCTTTATTGGAGTATAATTGCTGTACAATGGTGTGTTAGTTTCTGCTTTATAACAAAGTGAATCAGTTATACATATGTCCCCATATCTCTTCCCTCTTGCGTCTCCCTCCCTCCCACCCTCCCTATCCCACCCCTCCAGGCGGTCACAAAGCACTGAGCTGATCTCCCTGTGCTATGCGGCTGCTTCCCACTAGCTATCTATTTTACGTTTTGTAGTGTATATATGTCCATGCCACTCTCTCGCTTTGGAATACAGTTTTTCACCACAAATGAGATTTTTCTCTATAACTATTATATTTAATAGAATTAGGTTAGATAATAACCAACTTTGATACATAGTTCATCCTTAATTATTTTGGATATTTCAGTTTATAATAGCAAGTATCTGAAGATGCTCATTGTAAACATATGGACAAAAAAAATCTACATAATAGAGTTTCCTGAAACAATGGCTTTCTACTGATGAGGTGTAAGTTAATATGCATGTGCTTTTAAAATTATTGCTGGTATGACTGTGGTGGATGGAGAGCACAGGGCAGCTGGGAAGACTGCGAAGATTTTAGAGGGAGAGCAATGTGTTAATTGGCAGAGATGATGAAGAGAGGCCTAGCAGCTGAGGAGTGGAGTGTTTTGGAAATTTGAGGAAGAAATGAGCAGATTATATGCAAGGGAGAGGAGGCTAGTTGCCCTGCAGCTTTTCCTCTCAGCTGTGGCAATGGGAGAAAAGAACAGACACCAGGAAGGGTGACATTTTCTAGAAGGGTTTATGTTTGATTCTTGATTCTTTACTCACGGCTGTGAGTGGCCTACTCATGTCCAAGGGACACTGCCTTTAAAATTTAGGGAACTGAAATATAATGGAAACTTGCTTCGGGGAAAGAATTCTCCCATTTGAATTGTGTGTGCTGTGATCCAGGCCAAGATGATGGAGTGTGATGTTGGGCGGGGTAGGTAGCCTGCTTCCTTGGCTATTAATGTGATTCTCAGCTTTGATAAATGGACGCTTTGTGATTTCCTTTCCATGGAGTGTCAGAAAACTTATTTTCAGTAGAAGTAGTCTTCTCAAGGTGGGAACCAGTAGAAAACTTACAAAAAAACACAACAATTGATTCAAAACTGTAATTCTCAGAATTATCTACTGGGCAGCAGGTGGGTACCACGAGACTGTTTGTCTATGGCACTGTATCCCAGAGATCGACACACTGTATACCACATTTGTGATGCCACATAAGGGCCACTTTAAATTTGGACTGTCTTCCAGTTTCTGGGCTTAAAAGCAACCTGACATTTATAGAAAATTTTCTAGTTTAATTCTCACAGTTACTCTAAGCAGAAGTTACAGTATCTTCCTTTTATATGCATAAGGAAAATGAGGCATAGAAGGTAAAATATTTATTTTAGGCCATATACCTAGAAGATTTGGGAGCCAGACTTGAAATCCATGTCTTCTGATTCTAAATCCTCTTTTTTTTTTTGTACTTGACACCCCTTATATTTCTATCTACTTCATCCCAATTCTGTCCGTCTTTCTGTCTTTCTTTGGGGGTGGGGTTTAGTGTTGAGCAGTGTTGGTGTTTTTGATCCTCTGCTGTAGACAGTTGAGTCCATTGTACTTTACCTCCCTTATTGCTACCTGGAAGGCTCCTCTCCTGTTTCAGTCATTTCACTTCAGTCCATTGGACTTTACCTCCTTTATTGCTACCTGGAAGGCTCCTCTCCTGTTTCAGTCATTTCACTTCCTTTGTCTTTGATGCCCTCTTGCATTCCTCTTCCCCTGGTCACGCCCTGCTTCTCACAACCAGCCAAGCACACATTCCGATGTGGCGTTATGTCCCTAGATGTGCAGGAGCCCTTGCAGAGTTGTCAGTGGTGTTTGTAAGTGTTGATTTTCATACATGGTTCTACGTTATAAAACTCATTTCTCTTTTTTACAGTTCTCACCTAACACTGTATTTTTAAGTTATATCTACTTTGGTATCAGTTCTTACTCCTGCATAGTATTCTGTAACATTCACCTACTATATTTTACTTTTCCATTCCCTAGTGTATACCTCCATGCCTTCAACTCCCATTACTACAGTGTTGCCGTCAACGTTTCCAAACATGTATCTTTAAGATGAGTGATCAGATAGGGCTTAAACATACTTAATTTCACTAATTACTGCCATATTTTTATTTTTTCCATAATGGCTCTACAAGTTTAAACATGCAGCAGCTGCATGTCAAATTTTCCCTTGTTCCAAATCACTGCAAAACCTTGATATTATTCTCCTTTCTCATTCTACACCATTCTGATAGATATGAAGTAATAGGTTGTTGTTCTGATGTGTATTTCCTTGATTTCTAGTGAGTTTTAACCTCTCTCCTACTCTCTCTCCCTCATTATACTATCCTTAGCCTTTTTTTGGAAACTCGTGCTCATTAACTCTTCTTGGACTGTTGAAATATCGTTCTAACTGGCGCCTCTGCCTCTCATTCCCCAGTGCCCCTTGCTCAGCACTACCAGATTCATCCCCCTAAATGTGCCTCATGGATCTTCTACCCCAGATCCCTTAATGGCTTTACATCCTCTGCGTGTGAGGTTAGCTCTTCTTCTGTGAATTGCCCGCCCCCATCTGGCCTCACCACCACGGTGTGGCTGGTCCATGGTGTTTTCTTAGTCTCGGCTCCTACAGTCCCCCATGATCCCTGACACATGGTAGGGTCTCCTCACTGTGCATCACTCCACGTGGAACGCCCTCCCACATCTGTCCGGGATTCTCATTTTGTTTCTTAGTTTTCATTAAAATTTTGTTTGCACATAGCTTAAACAGTCAGATTGACCAACACAGCTGGGTAAGAAGCAGCAGCAAGTCTTTGCTTGTTTTCTTCACCCTGTTTTTCTGCCCTCTGAGGAACTACTCTCTTTGTTTCCCTTAGTGTTAGCCCTTACCTGCCGACTTCCCAGTGTGTAATACAGGATTGAGCCCTTTTCCTCTCCACACCCCTCTGCCTGCCCCCACCAAACCCACAGCTTTGCTGTCTCTCCAGTGTAGCTGTGTCAGCTTTGGTTCAATCCATATTAAGTGTTTATGTAATTAAACCTTTGGAGACACGACTCAAAGCTGTGCTGTGCTCAGCGTTTACTCTTCCTTTCTTATAAATTTTGTCTGATTGTTTGTTTACCGAGTTTTGAATATTCTTATCATTGCTCCAATCCCCGAGTTGTCTGATTCTCCCCTCTGTGCGTTTAGATTCCTGGGGTGTTGTGTCAGATCCTTCTTCTTGGGGCCTATGGTGCTGCCCTGCCTCGTGCACAGCTCCGGTCCTGGGGCCCCATAGCTGTCAGTTCTTTCCTCTCTCTTGAGCCCTCTATTCCCTTATCTCATGATTCCTCCTCCTTTGTTTACCTCCTTCTTTGCTGTGCATCTCCTCCTTCCTGAGAAGAGTCCTTGTAGGAGATGTAAATTTTTGACACCTAACATACCTTTACTTTTATATTTCATTGACATTGTGGTTCGGTCTGGAATTCAGGGTTGGACATGATTTTCCTTTGGGATTTTGAAGGCATTCCTCCACTCCAGCTTCTGTTTGAATGCCGTCATGATTCCCAGTACTTTTGTTGATGACCTTTCCTCCCCCCGCCCCCTTGCTTTTTCTCTCTCTCTCTCTCTGGAATCTTGTAGAAGTGTCTTCCTGTTGCAGGTGTTCTGAATTTCTCAATGATGTGCCTCTGTGTGATCGGTTTTCATCAAATCTTGCAGTTTCTATCATTTGCAGCTGGTTTTATAGTTGTGTCAACTTTTAAACCCTTGTTTTAGGGAAATTTCTTTTTTCAAATGCAGACATCCCTTGTTATCCAAATTGATTCATTTACTGAGTTCACGTAGCAAGCAACCAGAGCGGAACGTGTCAGAGGATCCAGGAATAGTGTTTCCTCCAGAGAGTACTACCTCAAAATTTATTTTCATTATCTATTCAGTTCAGGCAACCAGAGTTTGGGGAGCAGGACGGTTGTGTTTGTTTGATGCCGTCCTCATCTCCATTTTCTGTTTTCTCTTTAACTCCCATATTCCCACGTTGCACATCCTGGACTTCAATTCCAATTTTCTTCAATTCCAGTTATTGTTTTACTCCTCCTTTGTGTTCAGTTCTGCTTTCTGAAAGAGCATGTCGTCATCATCTTCCCATCCTTTTATTTCATTTTTTTACTGTCACATTTTTAATTTCTAAAAATCACTTGTTCTTATAGTAATCCTTTGTTAATGATGTCCTCTTGTTTTTTGAATGCATTTATAATCACTGTAATCTCTGGTTGGAGCACTCAGCAGCTTCCTGTAAGCTCTGTACTGGAATGTGGGCTTCTCAGCAGAGTCACCTCCCTGGGCTACTACTTGTGGAGCCCCAAATGGCAGGGAATATCTGTAGGCTTGATTCTAGGACCAATTAGGTTCTCAAAGAAAGAGCTTCCAGACTCCTGCCTACAGGTATAGGCCAGGCAGCCATTTGCAACCTGACTGGGAAGAAAACTGGACATGACACCTCAGCAGTCTGCTCCCCCCGTACTCTGTCCTCCATATGATTCCCTCACTCACACGGTGTCCCTGGACTCCCAGTAGAAGCCCCATGTTTTCCTCTATCCCGAGAGTGAACCACCGGTCTTCTAGGATTGGGGAGGGCGCTCATCTGTGTTCAATAAGGTAGGGCATCTGGAGATCTAAATAACTCTTAGAGGGATTCTCGGCCAGTTTCCCTTGATACAGCTGAATGTTACCCCCTTTTCTAGAGTCAAGTGGAGCTGACAGCCTCCCAGATCCTGGAAGGTTTTGTCGGGTAAGTGAGATTGCTTCTCAGTTTTCCTCACAATTGGCTTATCTTCATTCAGCTTTCTAGGGTCTGCTAAATCATTTACCTTTCTTCCATCTGCTTTTTGCCTTTCCAGAAATTTTTTTTTGCTGTGATTGACTCATCTCACGTTCTATGCCAAAAGAAAAATCTATTACCTCTCATTTTATTTGAGTAGAGGAGAGCGTGAAAGTCAATGTGTATGATCAGTCTGCTCTTAATCCCAGTCATATTCTTGTTGGCCATTTTTGTTTCCCTTTCTGTCAATCATGTATCCATATGTTTTAGCAGATTTTTCTGTTGAGTCTCTTGTCTTTTTCTTTGTAGAATTTCTTTAGATATTGTAGTGTTAATTCCTAATTGAATTTGTATCCTTATGTTAACAACTTGGGCCACATGATAAAGCTCTACTCTCAAAATTTTGGTTTTCTAAAATGTGAAATTAGATGCTCATATTGCTGGATTCTAAATGTGTCATTGTTGTGTGGGATTCCCAAAATGTAAGTACTGCAGTGATTTAATGCCTTAAAGTTTCTTGCTTTTAAATTACAGTCATTGAAAGAACACCTATTACGTAGTATATGATTTGTATAAGTTGCCTTAGTTGGAAATTGTAGACACCCAGATTGGCAGGGACTGATTGTCCCAAAATCTCTGTTCTTTCCTTCTTCTGTGACAATAGAATTTTTAGTTGTGTGCGTGGCTGCCCAGAAGAAGGGTGACTGACATTTTCTAGCCTCTGAATGTGGCCGAGTAAGTTCCAGCCAGTAAGAACTTACTGTAAGTGGCTGCTACGAACCCACCTGTAAAGTCACCTAGTGCATTCCCTTTACCTCACATCTTCCTCCCTTCTTCCTTTCTGTGTGTGACATGTGACGCAATGGCAGGAGGTCTAACTGTAGGATTAAACTCGTGAGAGGGGGTCTGACTCTAGGAATGGTGATGCCGTGAGCTAGAATGTGCGTGGTTCTGTAAGACTTGGGGGAGCAGAACTTCCATACCAGCCCTTGACTCTGCATTCTGAATGCTATAGATAGAAATTGCAGTCATGTCTAAGCCACTGTCCTTTTAAGTTTGCTGACTTTTGCAGCTAAACCCAATCTTAACTGATGATATACCACCTCAAACTTGCTTAATCAAAAACAGGTTTATGGTTTATTGGCTTACGGAATGGGTCCATCCAAGAGGTGAAGCTGTTTTTAAGTCCTGCCCCATGCAGCAGTTTAAATTATGTCACTAGTGCTCACTTTCTCTATTCACTTTTCAGGTTTGTCGCTCTGCTTGCTTTATTCTCAGACGGTTCAAGTGTGGTAACTGCATGGCTGCTGGTTGCCTGTGTCATAAAGACATTTATATTCTCAGAGAAAGAGCAAGCACTTCTTCTGATAACTTAACAGTTGTTCCTGTTACCTGTTCTCTAAACCAGTCAGAGGTGACCATGGGGGAGAATGCTCAGATCAGTTAGGCCAGGGTCACATGCCCATTCCTGGGCTCTAGGCGGAGGGACATCCGTACCCAAACACACGGACTAAGCAGAATTTCTCTAGGATGAAGCAGGGCTGGTCCCGAGAAGATGCTGGGAAGATAAATATTATATATGTCTAGTTGCGTTATGGATAATTAATCTTCATATTGCTGTGATTTAAAAAATATGTAAATGTCTTGCTTTTTCTGTTTTTCAGTAGTCCTTTACAAAGAATGCAATGAATGTTAAAATGAATGATTTTATTCATTAGGCAAATCGATGACAGTAAAGAAATAATAAATGAAATGAATGATGTAGTAAGGAAGTACAAAGTATTCTTTGCCTATATAGAATACAGTAGTAAGATGATCAGGTGAAAATATCTGTGGTAAAAAAAATCATAATAATGTTTTTCTAAATAGAGGTCATTTCTATTAGTGATAATTAAGCATTCCTTATTAGAGTGGTTACAGTATATCTGAGCAGACTGCCTCAACTGTAGGCAAGAAACAACCTTATATGGTTCAATTCCAATTTGTAATCTTTGCAAGTAACTCTTCTTTTTCTCCTGGGAGCCTCTTGAAAGGCCCCACGCAGTGTCACAGCTGACCCCAGTTTCTTTTTATCAGGTGAAAAAGCAAATCTCTAAGAGCCCCTCAAAATGAAACGGAATATGTTGTTTCTTTTGGAAAACAAATGGAAAAGTATAATTTTTAAAACATGTTTTAAGACTACAGGTGTTGTAGCTTGTGAACAAACTAAATACTTCTATAAACTTTTTTTATGGCTTTATTGAGGTGTGATACACACAAAAAACTGCATGTATTTAATGTATATAATTTGATGAGTTTGAACATCTGTACATTCATAATACTGTCATCATAATCAAGGGTAGTAAACATATCCATTGCCTCCCAAGAGTTTGTCTCTTCGTTATATTTTTTAATGGTTAAGAACACTTAAAATGAGATGTACCCTCTTAACATTTTTTATTTTCTTTTTCTTTTTGGCTGTGTTGGGTCTTCGTTGCTGTGCGCAGGCTTTCTTTAGATGCGGCAGCAGGGGCTACTCTTTGTTACGGTGTGCGGGCTTCTCATTGCGGTGGCTTCTCTTGTTGTGGAGCACAGGCTCTAGGCGCATGGGCTCAGTAGTTGTGGCATGTGGGCTCAGTAGTTGTGGCTCGCAGTCTCAGTAGTTGTGGCACATGGGCTTAGTTGCTCCGTGGCATGTGGCATCTTCCCGGACCAGGGATTGAACCTGGGTCCCCTGCATTGGCAGGTGGATTTTTAACCACTGCCCCACCAGGGAATTCACTTAACATATTTTTAAGTGCACAGCACGATGTTGTTAACTATAGGTACTATGTTGCACATCAGATCTCTAGAACTTGCTCATCTTGTATTACTGTAACTTGATATCCATTGAACAATAACTCCCCTTCCATAAACTTAAAAAAAAACTTAGCCTTGCGTAGAAGGTTAGTCAGGCATTTTTAAAAATAAACTTTATTTTTGAAAAACTTTAGATTTACAGAAAAAAAAAAGTGATGATAGTACAGAGAGTTCTCATACACCCACGCGCAGTTTCCCCGTTACAAACACTTTACATTTCTATGATATGTTTATTACAATGAGTGAATCAATATGGATACATTATTGTAAGTTCATACCTGATTCCCATCTTTGCAGTTTTTATCCACTGTCCTTTTCCTGTTCTAGGATCCCATCCAGCACCCCACACTACATTTTGGGGTCATGCCTCTTTGGCCTCTCGCGGCTGTGGCAGTTTGTCAGACGTTCCTTATATTTGATGACTTTGACAGTTTGCAGAGTACTGGTCAAATATTTTGTAGAGTGAGTCTCAATTGGTATTCGTCTGATGTCCTTCTCATGGTTAGTCTGGGGTTATACCTCTTTAAGAGGAGGATCACAGAGCTAAAGTGCCATTGTCATGACATCAGATCAACAGTATATGCTGTCAGAATGATTTATCACTGTCGATGCTGACCTTGGTTACCTGGCTGAGATAGGGTTGGTCAGGTTTCTACACTGTAAAGTTATCCTCTTTCTTTCTTTCCTTACCGTTACTTCTTGGAAGGAAGTCGCCCTGTGTTCCCTACACTTGAAGAGTGGGGAGTTGTGCGCTTCCTCCTTGAGGGTGAAGTGTACACAAAGATTATTTGGACTACTTCAACTCATGAGATTTGTCTGTTGTCTCTTATTTATCTGTCTGTCTATTTTTATCTATCTAAACACATATTAATATAGACTCATGGTTATTTTATACTTTTGGGTTATAATCTAATACTACTTAATTTATTTTTATTTTTATTTTTTTTTGCGGTACGTGGGCCTCTCACTGTTGTGGCCTCTCCCGTTGCGGAGCACAGGCTCCGACCGCGCCGGCTCAGCGGCCATGGCTCATGGGCCTCGCCACTCCGCGGCATGTGGGATCTTCCCAGACCGGGGCACGAACCCGTGTCCCCTGCATCGGCAGGCGGACTCTCAATCACTGCGCCGCCAGGGAAGCCCCTAATACTACTTAATTTTGTTACTCAGATTGTTCTAGTGTTGGCATTGGGGACTCTTTTAGTTGGTCCTTGTATCCCTTTGACAAACCCCCTTATTGTGTTTTTTTGTGGTTTGTTTGTTTTAGCTGTGCAGCACAGCTTGTGGGACCTTAAGTTCCCTTACCAGGAATTGAACCTGGGCCTTCTGCAGTGAAAGCGTGGAGTCCTAACCACTGGACGGCCAGGGAATTCCCTGTGTTTTTTTTTTTTTTTTTGCCTTTTCTTCCCTTTACCCTTGCCTTTCCCTCTCCCTCCTTTTCTTCCTTACTTTCTGTCGCTACAGATGCTACATACTCATTTTATATATCTCCTGCCTCAGTCCTAGAATCAGACATTTTTCCAAGGAGACCTGGTTCCTGTTATTAGCGAATGATACTAGAAACCAAGATCTGGGTACACGGTGTGCTTGTTGCTGCCGGGGCGTTTTTATTATCCCATTTTACAGATGTAAAGTTGGAGGTCCCAAATAAAAATGGTGGCAACGGAAGAGGGTAGAAGTAGTTGTGGTCACATTGTGGAATAAGAGGCCTTGTTTCTGGGTAGTTTTTCTTCCATTCCTCTGCAGTTGGGAACTAATAGGTTATTCTCTCTCACTGATGTTTTTGTGAGGTGGTTTATTTTCCTGGGCCCTCTCATGAGTCATTTATCTAAGGGCAAAGTGTAAGAGGGTTTTTATTAATGTTCTGACTGGAGGAGTTATTCATTTATTGACCACATCATTTTTTTTTCTTTTTGCAGTTTGCCAAAAAGGCATAAAATGAAATATGATCTGCTCAAGAGTATTGTTTATTGTTTCTGACAATAAGACTAGAATCCTTACAGGATTATTGGGAAACATGGAACCCTTTAGGAGTGTTTAATGGATGTAATGCTCTCTCACTCGCCTCTTTCAACGTAAACAGCAGTTGCTCTGAGGACTTGCCTAATGTATTATAACTAGATCCATAGTCCAATTTTTACATTTCAGGCTTTATTGAAAACATAAATATTATCTGGAGTAGAGAAATGCCAACCTTCCTCAAGGAACGCTTACTTAGAGAAAAATTTAAGCCCACTTCGTCTGTCTTTGTACAGCACATGCTACTTTTGTCCCTTTTCGTTAATTAATTAATCAGTGCTCTTTAGAAATGGGAGAGTGGTAGCTTTAACTGGTTGTCCTGTCCAGGGACCAAGTTGCTTCTGTAATCTGGATTTACTGTATTTTAGTAAAATATCAAGAAACACTGAAGCCATTATGGAAGTAGAGAGTGTACACACAGTCATGCACACACAGAGGTTAATTTCCATTTTTCCATGAGGCCTTCTGTGTGTCTGTTAGGAAGTTGGAGTGAGTTCTTTTGTCTCAGTTTCCTTACTGCTGTGTTCGCCCGGACAGAATGGCCCTCCATCAGGCCACAATGAATTATCCTGTCCTTGTCCTCCTTCCACAGACCCATATTTAGTCATCACTAAACATATTCTGTTCGTTCTGTTCTTTTGAAGCATGTGAATGCATTAATTTTTTTTTTTTGCAATACGCGGGCCTGTCACTGTTGTGGCCTCTCCCGTTGCGGGGCTCCGGACGCGCAAGCTCAGCGGCCATGGCTCCTGGGCCCAGCTGCTCCGCGGCATATGGGATCTTCCCGGACCGGGGAACGAACCCGTGTCCCCTGCATCGGCAGGCGGACTCTCAACCACTGCGCCACCAGGGAAGCCCAGAATGCATTAATTTTTGATGTTTGAAATGGTTTAATTTGTCAAAGGATGAGGTTCTTAATTTTATTTTCCTTCTGGCCATTAGGGGACTAATTAGAAAAGCTTGAGCAGTGCTAGACCCCCATTTCATACAATCTTTCACATTTACAGAGTTAATGAAAAAATAATATTTCACAAAGGGAATCTCAGTTTAACCTTGTGGAGAGGCTCTTCAGTCAGTTAGTCGGACGTTGCTTATCATGCATGGAATCTTACTTATACTTTTCTTCTTCTTCTTTTTTTTTTTTGTATTTGGATGATCTTGAGAAAGATCCTGATGAGTCTTTGCTGCTTTCTTGACACTCTGATTCCTGTTTTACACAGTTTCTTCCTACTTTGTTGTGTCTCCTGGAATATCTGGGTACTAGAAAGTCCCAGCCCATAGAGAGCATTGTGCTGTCTCAGTTTTAATTTGTGCCTCAGTTAATGCTTTTCTCATGCTCATTTAAGTGCTTTATGAGTTTCTGTTCTCTGAAGCATAGATCTTAACTGTTTGATTGAATGACATGTTGCAAATATTTAATGTTTCATATTTATGAGGTCCTTCTGAATTATTTTATTACTCTTTTGGACATACCTATCAGGTCTTAATTGATGTTAAGACTTGGCAATCCATTAAGGCCTCTTCAGTCAGTTCAAACTCAGGCTGTAGCTAGGATCCCTGTAGCCCTAACTCCTGCAGTGTTCAACATAGCTGAATCAAAACAGAGATCCTGTTCTGGGTTTGCTTCTTTTTTAGCAGTCTTTAGGACCCTCTGACCTTTTGATTTCATTGTTACAGTAAAAAGCATGGAATATTGCCTGGCCCTGGGAGATGCCCCCAGGTCAGATCCATTTCCAGGATTGGGTCCTTATGCTGTTAATTGCACATGAGATCTTATCTATTAAGAATCAGCCAGTAGATAATCTCATTCTAAATATTTAAGTAAATTATTAATAAATCATATACATTCCGGAAAATAGTAGTAGCAAACACTTATATACTGTAACACTTATTTAGCATATACATGCTTCATATGAAGGAGGTACTACGTCATAATCTTTATTTTGCAGATGATGAAATTATGGCGCAGGTAATTTATATACTTTGAATACATTCACACAGTAACAAGGCAAGATTGGACCAAGGCATTCTGACTCCAGAGACTGCTATAAAAGCTTGAGCTTGACTGTCCTGCCCTGAGGTCTACCTCTTTCTTGGGGATGGGGGCAGGTGGGGAGAGAGAGAAGGAGGGGATGGGGAGAGAGAGGGTGTGTGTGTGTGTGTGTGTGTGTGTGTGTGTGTGTGTGTGTGTGTGTGTGTGTGTGTGTGTGTGTGTGTGTAATTCAGAGGCCTGGGGAATTTTATTGCCATATCTTTGATGTTGGATTCCTTTTTCATGAAGTTGAGCCGTGGGTGTTGGTGATTTTGATAATGAGTTTTAGGAAATCACAGTTCCTGAGATCACTGGAACTGCTGGAGTTCCTGCCTCCCCACTCATCAACATTTTAGCCCCATTTACACAATGCTTGCATTTGAGAAGAAGCCAGCATTTTAACATGAATGGTCAAGGTCAGTTCCATTTGATAAATATTTATCAGTCATCTCCTGTGCACTGTGTTCACAGGATATGTCCTTGCACTGGGTGGGACAAGGCAAGCCTTACCCTTACATAAAATACATCCATGATAAATAGGTGAGTAACTGCATTGCAAGGCATATGAATGGTACAAGGTATTCTGGGGGTTCAGAGATGGTAAAGAATTAGGACATAATTTCTTTGAGGAAGTTGCTTTCGAGCTAAGTTGTGAGATGGGATTTTTGTCAGAGATATTTGAGGTGGAGGGAACCAGGTGATCAGTGGCGCTCAGGAGGAAGGGTGTGCGCGAGTAGTCGCGTGTGGTTGTTGGGTCCCATGTGTACAAGGTGGGAATAATTCTGTGGTTTGGGGTCATAATGTGAATTTTATTTAATGTGTACGAGGTGGGGAATAATTCTGTGGTTTGGGGTCATGATGGGAATTCCATTTAACGGCACTCTGGATGATTGTTGTGGCAGTGAGAATGGAAGAGAAGGGATCAATTTGAGAGTCATTCTCAGGACCCCTAAGACTTGACAACTAATAAAATGGAAAAGATCTGGGAGGAGGAAGGGGGGTTCAGGATGGTGTCGGGCTTTTAAGTCAAGCAGACTTGAGAGGGTGGATGGAGATCAGAAGAGCTGGTTTTTATTTTAGCCTGCTTGCTGAGGCAAGGATTATTTCGATATTCGGTATAAACATTTTTTGACCACCTCAGCTGTTGAAAACCTGAGTCATACGACCTAATATTGTTTAAAGGGAGAGGGGACAGGTCCCTAAAGGCGTTGTGGAGAAAATATCTCTTAATAACAACAGCTTTGTTATGTAGCACATTCGCTGTTTCTGCATGAGGTATTCTAAGAGTCTCTTGTTCAGTCTTAAGTGGCTTGAAAATAAGGGAGGGAAGCTGAAGGCATACTGGCGTTGGCACTGACTTTATAGTACTGGAGTCACTTCGTTCCT
The DNA here is from genome assembly GCF_949774975.1 of Lagenorhynchus albirostris. Taxonomy (NCBI): domain Eukaryota; kingdom Metazoa; phylum Chordata; class Mammalia; order Artiodactyla; family Delphinidae; genus Lagenorhynchus; species Lagenorhynchus albirostris. Next base: position 47,863,670 of record NC_083112.1, on the reverse strand, counting down.
GAGACTGTTCTCGGCTTGATGGAAGCTCCAGAGGTCTAGAGGTCTCTGGAATCCTGTGTCCCGGTCTAGGACTGTGGCTGTTCAGTGCAGCCACTTGGAGCATCAGTGCTTTTTTCAGGAGTGGTGGGCGGTCTGCACGCACAGCCCTGTGTCTCGTGCGCAGGCTGCGGAGAGCATACCTTTCTCTCTTCCTTGTAGATGCTCTCCATGATGGCACGAACCCTGTCTGCTTTGGATGGCTGTTGCGTTTTGGCACTTGGCTCCATGCCAGATACATGATAGAATCAGAAAAATAGAAGTGAAGAAATGATGAGTTGTTCCCATAGTCTGTGGCAGATTAAGTTTTCAAACATGGTATTCTGATGGCTCTTCATTAGGGAAAGTGTGAACTAAGGAACCTATATGTCTGATTTACCATTTATGTATTCCAGTATGTGATGCCTGTAGTTGAATTATTTCAACCAGAATATCTGTTTAACACTATACTCAATTTTTGACATTCATGAGTTTTTTTCCCACCTGCAAGAGTGTCTTGGTTTTTATTGGCCCACTACTTATGAATATATTTTTGATCAGCTTATAAGGGTCCACAAAACAAAGATAAATAAATAACCCTTTCTGGATTATTATTGGGGTTGCACTGAATTGATATGACATGTTTTTGGAGAGAAATGACATCTTCAAAATAAAAAAATACTTTCAGTCTCATAAGTTGGTATCTTTAATCATTTATTTAGGTCTATTTAATGTCTTGTGATAATTTATTTTAGATAAGAAGTATTTTATTTAATGGAAACAGTAAAAATTCTGTAACATAGTAAGTCTTATTAATTTTGCCTGCATATCATTTTTTATAGTTTTATTGAGATATAATTGACAAACATCACTGTGTAAGTTTGTGTACAGCATAATGGTTTAACTTTATATATATTGTGAAATGATTATTGCTGTAAGTTTAGTTAGCATCCATCAACTCATGGATAAAATAGAAAGAAATAGCAAAAAAAAAACAAGAGAGAGAGAGAAGAAGAAAGTCTTTTTCCTTGTGATGAGAACTCTTAGGGTTTGGTCTCCTGAGTTTGTTTGTTTTTCAATAAATTTATTTTATTTATTTTTTATTTTTGCGTTGGGTCTTCGTTGCTGTGCACAGGCTTTCTCTAGTTGTGGTGAGCGGGGGCTACTCTTCGTTGCGGTGCATGGGCTTCTATTGCAGTGGCTTCTCTCGTTGTGGAGCATGGGCTCTAGGCATGCGGGTTCAGTAGTTGTGGCTCGCGGGCTCTAGAGCTCAGGCTCAGTAGTTGTGGCACACAGGCTTAGCTGCTCTGCGGCATGTGGGATCTTCCCAGACCAGGGCTTGAACCCGTATCCCCTGCATTGGCAGGTGGATTCTTAACCACTGCGCCGCCAGGGGAGCCCCTTGAGTTTGGTTTTTGAACAAGCCGTGCTGTGTACTTTATGCAGTGACTGTAAGATACTGTTTTATATTGATTTTTTGGACGATAGGTCATGTGTGAAAGTTTCGGGGCAATGCAGGTGGTACTGTGCGTAAGTCAGGAGTTTTGTGTAGTCAGCATTGCCATCTTTCTTCTGCCCCCTTGAGTCCAGTGATCATCCAAGCTGAGGCTAGAGAGATTGGTAGAATTTCCGTTTTTCTCTTAATTGCGTTCAGTTTTTGAAAGCTAATATTTGTCCTTTATTATTTTCTCCTATTTCCAAAAGTAAGATTTTTTTGTAGTAAATCTTTAATAAGGCCAAAGCACAATAATGGCATTATTTCTTTGTTTAAAAATTTTTTACAGAATTATGTTTTCTTGTGTAGCAGTTTCCAGATATAATATTAGAAGTATGAGGGAACCCAAGGATTTGATTAGGCCAACTTGTGAGAGGGACTGATAAATAAAAGTTAAGATACTGACATATTGTTAATGGAAAATCAGAATCAGGGAGGAAGTACCTCTTAAATAAAAGATCATATTGATTTAAAATGAAATTGTTTGCTTTTTACAAAAGTTTTCCAGGAAAGCACGTAACACGCAAAGTGAATCCGTAGCTGTGTTTTAAAGAATAGCAACTTCTATTCCAAGGTAATATTCTTTCTTTATCACCCCTCAGTTTTACATGTTTTAAACTAAGCTGTAAATTTAACTTGAATAATTTTAACATTTCCAAAGACATATCTCAAAAAGCAATTTAAAGGAAACATTGACATTTTGAAGTCAAACACAACCCCCTGTCTTATGAAAGCAGTCAGCTTATTTTAACTGAACATTTATTTGCTCTTAAGATAGAAATACCTTTAGCAGAAACTTTTCTCCAGGGTTGAGATTTTTTTTTCCCCCATTTTATTGAAGATGAAATGGGAATTCTTTTTTTTTTTTGCGGTACGCGGGCCTCTCACTGTTGTGGCCGCTCTCGTCGCGGAGCACAGGCTCCGGACGCGCAGGCTCAGCGGCCATGGCTCACAGACGCAGCCACTCCGCGACATGTGGGATCTTCCCGGACCGGGGCACGAACCCGTGTCCCCTGCATCGGCAGGCGGACTCTCAACCACTGCGCCACCAGGGAAGCCCCAGGGTTGAGATTTTTTAATGATGTGAACCTTACGTTAATATGACCATTTTATTCTGGTCGTACATAGTCATTTATTTTGTGAATGGAGTGGTGATTGGCAAATACATTTGCTTTCATGTAAAGCTTGACTATGACATGTACCAGCTGCAGACCCTTACGTGACCTCTGCGCGTAGAGTACCGTTGTACCTTCTCTTCCCTCCATACCTTGCTTTCCTGGTGGATGACCAGGCTGTGAGTTTCTCAAGATCAAAGGTGATATCGTTTCTGTGTCTATAGCCCCAGCATGTGCAACAGTGCCAGGCAATAGTATGTGCTTAATAAATTGAATGAATATGACTAAATGTATATCTGTATGTATAGCAAACAGTGTTTGCTACTGACAGGTTTTCTTTCTGAAAATATTATTTTTAAATAATTATAGGTTCCTAGGAATTCTCCTGGGTCTTGTACAAAGCACATCTTGTATCCCTTTACCCAGTTTCCCTCGGTGGTAACGTTTTGCCTGACTGTAGTGCAAAATCACAACCAAGACCTTGGTCCAATCTGCAAAGCTTGTTCAGATTTCACTAGTTTTACATGCAGTCATTTGTGTGTGCTTGTGTGTATAGTTCTGTGCAGTTTTGTCACATGTGCAGATTTATTTAACTGCTATCACAGGCAGAAGGCTTCCTTGTGCTACCCTTTTATTGTTCACCTCCCTACCCCCATGCAACAGGTTTTTAATAGTGCTGACTCTGCTTTGCATTCACTTATGCATTAACTGTGGCACGTAAAAGAATTACGTTTCTGTTCAAGAAAAGGGAGCAGCAGTGATAGCATTCGTGATTGTTACCCAGTCTGTAGGTCATCTCTCACCCACGAACAGTTTACATCTTTCCTATTTTAAAGAAACATTTACCTTAAAGTTGGCTTCCCCAAAGTTAGGAATCATCAACATTATCATCATGGGAGCCTACTCCCATTTGTTGGAATTTAGAGACCGCACGGTATATTCATTATCCAGAAAATGCGTGAGGTTGCGAAACATAAATCGAATGCTAAAAATGGGGATCTGCAGTGTTAATGAGTTAGATATTGACAGGTGAATCTTAGGAAATGATCTTGAGACCGAAAAACTGATGCAATCTCATGTGCCCTGAATGGGTGTGTCCAGTGGGTTTTAATTGGTGTGACCACAGATCCCTTGTGCATGATGGAGTCTGTAAGGATGGATGCATGCAGTAGGCTTAGTGTGTCTAAACGTGTGACTTTATGTGTTGAAAGGGAATCTGTCCCTTGGGGTGAATATAGCAGGCTGGTCGCTGATATGACCACCTATGTTTATATAAGTATGGAGGAGTAGAAGGGAAAAAACAGATGCTTGTGGATGTTTTCCTTTAGGAAGTAGTTTGAAATTTTGAAAATGAATCTCAGTACAATAGAGATTGTATTGTATCTCGTGTCTGGTTATGAGAGAGAAGGCAGTGTCTCTCCTCCTTCCCTCGCCTACTTATTCTCTCACATGTCATTTCATTATGCTGGAAGGCAAAGTGGTGGAAGTGGCTTGGGAGTTTTATCACTGGGAGTGAAAGGACCCTCCCCTGCTGACTCTGCTTCTTGCCCTTCTTCCTTCTCTAGCCTCTCCCTGGAGCACCTGCTGGGCCAGGAGCTATTGTGAAAGACCTGTTTTGTAAAGAAAAGGCTCCAGGTGACACTCCCCAGATCTGGGATCAGAAAAGTACTGCCACCTCCTCAGGGTGAAAACCCTGCAACTTGTCTTGGGCACACTGAGCCCCTATTGGGCGTGGAATGTGGGTTTGTGCGTGCGCTCTGAGCAGATCTGGGAGTCTGCAGGTGGGCGTGGGGATACCACGTCTGGGTTAGTGTTTGGCTAAGCCTTTGAAAATAGCTTGTTTTTCGTGTTTTGGAATATAACCTCCCTGTTCCAGTTTATTAACCATCAATTTTAAATCCTTACACTAGGTGCTGTGGGAAGTTTAAAAAAAAGCCATTATCTTTGAGGAGCTCACAGTCTCTTCAGAGGATTTATCTACTAGTGGGAGAAAAAGAGATTTACCAGGAATGCAAAATAATAGGCCACCGACTATTTTAAGTTCTGAGAGAATACATTGTTAACCTGATGGAAGTGGTCTGGGTGCAATCTATGAAGACCTAGAGAAGGGGCATTTCCAGACAGTTCACAAGGAGTGGATGACTGCTGGGCATTGAAGAAGGGGGCCCTCGGCTAATATGTGCACTGGTGTGGAGGTGAGCAGGTGTCCTGGGTTCAGGTCCTGCCCCTTGCTGGACTTTTTAATTCAAGTTGAGTTCCTTCACTGACTATAAAATCCCTGCTGTCGACTGAAAAAAAAAAAAATGCACAACCTCAAAGTTAAGATTTGTATTTTATTTGGTGGACAAAACTGAGGACTTGAGCCCAGGATACAGCATCTCAGATAACTGAGGGACTGCTCCCAAGAGGCAAGGAGGGGAGCCAGGGTGTATAGGAGTTTTTGCAGCAGAGACCAGATAGTCGGAACATCAAAAGATTACTGTTAATTAAAGAAAACCAGATATCTCAGGTTAAAGAATTTAGCATTTTTCTATGTATGGGAAGATGCAAGAGTCTGGGCTCACTGAAATCATTCCTTTGCTATGCACCTCAGCTGTCTGTCGCCAGTATCCTGAGTCCCCTGAGGGTGCATCCTCAGGGGTGGCTGCAGCATTTGACTGCTAGGCGGCGGGCATCCTGTTTCTATCCTGAGTTCTCTCAAGGCTCACTGTTGGGGACACCGTATGTGATGGCTTGATGGCTGCAACATCCTTTGTTTACTGATATGGCAGGCAGTGTTTTTCATTCATACTGTCCTAAAGTTGTGAATACTAAATAATGTGTACAAAAAAGCTCTGTAAACTGCAAAACCCTACACAGATTTGAATTCTTGCTCTTTGATTATCAGTCTTAGAAATCAAAGGTTTTTTGTTTCTTTTGTATACGCTTTACAACTGCAGAGCATTGGAAAGTACACTGGTATTTACCTATATTTAAGAGCATGAAATGGTACTGAAATAGCCCGATTTAGCAGATCACTTTAGGATGAAATATGTTTTCCCCTTTCGACCCCTCAGGAATGAATTTTTAGAATGATGGTGCCCCTCTTCAGCTTTTCTAAATATGTGTGAGGGAAAGATGGATTACTTCCGAAGAAGGACTGTGGAAGGACAGCTTTTTGTTTGGCTTCAACCTGACTTTATATTTTTCCTAGAATAACAAATGCCAGCAAACAAGACAAAAAGCTATATGGAACTAAAGCTAAAGGAACTTCCCTTCCGCCCTCGAGGACCTGTTTAGATGCCAGCTACTGCAGTGGGGATCAAAAATCCTCATCATCTCTGCCGTGATTCAAGTAATCAAATTAATAAAAATAAATGTCTCATTTCCAACCGAGACCTACTGTAGGATAGAGGGAAAAATCCTGAGTGCTTTATAACAGGCACCTGTGAGGCCGTTCTCCCTGAGGAAGTAATTTGAGTACAGATGTGAAGTAAGCTGTGGGATCAACAAGCCTGGAAAGCAGAACAGAGGTATATGGATTGAGATAAAAATTAATTGCTAAAAATATGAAGCCACCGTATCTGACTTGCCTTTTTATAATATTCTGCTCCGGAAGCTTAGATAAAGCCGCTTCTATATCATCCTTAATACAGTGGTTTGGCGAAGCATTATGCTTTGTCCAACCTGAGATATTTTCAGAAATAATTCTCTAAGATTTCAAATACATCTTCCTAATACTTTGCTTCATAAAACTGAATCGGAGTAACGTATAAAAGGTACTAAAGTAAGATTTAGATTAATACTTTTATAAATCTGTATGGGTGAAGAATTTCTAAAGGATGACACTGAATCCAGAAATCATAAATTGGAAATGGATGGGTATATTTGACTAAAAAATCTAAACACATCTTTATAATAAAAATTTGGTGAATTGAAATGACAGATTATAATGTGGAAAGAAAACTATCTGAAAAATATATAGCAGTGAAAATTCATATATATATATATGTATATATATATATTTTTTCTTCTTTTTGTGGTACGCGGGCCTCTCACTGCCGTGGCCTCTCCCGTTGCGGAGCACAGGCTCTGGACGCGCAGGCTCGGCGGCCATGGCTCACGGGCCCAGCCGCTCCACGGCATGTGGGATCTTCCCAGACCGGGGCACGAACCCGCGTCCCCTGCATCGGAAGGCGGGCTCTCAACCACTGCGCCACAGGGAAGCCCGAAAATTCATATTTTTAAGGGAAGAAATCTCTTAACCAGAATAAGGCAACTGCCTCAGTATGAAGATGGGAAAAGATTTGAACAGGGATTTTACAGAAGAAGACATACACGTGACCAGTGAACTGATGAATTCCTGTTTAGTCTCATCGATAGTCCAAGAAGTTCAAATTAGAACCATTTTTCTTCTGCTGTCAGATTGGGTAAGATTAAAAAGATGACCATACCGGGATTTCCCTGGTGGTTGGTCCAGTGGCTAAGACTCCGTGCTGCCAGTGCAGGGGTCCTGGGTTTGATCCCTGGTCAGGGAACTAGATCCCACATGCTGCAACTAAGAGTTCGCATGCTGCAAACTAAGACCTGGCGCAGCCAAACAAACAAATAAATATTAAAAAAAGAAAGAAAGAAAAGAAAAGAAAAAGACCATACCAAACGCTGGGGAGGATGTGGTAAATACTCATGCACGTGCATTGATGAAGCATGAGTAAATGTGTACTTTTCTGTGGAAATATGTATGAACATTTAAAATGTGAGTACCCTTTGGACCAGAAATTTTACTTCTAGGAATTTATTCCAAAAGTGTGATTATGAATATGTGCAAAGATCTGGCTACAATCATGTTCACCATGATTGTATGGTTATCATTAAAAATTATGAAGCAATCAAAATGTCAAATAGAGATAGTTAAATATGGTACATTGATAGAAGAAGCTCTAAGCTGCTGTTAAAAACAACATATTTTTGAATTTATTGATAGGGAAATTTGTCAGTGAAGTGTTGTCAACTGAAGGAAGCAGGTTACAAAATGGCGTTTATGTCAAGGATATATAATAATGTTGAAAATGTGCTGTATGTCAGATCCTTTGCTAAGTGCTTTACATTGATTATCTCCCTTAGTAACCACAACGTTCCTCCTACTAAATATTATTGGCCCCATTTTACAGATAAACAGAAGCATCCGGAAGATAAATAGCTCAAGGTTGCAGCAGTAGGAGGTATAGAGCCAGGATTTAATGAGTAGCTTCCGGAATTAAACTTTTGTATGTGTGTATGCATATATGAAAGGGCACAGCAAATATGGTAACAATGCTTCCTGTTCGTTACTAGTATGTCAAGTGATTTAAATTTCCTTATTTATACCTTTAGGCATTCTCTGAGGATTTTAGAATATGCACATTGTACTTTTCTCATCAGAAAAAGCAAAGCTATTTTTATTTTTTAATGTTAGTATTATAAGTAGCAGTTTTTAGATTTTTAGAAGGGTAGGTACACTAGCTCTAATTTGTATACAATGTGTGTCAACTTTTACTTTAAGAGGAAGAGTTGAAGAAAACTATGAATGATGAGCATATATAGTTGGCATTTTTCATAACACCCATGGGACATTGCATATTAGGAAATTAGTAAATGATGTTTTCTGTGGTACTTTTTAGGGTAGATACAACAAAAATTGAGTTTTAAAGAATAAAAACAATTGAACATTGGACACATTTATCAGTTTAAAATTTTAAGTACTATTTTGAAAAGTCAAAAAAGGAAAGAGTTCATATAAAGGTAATTTTAATTTTATCAACAAGCCATTAAGTATTTACTGAATATGGAGAATTTCCAGGAATAAAGAAGTGTAAGGTGCAGAATTAACAATCTAGTTGTAGACACAAAACGTCAGAAACAGATAATCTGTATGTATTTAAAACAGTATGTTATCAGGTGGTAAATGATAAACTTCAGATGAAAATACAGAAATAAAACTGAGTCATAAGGGTAGGGTTGTATGTAAGTATATACTTGTATATAAAATACTATAAAAGTACTATACAGGTATGCTTCTAAAGTGTAAGATGGATAGGGTTGGATAATACTCATGTGTAATAGGGAAGGTACATGGAGAAAGTAAGGATTGGGTTGACACTGAACACAGGATGGGTGGCAGGTAGCCTGAGCAAGTGGTCGAAGCCAGAGAGAGCAGGATGGGAGCAGGTGTTTAGTTCAGTAATGTTTGGCAGGAGGTGGGAAGTAAAGTAAGGCGAGGGCAGATTATAGAGATTCCAGTGTGAAGCATTTATGTAGAAAGTTTGACAGATTAAAAAAAAAAATTCGAGGGTGCTTCCCTGGTGGCGCAGTGGTTGAGAGTCCGCCTGCTAATGCAGGGGACATGGGTTCGTGCTCCGGTCCGGGAAGAACCCACATGCCGTGGAGCGGCTGGGCCCGTGAGCCATGGTCGCTGAGCCTGCATATCCCGAGCCTGTGCTCCGCAACGGGAGAGGCCACAGCAGTGAGAGGCCTACGTACCGCAAAAAAAAAAAAAAAAAAAAAAAAATTCGAGGCTGTATACAGGCTTAATTATAATAGTTTTCCAAAAGTTTCTCTTCAGTTCGATAGATTTATTAAAGGAAGGTCCTTTAATCAAGAAGAGTCCATGCCTGGGACTTCCCTTGTGGCGCAGTGGTTGAGAGTCCGCCTGCCAATGCAGGGGACACGGGTTCGAGCCATGGTCCGGCAAGATCCCACATGCCACGGAGCAACTAAGCCCGTGCGCCACAACGACTGAGCCTGCGCTCTGGGGCCCACAAGCCGCAACTGCTGAGCCCGCATGCTGCAACTACTGAAGCCCGTGCACCTAGAGCCCGTGCTCCACAACAGGAGAAGCCACTGCAATGAGAAGCCCACGCACCGCAACGAAGAGTAGTCCCTGCTTGCCGCAACTAGAGAAAGCCCGCGCTCAGCAATGAAGACCCAATGCAGCCATAAATAAATATATATATATATATATAGAGAGAGAGAGAGAGAGAGAGAGAGAGAGAGAGAAGAGTCCATGCCTAACAGATTTGGAAGTTCCTGTTGTACACCACAGGGTTTTATTTTCAGTTTTCAAACTGTGTTTTTATGCTATATAACATCCCATGGATATTACATGAGAAGTAGTGTAGCTGATCAGTCTGATTGGAGCTCTTGTAAGTAGCGTTCTTAATTAAGAAACTCTGGTTGGATGGGGCTTTAGACATCATTTAGTTTGAGTTCTCATCTCAGTAAAGAGATTTCTTCTATGATAATCCCCAAAGGGGATTATTTCTAACTATTTGTTTAAAATGAATAGAAAGAGGAAGATGAAGACGTGTTTGATGCTTAGACCAAAATTTGAAGTAGCCTGTTTTATCTGTTGAAACATATATTTATAACGGAAGAAAAATTTAAAAACACACACCACATGTTTCTCTTTAGAAGATTTATACTTGGAAAGGATCATGTAGAATACTAAGTTACCAGTTAAGTAATTTAATCTTTGAAATGCTTTTAAAAAATAATTAATTAATTTTATTTAGTTTTTGACTGCTTTGGGTCTTTGTTGCTGCACGTGGGCTTTCTCTAGTTGTGGTGAGCGGGGGCTACTCTTCGTTGCGGTGCCCTGGATTCTCATTGTGGTGGCTTTTCTTGTTGCAGAGCAGGGGTTCTAGGTGTGTGGGCTTCAGTAGTTTTGGCATGCAGGCTCAGTAGTTGTGGCTCGCGGGCTCTAGAGCACAGGCTCAGTAGTTGTGGCACGCAGGCTCGTAGTTGTGGCTCGCGGGCTCTAGAGCGCAGGCTCTGTAGCTGTGGCGCACGGGCTTAGTTGTTCCGCAGCATGTGGAATCTTCCCGGACAGGCAGATTCTTAACCACTGCACCACCAGGGAAGTCCCTGAAATGATTTTTTTAAAAACCATTTAATCTTTCATTGCAAGGTGAAGGAGCATCCTTAAATCTCTTAAATTAATCTGGCAAATTGAATATTGTTTTTTGTCAGTGACTTCATAAATATTTTAGTTAGCTTTCTCAAGTAACGAATAAAATGTCACTTGATCTTTTGGTGTGATTATAATGTATTAAGTATATCATGTTTATATTCTATAGATATTAACTATTTTATTGTCTTACAGTGTACTCTTTATAATACTGGACAGGTAGCGTATTAAGGGTGTATACAAAAAGTATTCACTTCCGGTTTGATAGAAGATTCATTTCTTTGTTAGTAATAATTTAAATCAAGTCGATTGTATTTATTAATAAATTAACAAATGCTTGTGTGCTTCACACAAATACTAGATTATTACCAGTAACACATACATCCTCTAAGTAAAAAAGACCTATGATGATAGTTTTTCATAAACCTAGAATTAAGATTAATCCAGTTCTTTGTACCTGAGATACACCCCATCAAACTAAGTTGTATACTCTCCTTGATATTCAGTATACAGTGTATTGTAAGTATAGTTGGTCATTTAGAACAAAGTAGAAGACACCTTCTCTGTATTTGTTGAATGTAAATTCTATGTACCAAGCCATTCAAACAAAAGAAACTACAGGAATTGATTTTAAATCAAAGATAATATCATATACAATAGCATTGCTAGACTGATTGAATAAATAAGGAGAATTAGGGCTTCCCTGGTGGCGCAGTGGTTGAGACCGCCTGCCGATGCAGGGGACACGGGTTCGTGCCCCGGTTCGGGAAGATCCCACATGCCGCGGAATGGCTGGGCCCGTGAGCCATGGCCGCTGAGCCTGTGCATCCGGAGCCTGTGCTCCGCAACGGGAGAGGCCACAACAGTGAGAGGCCTGCGTACCGCAAAAAAAAAAAAAAAAAAAAAAAAAAAAAAAAAGGAGAATTAGTTAAAAAAGACATTATGGAGAAAGGGAACAAGAATTTGAAAGAGCATAAATATGGGCATTAGTGGACCAAGGCAGGTTTACATAAGAAGGAATGGTGAATTGTTGGAGTCTATGAACCCATCAAGACTTGGACTGTTTACCTGATCTCTACATTTCCAGGATACGGCATAGTGCCTTGTACATATTGGTGCTCAGTTCTTTTCTTCTTCTTCTTCTTCTCCGTCATCTCCTCCTCCTCTACTTCCTCCTCCTCCTCCTTATTAAATATAGTGCCTTTCAGATATCAAAAAGGGTAGAAGGTCGATTTTAACAACTTGCAGTATAATTTGGCAGTTCAGAATTCAGTTTGGAGTTGGAGTGATGGAAGTTGACTCCTGCCTTAATTACTTGCTCCCATTTTGTGATGTTGAGCAAGTTACAAGTTACCTTCAAGTTACAGTTCCCTCAACTGTCAAGTGGTAAAGAGTACCTAACCACAAGTTCCTAACTTGTGATTTTAGTGAGATAAATCTTGCAAGCCTTTAGTACTATGTTAGCTTAAATGTTAACCTTAAATAAAAGAGATGTGGGATGCGGCAGAATGCTACTTTTGTGGTTTGCATTAACATGTAAATGTATTCTTTATGGCCTGCCATAAGCTTCTAAGACGTGATGCTTAGTGGCTTGACTATTATCTGTAGAATATGATTATTTTCTTATTTTCTTTTTAAGTTATGTTGGTTGGATGTGTGGGTCAGAAATAGGGCGGTGTGGGTGGTGTAAATGATGGCCAGGTTTTGTTGTGGAACAGTGGAGCTGTTCAAACTTTTTGTCCCTTCCCCATGTAGGTATTTAAAAATTTTGTTAAGGCCCATTTAAAGTAGGGTGCGAGATCACTGTGCTAATGCAGGGAATTGGTATTTCCGTGGGCCAGAGGTTGACATGAGTAAATACAGAGTCTGAAGCAGGGAGAGGAAAAGAGAGGCAGTGACATAGGAGGGAAGTCACACAGTGCTGGGCAGGGCCCCGCCCATTCCTCCCCAGCTCTTCCCCAGTGACTGCTTTTCTGATCTCTTAATGCTTTTTCCCGAGAGGCAGCCCTTCTATCTCCAGTAGACTCTGTCGTCAGGCATCTTCTCTTTCGTCTCCTGTTTTCCAATAAATCCTCTACCCTACCGGGTAAAGCAGAGCATGCTCTCCCCTCCCCCAACTCTCAGCCCTGGCTCTGCGTCATTCTCCTCTGGGATGTCCACATCTCCGAGGGCATCCTGACTTTCATGTTTGCCTGTCAACTTAGGTAATTCAAGACAGGTGATGCTTTAAAACTATTTAAATAAAATATAAAAGATCTACTGTGTAATTTTTTTGAAGAAACTTCATGTCATAAGAAAATACAGAATTTCAGGTACCCTAAGACCCATGTGAGGGTGAATCATGTTCTACCGGCAGTAGCAACTCACTCTCCTTCTTTCCCCATGGCCTTTCACTTGGCCCTGGTTCTGCACTTAGCCATGGTCTCGAGGTAAGAGTTGATAAGGCAGTGCCTTTAGGAGATTACATTACAGAACTTAACTCAGAGGGAACCAGACATGTTGTTTAGGAAGGAGGTAACTGTTCAGGAGATGATTGAAGGAGCTGTTAATATTGGAATGCAAGGCTCCTTCTAGAGGCTGGGAATTACCTGGTGTTTAGAATAAGACATGCTTAGAAAAATACATGAGAACAAATTGGAAGAGTGATACTGGGTGCCCTAGATGCCCAAACCTGTTCACAGATCTTCCTAAATAATTACCTCAGAAATCATGAGTGACTTAGACGCCAAAGGAAAAAGTTAAAAACATATCTGATCCAGTGTATTCTGGCAAATTGTCCGCGGTGTAGCTAAGTCTGACCTAAACAGTAATATGATCAGGAAACATGCCTGTATTAATTTTGTGATCTTAAAGATAAAATTTCTATTTAGTTGGAAACATTTAATAGGAAACTTGTTGAAAATAAAGGAGATGACTAACCATGATGGATGAAGTTTTCTTATTGTATAGTTGAGGAGTTTCTCTCTTTTAAGAAGAATAGATACGAACACCTGAGGAAAAAGCAAATCTAGTGGGCTTATATAAAGAAATATAAGTAGGGCTTCCCTGGTGGCGCAGTGGTTGAGAGTCTGCCTGCCGATGCAGGGGACACGGGTTCGTGCCCCGGTCCGGGAGGATCCCACATGCCGCGGAGTGGCTGGGCCCGTGAGCCATGGCCGCTGAGCCGGCGCATCCGGAGCCTGTGCTCTGCAGCAGGAGAGGCCGCAGCGGTGAGAGGCCCGCGTACCCCCACCCCCCAAAAAAAGAAATATAAGTAAAAGTGCTGTTTTTATATGGTTTATACATTTTTTTTCCTTTTAAAGTCGTTGGAGAAAGCATGCAATAAAGGATCAGAACATGGCTCAAGTCCTAGTTCTACCCTTTATTGTTGATTGGATGTCCTCCGTATAAACTTGGCCAAGTTATAGTTCCTACTTAAGCTTCAGTTTCCTAATCTGTGAAATGCATTTACTAAACTTGTCTAGTCGGTAGTGTTGGACTGAGTGTGAAATGATAAGTATGTAGAACATCTGGCAAGGTGTCTGGAAATTAGTACTCAATGAGTGATAACTTTTTTTTTTTGTCCACCTTGAAGTTTCATATGTAGGGGACTTACTGTACTTAAAAAGAAATAAAAGAAAATCCATTATAGTTTTCTTTTAATTTTTTTAAATTGGGGTCTAGTTGTTTTACAGTGTTGTGTCAGTTTCTACTGTACAGTGGAGTTCCCTGTGCTATACAGCATGTTCTTATTAGTTATCTATTTTATACATATTAGTGTGTATGTGTCAATCCCAATCTCCCAATTCCTCCCACCCCCCCGAGTGATAACTATTAAAAATAGTAAGCGATAATTGCAAATTCCTTTTTTTTTACGTTATACATTATTGCTGGTTGTTTCTCTAGAGTATTGTAATTGGTCATATCATGTATGTCCTTTTTAAACAAACTGAAAAGGCTCTTTTTCTTTATTTCTCTCTTATAGTGTAATCTTTCCATAATGATGTGATTCTCTTACCTTCTTTCTCTTACACACTCATTTTCTGCAGCACCTGGCAAAATGCTTTTTGGTAATCCTGTTAACACGAAGACTAATTGAACGTTTTGAATCTTGAAGTGTTTTCCACTTAAGAGCCATGTTTATTGTATTATTCATCTTGTTAAGACAAATTCTGGGAGTGACCTTGTTAATCTTTATAGTCTTTTCAATAAACACTGCTATTTGAAATCTGTTTATTAATATTTAAAAATAGTATTAGGAAATATACTTATAAAAATATATAGTGTATGTAGTTTTTTTAAAAAACATTACGAAGGTATGTCAGTAATGCAAAGGTAAGGTAGGGAAGAAACCTTAGACCACCACACCACATTTATTCAACAGATACTTTTGTGTATTTTACTAATTCTTCATGTGCACGTCATTTTTACTTAGTATTGCTCTTTTCCCCATCTTTCTTAAACGTAGTTTATATTGGTAGCATAATAGTTCATTACATTGTCTTACCATAATTAAGTCGGCCATTTCCTTGTGATGAACGGAAAAGAACTGGAACTGTTTTTAGGTTACAAATGGAGCTTCAATGAGCCTCTTATTTATTTGTTATTTATAACTTTATGTTATTTATTTATTTTTGGCGGCATCAGGTCTTAGTTGCGACACGTGGGATCTTCGTTGAGGCATGCGGGCTTCTCTCTAGTTGTGGTGCACAGGCTTCAGGGCACATGGGTTCTGTAGCTGTGGTGCGTGGGTTCCAGAGCACGTGGGCTCTGTAGGTTGGGGCACGCAGGCTCTCTAGTTGAGGAGCACAAGCTCAGTAGTTGTGGTGTGTGGGCTTAGTTTCCCTGCGGCATGTGGGATCTTAGTTCCCTGACCAGGGATGGAACTTGCATCACCTGCGTTGGAAGGTGGATTCTTTACCACTGTACCACCAGGGAAGTCCCCCTCAATGAGCCTTTTATATGTGTAGTTTTCCTTCTTTTGTTTTTTACCCCCTCCTTCCTCCCTCCCTTCCCTTTTTTTTCGGGGGTAGGATTAATTCAGGAATATTATTACTGGGTCACAGATTATTAACTATTGATATTTTGACTCTTAAAACATGAGTGCCTTTCAGAGGGTTCTGGTAGTTGGTATTGCCATAGGCAATGTACGAGTAAGATGGTTCTACCATTTTCTAACAATGAATATAATAGGTATTCGTTTTAAATT
This sequence comes from Lagenorhynchus albirostris, assembly GCF_949774975.1. Lineage (NCBI taxonomy): Eukaryota > Metazoa > Chordata > Mammalia > Artiodactyla > Delphinidae > Lagenorhynchus > Lagenorhynchus albirostris. The sequence goes on along the minus strand of NC_083112.1, from coordinate 47,847,933 downwards.
GGCTAATTTAATTGATGCTTAGTGATATCTCACAGTTTATTTCTTTACAAGGGGCGAAAGTGACCTTGTTGACATGTACTTACTTTCTGATTTAAGACAAGACATCTGGTCATGTCTTGCAGTTTTCTGGAATTAGTTGTATAGTTGTAATAAAGCACATCTTGCTGGAACTAATTTAAAGAAAAACTCTTTAATGCAACTTGTTGACTTTTATATGATGAATTTGTATGCTCACAGTTGAAACTACTTATAGGAAAAGTCTTTGAAGTTAAAAAAAAGTACTTAAAAATGTTTTTCCGGTTTATAGATCGAATTACTGATTATTTGACTTAATGAAACATTTGCTGTAACCTCTTTCAGTCTGCAGTCCCAGTCACTAAATGTAGGATTGGAAACCACTGTTTTGGTTTCATGGGTGGTTAAAAATAGCCTCAGGGGATCCTTATCTTAAGTTTTACTCTTCAGGCCAACTGCTTACTCTTCTTAGCTTGCTCTCTTTCACCTGATTTGTAGGAGGACCGATCTTAGTATTTACTCACAGTACCCTCCCACCCCCTCCCCTCCCCTCCCCACAGCAGCTTGGACGAATAGACCTAAAGGGGCAAGGGAATGTCCGTGAGATGTACAATTGGAAGGAAATTTAAAAAAAAAAAAAAGAAAGGAGGAAAGAGTGAGAACAAAAGAGGAGGACAAGGGGAAGAAACTTAGAAGGGAGAAAGACCTGCACATATGGAAGGGAATAGATTTGAATTATCATTGCCTTCAAATGTCTTCACCATTTCCTCTGTAAGCCTTACGATAGGCTCAGTTGATTTGTATTTTTGGTCAAACTAATTCTGCATCTCTTTCCCGTGCTCTTTTTTATTTACTTTTCAGAGTCTTTGCTTTATTTTTAAGAAATGCACAGTCTGAGTTTCTGGATCTTTCTGCCCTGTTGTCAATGCACCCACAGCCCTGCCTCCGTGTGAATTTGCACTTCAGGGGAACCCCAAGGCAGGCCCCTGACATTTCTAGGTGGCGATTCACACAGGAAAGGACCTGAGAAGTTTCACAGGGCACATGACTTCACGGTGGGACGAACTGATCAACTTGGTGCACAAATGGGTCCCTTCTATCCCACACCTTTTGGCCTCCCAGGGATCTGAGATTAGAGTGGCAAGTTAAAAACTGATGTAACCATATTCCAGAGTATAAATTATGGAAGGTTAGATTTGATGTTTAGATTTACCTGGATTGAAATCAAGGTGAATGATACTGATATTTGATTCCAAAATAAAGTGATTTTTTTTTTTGTGGTAGTAAAATTTGCATAACATAAAATTTACCTTTTTAATCATTTAAAAAACATGTCACTTATTTGACAAAGTTATAGCTTTTCACACTGTGCAAAGAACTTTTCTAAATATAGGAAATTCAAAATGAACAGAACCTGATTCTTGTCTTCAAACAGCAGAAGTAGAGTTAAATCCACATAGTTTCAGATAACTGTATCTAACTTGGAAATATGTGTATGCATATGTAAGCTACAAAGATGAAAACCATTCCTTCCCTATTTTATGAATAGATGAACCTCTAAATAGCACTTCATTTTTATTTTTTGATTGTGGTAAAATATACGTGACAATAAAATTGACCTTTTAGCCATTTTAAGTGGATATTTCAAGGTGATTTTTATTCACTGTATAATTTAAGCATCGGGGGAATTATATAAAGTTTTATGACACAAGCATACTGCTAAAAAAGAAGTTGATTTGCAAATCTTTTACTTTTTTTTTGAATTAAAATAACTGATTTTCTTTCCTCTTCCGCCTTTCTACATTTTTTACACATATATTTTGGTAGCTGAACTATTGCCAAGTTATTTTAGACCTGTTTTTCCTCTAATGTGGAGATTTTTTTTTTTATTCCCCATCAAGGTCTAAAAGAAAAGATAATTTTTTCATGGGATGGGTTTGCAATCCATGTGCAGTTATTTACAATAATTTTATAATAATAAAAATATGAAATCAATAATTTTGCATGTGTTTCTTTTGGCATGAACTATGTTAATTAATAAAGTTAAGCTTTGAGTAAGGTTACCTAAAATACAGCTGTTTTGCTGGGTAAACCTTAGCAAGTCTAAATTATTTAAGGAAGGTAACTTTTGCATTCTCCAAATAATATTTTCTTTGTATCATAAGGACGCTAGAGGTGTGATTATTTATGGCAGTGATCAAGTTAGATGCCTGACATATCTACTTGGTTTCTTCATTTAGCTGTATCTGCAGTCATTTGGTTATCTCATCAGATCAGTCTAATGCATTTCATTTCGCTTTATTGATTGATATAATCTCTATTATTTTGTATTTATGACAGTGACTGTTTATATAAAGGCAGAGCATAAACTTTTATGATTGTGAATTCCCTTTTGTATCTTTCATGCTCAGTGTATGTTAGTAAATTATTATTATAGGCTTGATAGACCTAAGGCAATGAAGCACCAGAGCCTTTGCATCTACTTAGATTGATTTTATAAAACTGTAAAAAAAAAAGAAATGTCCACCATGTATAATTTACTAATGTTCATAGCTAATTTAGTAGCACAATTAAGAACCTTTAAATCGACTTTGAAGCTACAGCAGTAGTTGGGGCATCAGATGTATTTGGACACTTCACCTGAGTGGATTAGCAACTCTTCTCAGAAAGTAGAAGTAGTTGGGAAGGAATGACATTTGCATAAAGGCACTTCCTTTTGCTACCTTTGGAATTTTTTTTTTAGAAGTATGGTTTAATCTTACTCCGTTATTAAACCACTTTAAGCTTCTTTTCAAGTATCACAGCCAAACTGAAGGATTTATTTCCTTGCCTGTTTTTTAAAACACTGCTGTCAAACAGAATAAAAAAAGGCAAGCAGTAAAGATACAGCCCCCTTGTGTTTTCAGTTTATTTGCATTTGTTCATGACTTCTAAGGTATTCTACATTCCCAAAGGAGTTTGCTTGCTCTGTTATATATAAATTGTTACCTGAAAGGGTCTGTAAGAGATCAAAGTAAATGTCAGCCTAGTAAATAGAAGAGATTTTTTTTTCTCTCTGAGCTACATTATAAAGGAAGATTTCTTTTGCCTTATTTTTGTTTAGAACTTAATGTAGTTAGGAAAACAGTGAGTTATTAAAGTTTGAAAAACGTCAGGAATCTCAAATATTTGAAATCTATTGAAAGCAAAAAACAATCAATAAAAATTTATTTGATTACTTGGAGTTTCTCCTAGTTTCCTACATTTTAGAGAGTTTTTGCTTTTTTCTTCCTTAATGTTGAAAAACAAAATTTGGCTGAAATAAATGATTCTGCCCATCTCCCTTAAAATAGTATTTAAATGAACAGTACTAACTTGTTTATATTGCCAGTTAATTTATAGGATGCTTAAGGCCAAAAAAGATGACCAGGGACCAAACTAATTTGTGTCCATGGGCTAATGATTTTCATCAAAAAGTTTTTGCACTACATGTATTGATTATACCTTCTCATTCTCCTTTTCTCTCTCTTGGCAGAAGTCCAACTGATGGCTGCTAACATCGTAGGGGCTCTTCTTAGTGTGTCACAGAGAAGTTTTTGAGCATGACAAAATGACCCATATATTCTTTGATTTCTTTGGTTATTGGAAACAAAATGTCTGTGCTAACTATTGCTAGTGAGGATGATTAATATATAAACCATTTGATGGATAACCAAAGTGCTGAATCATGGAAAGTTTATTATTTTGCTGGTATTTGTTAGAGTATGAAGTTGGAATTCAGAAAGTATTGTCCCTGAAACATGATTGGGTATGTGCTTGTTAGAGGTGGTTAATTCTACAAAGCACATTTCATCTATAATGCCTGCCTGATAAGAATGTGCTACTTCCATTATAACTCTCTCTCTCTCTCTCTCCCTCTCTCTCTCCCTCTCTCTCTCTCTCTCTCTCTCTCTCTCTCTCTCTCTCTCTCTCTCTATATATATATATATATATATATATATATGACAGTGTATCTCTTGGGAATTGTTTGAATTCTCATATCAATTTTTAGGAACATTGCTGTAACTCTGACAACAGAAATAAGGAAAGTTATACGTCACAGGCCACTTGGTATTTCAAAGGCTGGAAGTTGGAAGGGGTTCCATTGCACTGGTGGTGATAAACTCTTAGGGCTTGGAACCCCTTTCCAGGTTATCTTTTAGAGACACTCTTAACTCTAGCTCTGTTTCACATACCTCTTTATTTTCTTCGAGATCCCCAGAGACTTGGCTGATCTACTACCTGTTTGCAAGCAACACCTGATGTTTCTGACCAGAGTTGCTGTTTTTCCACCTTTTTTCCTGCTGTGCTGGGTTGATTGGTGTCTCCCTAAAATTCATGTCCTTCATGGGACCTCAGAATGTGACTTATTTGGAAATAGAACTGTTGCAGATGTAATTAACTAAGAAGCGGTCATACAGGAGTTTGGTGGGCCCTTAATCCAATATGACTGGTATCGTTAGAAGAGATACAGAGACACAGACACACAGGGGGAATACCATGTACCGAGGGAAGCAAAGATTGAGGTGATGAGTCTTCGAGCCAAGGAGCACCGAGGGTTGCTGGCAACACCAGAAACTAAGAGGAAGGCATGGGACAGATTCTCCCCTACAGCCTTCAGTGAGAGCATGGCCCTCCCGATACCTCTAGCCTCCAGAACTGAGAGACAATAAGTATCTATTATTATAAGCCACCTAGCCCTAGGAAACCCATAAACCTGCCAATAAGCTGCAAAGAATAGTCTCCGAGTTTATCAATTGCAAGTCTTGTTTTGAGACAAGTGCTTAAGTAATTTTAAAGTTCCATAAGCGTTACTCCTACTGGAAATGGTACAAAAGTAGAACATAAAATAGGGAAACTTACAATAGTTGAAGGAATTCCAAAAACAAAGCTGAGGATCTCTAGTTGGAAGAGCGTTACTTTCAACCGCAGCTTTAGCTCAGTATCTTGTGGGAAAGTGTTTCCATGCCTCAGAGATTCTAATTTAGTTGGCTTAGGGCGGGGCTCCGGCATCTGTATGTTTAAGCTTCCCAAGGGAATCTGGAAACATGCGGCTTGCGGTGAGAATCACGAGCATAGAGCGCGGAGTAAGAACCATTCTGTCTAGAGCAGCGGTTCTCAGCCTTCGTTGCACCCTGGAATCACCTGGGTGACTTTGAAGACCCACTGATGTCCGAGCACGGACCCCAGAGATTCTCTGGTCATTGGTCAGGGATTTCGGTGGCTCAGAGGGACTTTAAAAGCTCCTAATGTATTGTGATGTGCAGGCAAAGTTGAGAAATGCTGGTCTAAAGGTCTTTTTATCCCAGTGAATAGCAGGGATACTTTAAAAATTTTGAGATTATGGTGATGATGATTTTTTTATGCAATGGGTAGGTTTAGATTAATGTTAACTTTCAAGAAGACAGAACGAATTTAGTATCTGATTCTTCCTCACAATGCAAGATTTCCCAGACATCTCTGATAAAGGAGGCCAGTGAATTATGTGCTCGAAGGATTGGAATGGTCCCTGCTGGTTGCATGTTGGTTAGGGTGGGGCTTGGTGTTTTTTAGATGGACTCTTCTCTCTACCATTGCTTTTTCTGCTGTTTGAAAACCTGCTTTGGGCCCACATTAAAAGAGATGAGGATGAAAGTGTAGAGTTGAAAAAAGTATGGAAGATACTTTTATCTAGTATCTAGTACTGATATTAAATCTAGCTAGGGAATGATTTTCTTTTGTGACATAGAAATGTGTGCATATAGTGAATCACATTCCTTTTCCTGAAATTCTGTTCGTAATAAATGTTACCATTGTATCAAGTGATGGTTTCATGAGACAGCATTCCTCCTGCTCTTGTGACCCCCCTTTTACTGTGTAGACTTGATGAGTGGGTTGTGCCTTTAGTGTTACGGACTGAGAGCTGGTTAACACCTCTGATGCTTCCTAGTGGCTTATTTCTAGTATTTCATTGTTGCCATTTCTGACACAGGGATGGTATATTTAAAATACCTAGGAAGACATAAAAGCGACAAATTTAACCTGGGTCTGTTTCATGTAGAAGGCTCAGAATGAATGCCTCCGTGTTGACTTCCCATTTTGTGCTGGTTTCCTTGTCAAGTGTGCATGCTTTGCTATTTCCCAGTGACCTTACCTATGTTCCTTTTTGTGTATTTGTTTCTAAACTCCACTGCTGCTCTCACAGCTGCTCTTCAGCCACTGGAAGCCTGTGGTCTGAGCCAGCGCTACCATGAAGGAGACCTCATTAGGTGAAATTCTTTGAGGTTGCCTTCTGTGATGTATACTTGATGGCTAATTCTTGAAAGTAATAATAGTCATAGCTATCTGAAGTTCTTGTATGTCTACTAAGCACTCTTGTATTATTGTATTTAATTTTCATATGAATTTTTTGAGGAAGATGAGAGTACTTCTGTTTAATTGGTAGGAGACTGTCACTGAGCATGGTAATTTGGATCTAACCAGATATACTGATAAATAGCTTTCTGAATAAAAGCTCTGGTTTGTTACCTTTGCTGATTTCCTTGATATAAATGTACTGACTGTGATGAATTCCAAGCTACAAAAGTGTAGTCACAGGGTTGTGCAGAGATGTACACAGTCAGCTCTCATGTGCCTCTGTGAGCCAGCTCCAACTCTTCTCTGGCTCTTACACCAAAGCTAATGTTTCTATTGTGTTTTCTGTTCTCCCTCCCTCCCTTCCTTTCTTCCTTCTCTCCTTCCCTCCTTCCCGTTCTTTCTCCCTCCTTGCTCCCCCCAAGGCAGTTATTTTACAGAATCTCCTGTATCACTATCTCAAGAATATCATGTCCTGTTTGTAGCTTCTTCTATTAAGAGTTTCTTAGGGACATGGAATTATCATCAAATGTCAACATCTAGGACCCTTACTGCTTTAAATTGAAGTCGAATTAATAGGGTTTATTATACTAAGTTGTCTCTTTCTTATTCTTGATGAGAAAAGTGTTTGAGTATGCTATCAAGTGAAATGCCTGATCATTCCAGATGTGAGCAACAATTTTATGAACTTATCAGTAACAAATCAAACTGATTTTATTCACAATACCAACCGTTCTTTTTTAACATCTTTATTGGAATATAATTGCTTTACAATGGTGTGTTAGTTTTTGCTTTATAACAAAGTGAATCAGTTATACATATACATATGTTCCCATATCTCTTCCCTCTTGTGTCTCCCTCCCTCCCACCCTCCCTATCCCACCCCTCCAGGGGTCACAAAGCATTGAGCTGATCTCCCTGTGCCGTGCGGCTGCTTCCCACTAGCTATCTATTTTACGCTTGGTGGTGTAAATATGTCCATGCCTCTCTCTCCCTTCGTCCCAGCTTACCCTTCCCCCTCCCCATATCCTCAAGTCCATGCTCTAGTAGGTCTGTGTCTTTATTCCCATCTTACCCCTAGGTTCTTCATGACCTTTTTTTTTCCCCTTAGATTCCATATATATGTGTTAGCATACGGTATTTGTTTTTCTCTTTCTGACTTACTTCACTCTGTATGACAGATTCTAGGTCCATCCACCTCACTACAGATAACTCAATTTTGTTTCTTTTTATGGCTGAGTAATATTCCATTGTATATATGTGCCTCATCTTCTTTATCCATTCACCTGTTGATGGGCACTTAGGTTGCTTCCATGTCCTGACTATTGTAAATAGAGCTGCAATGAACATTTTGGTACATGAGTCTTTTTGAATTATGGTTTGCTCAGGGTACATGCACAGTAGTGGGATTGCTGGGGGATTGTAGTTTTTTAAGGAACCTCCATACTGTTCTCCATAGTGGCTGTATCAATTTACATTCCCACCAACAGTGCAAGAGTATTCCCTTTTCTCCACACTCTCTCCAGCATTTATTGTTTCTAGATTTTTTGATGATGGCCATTCTGACCAGTGTGAGATGATATCTCATTGTAGTTTTGATTTGCATTTCTGTAATGATTAATGATGTTGAGCATTCTTTCATTGCCAACAACCGTTCTTTCTGAGTTTGATTCAAAACAATTTTTTCTTTCCATGCCTCCTTTTCCTCTGCATAGCCTTTACCTGAAACCACTTTTTTTCCAGGATAGGATTTGCCTGACACAGCTAATGTAGGAGCAGACTTGGAAGGGTTCTGGATCTCAGTGGTCATGAAAACCCATGAGAAAAATCAGTCATCTTTCTCCATAATTGCAAAGGAAATGGCTGGTGTTAAAATCTCCCTCCCATTGCATATTTTGATGGAAAGTCTAAACACTTGTTTAATCTCCTTCCCCTTGTCGATTTCTACCTGATTACAAATCTCAGAAAACACGTGTCTTAGACTTTTCATTTATCCTGTCTCTGGCTGTAACACTGACTTTCTTAAAAACTGGAGTGTATTCTAAATCATTGCATTTTGTCAAATGCCCTGCCCTTGCTGAGACCTCGAGTTGGATGTATTAGGCGTTCGTGAAGTGCTGCTGCCATGTCTTTAGGATTTGCCCTGTAGTGATTAGGGTACCCATCTTCTTTCTTCAGCAGAGCTGTGATAGGTGGCTGGGAGTAGAGAGTGCTTGAATCCATCGCTGGTATGGGCTGCTTGCTTCTTCTTCATTACTTGACTATACAGAAGTTGCTTTAGTCCATGAGTCCTGTGTTATTTGAAAAAAAAAAATTGTTAAACAAAATTTCTAAAATTGCTTCTTGAAGTTTTATCTATGCGTGAAAAAATACTTTAGTGAATATCAATACGAGGCTTGTAGAGTCTCCTTTATAACCAAATTCCGGGTAAGAAGGACCTCGCTTTAAAGGCAGGCTGCATTTTTCTTTTCCATCATGTCAGACCCCTTGAAGACATGGCCACAGGCCATGGGATTTCCCATTCAACAGAATGTCATTTTGTTTGATCCCCAAAGAATTTGGAATTGTTGAGATTTTATGACTGTCTGACACTTGTATTTAATGTGCAGGCCACGCCACTGAGTGATAAGAGCAGATGGGCATGGGGACCATAGGCGGAGTTTATGTTACTGTAGTATTACAGAGGACTGTGAAAGAAAACCCCAGAGGGTTCCAGTGTGGTTTGCAGTGCGGGTAGTTTATTTTGCTTTTGTTGAGGAAATAAATAGTTAAAGGAGTAGATTTTATCTTCTTAAATATTAAAATTGGAAGCGTTTTCCACCAGAAAAAGAAATTTCCCAGAAAAGAAAAAATTTTATTTCTCAGTCTGATTACAAGAAGAGATGCAAAGTGAAATTGATCTGTTTCCTACTTTTATTTAAACATACAGATCTTTGATTGCAAGGTACTTCGAAGTTAAAAAGATCTATTACAAGTAAGCTTCTTGACAGTGAAATCTGATTTTCTATGCGAACACCGTGAATGGAAACTGCTTTCTCTCTGTGATAGTTCTTTAATAATTGTACTGATTTATGAGGAATATATTTGTTATTCAAAGAGAGTTATTTCGAAACGGAATTAAAATCAAATACTTTAGAGCCAAAGAAACTCTAGGTTTGGAGTCTTCATATGGAGCGTTAATAGTATGCGAATGGAAATACATACACTTTATGTAATTTCTGTTAGTTGAATAAAGCATGCCTGACATTTGTTGTTTGATTTCATCAGTGAAAAATAAAATCATGTTGTAGCTTTTCAAAGTAACAGGTCACCTATGACAAGACTAGGATGTTGCCTAAAAATTTGAATATTATGGAGTTAGACATAATTTTTAATGAAACAGAAATGAAATGTCTGGTAAAAACTACATGTGTGAATGTTTTGAATAGTGACTCCTTCCCGAAGGTGAATTTGCCTTGTTGAAATTGTATGCGTGGATCTATTTTGTACTGTTCAACAGTGGTGAGCTCCCTCTTAGGGCATCTCTGCATCTTAGGTCATGTCTGCAGGAGATAATTAACTGTGTGTTATGCATAAGAAAGCAGGATACCTGGAGAGAGTGGGGAAGAGAAGTGGAGAGATCCTGGAAAATTTTTAGTGAGCAAGGGTTTGAAATGAAGAATTCATTGTTTAGCAACATAATTACTGATTTAAAATTGCATTGAAGTTTTTTTCCTTCTTGGGGATGTTGCCTTTATGCTTTTTCTTTTAAAAAAAAAGTAGTAAAAACAGTAATTATAAGGACTTTCAAATGTTTTCTCACGACTCTGGTTATTCCAACCCTAATTTCTCACCTTCTCTTTTTTTTTTTCTTCTTTAACATCTTTATTAGAGTATAATTGCTTTATAATGGTCTGTAATTTTCTGCTTTATAACAAAGTGAATCAGTTATACATATACATATGTCCCCATATCTCGTCCCTCTTGCGTCTCCCTCGCTCACACCCTCTATCCCACTACTCTAGGTGGTCACAAACAACCGAGCTGATCTCCCTGTGCTATGCGGCTGCTTGCCACTAGCTATCTATTTTACGTTTGGTAGTGTATATATGTAATGCCACTCTCTCACTTTGTCCCAGCTTACCCTTCCCACTCCTCGTATCCTCAAGTCCATTCTCTAGTAGGTCTGCATCTTTATTCCCATCTTGCCCCTAGATTCTTCTGACCATTTTCTTTCTTTCTTTTTTAGATTCCATATATATGTGTTAGCATACGGTATTTGTTTTTCTCTTTCTGACTTACTTCACCCTGTATGACAGACTCTAGGTCCATCCACCTCACTACAGATAACTCAGTTTCATTCCGTTTTATGGCTGAGTAATATTCCATTGTATATATGTACCACATCTTTATCCATTCATCTGTTGATGGACACTTAGGTTGCTTCCATGTCCTGGCTATTGTAAATAGAGCTTCAATGAATATTTCTGTGCATGACTCTTTTTGAATTATGGTTTTCTCAGGGTATATGCACAGTAGTGCGATTGCTGGGTTGTATGGTAGTTCTATTTGTAGTTTTTTAAGGAACCTCCATACTGTTCTCCATAGTGGCTGTATCAATTTACATTCCCACCAACAGTGTAAGAGGATTCCCTTTTCTCCACATCCTCTTCAGCATTTATTGTTTCTAGATTTTTTGATGATGGCCATTCTGACTGGTGTGAGATGATCTCATTGTAGTTTTTTTTTTTTTCCCGTACGCGGGCCTCTCACTGTTGTGGCCTCTCCCGTTGCGGAGTACAGGCTCCAGATGCGCAGGCTCAGCGGCCATGGCTCACGGGCCCAGCCGTTCCGCAGCATGTGGGATCCTCCCGGACTGGGGCACAAACCCATGTCCCCTGCATTGGCAGGCGGACTCTCAACCACTGTGCCACCGGGGAAGCCCTCATTGTAGTTTTGATTTGCATTTCTCTAATGATTAGTGATTTTGAACATTCTTTAATGTGTTTGTTGGCAATCTGTATATCTTCTTTGGAGAAATGTCAATTTAGGTCTTCTACCCATTGTTCGATTGGGTTGTTTCGTTTTTTGAAATTGAGCTGCATGAGTTGCTTATATGTTTTGGAGATTAATCCTTTGCCAGTTGCTTCATTTGAAAATATTTTCTCCCATTCTGAGGGTTGTCTTTTCGTCTTGTTTATGGTTTCCTTTGCTGTGCAAAAGCTTTGAAGTTTCATTAGGTCCTGTTTGTTTATTTTTGTGTTTATTTCCATTTCTCTAGGAGGTGGGTCAAAAAGGATCTTGCTGTGATTTATGTCATAGAGTGTCCTGCCTATGTTTTCCTCTAAGAATTTGATGGTGTTTGGCTGTACATTTAGGTCTTTAATCCATTTTGAGCTTATTTTTGTGTATGGTGTTAGGGAGTCTTCTAATTTCATTCTTTTACATGTAGCTGTCCAGTTTTCCCAGCACCACTTATTGAAGAGGCTGTCTTTTCTCCACTGTATAGTTTTGCCTTCTTGATCAAAGATAAGGTGACCATATGTGCGTGGGTTTATCTCTGGGCTTTCTAACCTGTTCCATTTATCTATATTTTTGTTTTTGTGCCATACTGTCTTGATTACTGTAGCTTTGTGGTATAGTCTGAAGTCAGGGAGCCTGATTCCTCCAGGTGCGTTTTTCTTTCTCAAGATTGCTTTGGCTCTTTGGGGTCTTTTGTGTTTCCATACAAATTGTGAAATTTTTTGTTTTAGTTCTGTAAAAAATGCCAGTGGTAATTTGATAGGGATTGCATTGAATCTGTAGATTGCTTTGGGTAGTAGAGTCATTTTCACAACGTTGATTCTTCCAATGCAAGAACATGGTATATCTCTCCATCTGTTGGTATCATCTTTAATTTCTGTCACAGTGTCTTATAGTTTTCTGTATACAGGTCTTTTGTCTCCTTAGGTAGGTTTATTCCTAGATATTTTATTCTTTTCGTTGCAGTGGTAAATGGGAGAGTTTTCTTAATTTCACTTTCAGATTTTTCATCATTAGTGTATAAGAATGCAAGAGGTTTCTGTGCATTAATTTTGTATCCTGCTACTTTACCAAATTCATTGATTAGCTCTAGTAGTTTTCTGGTAGCATCTTTAGGATTCTTTATGTATAGTATCATGTCATCTGTAGTGACAGCTTTACTTCTTCTTCTCCGATTTGGATTCCTTTTTCTTCTCTGATTGCTGAGGCTAAAAGTTCCAAAACTATGTTGAATAATAGTGGTGAGAGTGGGAAACCTTGTCTTGTTCCTGGTCTTAGTAGAAATGGTTTCAGTTTTTTTACCATTGAGGACGATGTTGGCTGTGAGTTTGTCATATATGGGCTTTATTATGTTGAGGAAAGTTCCCTGTATGCCTACTTGCTGGAGGGTTTTTATCATAAATGGGTGTTGAATTTTGTTGAAAGCTTTCTCTGCATCTATTGAGATGATCATATGGTTTTTCTCCTTCCATTTGTTAATATGGTGTATCACGTTGATTGATTTGCGTATATTGAAGAATCCTTGCATTCCTGGTATAAACCCCACTTGATCATGGTGTATGATCCTTTTAATGTGCTGTTGGATTCTGTTTGCTAGTATTTTGCTGAGGATTTTTGCATCTGTGTTCATCAGTGATATTGGCCTGTAGTTTTCTTTCTTTGTGATATCTGTGTCTGGTTTTGGTATCAGAGTGATGGTGGCCTCGTAGAATGAGTTTGGGAGTGTTCCTCCCTCTGCTGTATTGGAAGAGTTTGAGAAGGATAGGTGTGAGCTCTTCTCTAAATGTTTGATAGAATTCGCCTGTGAAGCCATCTGGTCCTGGGCTTTTGTTTGTTGGAAGATTTTTAATCACAGTTTCAATTTCAGTGCTTGTGATTTGTCTGTTCATATTTTCTATTTCTTCCTGGTTCAGTCTCGGAAGTTGTGCATTTCTAAGAATTTGTCCATTTCTTCCAGGTTGTCCATTTTATTGACATATAGTTGCTTGTAGTAATCTCTCATGATCCTTTGTATTTCTGAGGTGTCTGTTGTAACTTTTCCTTTTTCATTTCTAATTTTATTTATTTGAGTCCTCTCCCTCTTTTGCTTGATGAGTCTGGCTAATGGTTTATCAATTTTGTTTATCTTTTCAAAGAACCAGCTTTTAGTTTTATTGATCTTTGCTATTGTTTCCTTCATTTCTTTTTCATTTATTGCTGATCTGATCTTTATGATTTCTTTCCTTCTGCTAACTTCGGGGTTTTTTGGTTCTTCTTTCTCTAATTGCTTTAGGTGTAAGGTTAGGTTGTTTATTTGAGATGTTTCTCATTTTTTAAGGTAGGCTTGTATAGCTATAAACTTCCCTCTTAGAACTGCTTTTGCTGCATCCCGTAAGTTTTCGGTAGTTGTGTTTTCATTGTCATTTGTTTTTAGGTATTTTTTGATTTCCTCTTTGATTGCTTCAGTGATCTCTTGGTTATTAAGTAGTGTGTTGTTTAGCCTCCATGTGTTTGTATTTCTTACAGATTTTTTTCCTATAATTGATATCTAGTCTCATAGCGTTGTGGTCGGGAAAGATACCTGATATGATTTCAATTTTCTTAAATTTACCAAGGCTTGATTTGTGACCCAAGATATGATCCATTCCAGAGAATGTTCCATGAGCACTTGAGAAGAGTGTGTATTCTGTTGTTTTTGGATGGAATGTCCTATAAACCTTAATTAAGTCCATCTTGTTTAATGTATCATTTAAAGCTTGTGTTTCCTTCTTTATTTTCATTTTGGATGATCTGTCCTTTGGTGAAAGTGGGATGTTAAAGTCCCTTACTATTATTGTGTTACTGTTGATTTCCCCTTTTATGGCTGTTAGTATTTTCCTTATGTATTGATGTGCTCCTATTTTCGGTGCATAAATATTTACAATTGTTATATCTTCTTCTTGGATTGATCCCTTTGTCATTATGTAGTGTCCTTCCTCGTTTCTTGTAACATTCTTTATTTTAAAGTCTATTTTATCTGATATGAGTATTTCTACTCTACCTTTCTTTTGATTTCCATTTGCATGGAATATCTTTTTCCATCCCCTCACTTTCAGTCTGTGTGTGTCCCTAGGTTTGAAGTGGGTCTCTTGTAGACAGCATATGTATGGGTTTTGCTTTTGTGACCATTCAACCAGTCTATGTCTTTTGGTTGGAGCATTTAATCCGTTTACATTTAAGGTAATTATCGATATGTATGTTCCTATTACCATTTTCTTAATTGTTTTGGGTTTATTACCGTAGGTCTTTTCCTTCTCTTGTGTTTCCTGTCTAGATAAGTTCCTTTAGCGTTTGTTGTAAAGCTGGTTTGGTGGTGCTGACTTCTCTTACCTTTTACTTGTCTGTAAAGCTTTTAATTTCTCTGTCAAATCTGAATGAGATCCTTGGTGGTTAGAGTAATCTTTGTTGTAGGTTTTTCCCTTTCATCACTTTAAATATGTCCTGCCACTCCCTTTTGGCTTGCAGAGTTTCTGCTGAAAGATCAGCTGTTAACCTTATGGGGATTCCCTTATGTGTTACTTGTTGTTTTTCCCTTGCTGCTTTTAATATTTGTTCTTTGTATTTAATATTTGATAGTTTGATTAATTTGTGTCTTGGCGTGTTTCTCCTTGGATTTATCCTGTATGGGACTCTCTGTGCTTCCTGGACTTGATTAACTATTTCCTTTCCCATATTAGGGAAGTTTTCAGCTATAATCTCTTCAAATATTTTCTCAGTCCCTTTCTTTTTCTCTTCTTCTGGGACCCGTATAATTTGAATGTTGGTGTGTTTAATGTTGTCCCAGAGGGCTCTGAGACTGTCGTCAGTTCTTTTCATTCTTTTTTCTTTATTCTGCTCTGCAGTAGTTATTTCCACTATTTTATCTTCCAGGTCACTTATCTGTTCTTCTGCCTCAGTTATTCTACCTTTGATCCCTTCTAAAGAATTTTTAATTTCATTTATTGTGTTGTTCATCTGTGTTTGTTTGCTCTTTAGTTCTTCTAGGTCCTTGTTAAACGTTTCTTGTATTTTCTCCATTCTATTTCCATGATTTTGGATCATCTTTACTATCATTATTCTGAATTCTTTTTCAGGTAGACTGCCTATTTCCTTCTCATTTGTTAGGTGGTGGGTTTTTGCCTTGCTCTTTCATCTCCTGTGTGTTTCTCTGTGTTTTCATTTTGCTTAACTTACTGTGTTTGGGGTCTCTTTTTAGTAGGCTGCAGGTTCGTAGTTTCCATTGTTTTGGTGTCTGTCCCCAGTGGCTAAGGTTGGTTCAGTGGGTTGTGTAGGCTTCCTGGTGGAGGGGACTAGTGCCTGTGTTCTGGTGGATGAGGCTGGATCTTGTCTTTCTGGTGGGCAGGTCCACGTCTGGTGGTGTGTTTTGGGTTGTCTGTGGCCTTATTATGATTTTAGGCAGCCTCTCTGCTAATGGATGGGGTTGTGTTCCTGTCTTGCTAGTTGTTTGGCATAGGGTGTCCAGCACTGTTGCTTGCTGGTCGTTGAGTAGAGCCGTGTCTTGGTGTTGAGTTGGAGATCTCTGGGAGATTTTCACCGTTTGATATTATGTGGAGTTGGGAGGTATCTGGTGGACCAGTGTCCTGAACTTGGCTCTCCCACCTCAGAGGCACAGCCCTGATGCCTGTCTGGAGCACCAGGAGCCTTTCATCCATGCGGCTCAGAATAAAAGGGAGAAAAAGTAGAAAGAAAGAAAGAAGATTCAATAAAATAAAATAAAGTTCTTAAAATAAAAAGTTATTATTAAGAAAGAAAATTTTTAAGGCAAAAAAAAAAAATGGACAGACAGAACCCTGGCACAAATGGTGGAAGCAAAGCTATACAGACAAAATCATACACAGAAGCATACACACTCACAAAAAGAGGAAAAGGGAAAGAAATATATATATCGTTTCTCCCAAAGTCCACCTCCTCAATTTGGGATGACTCGTTGTCTATTCATGTATTCCACAGATGCAGGGTACATCAAGTTGATTGTGGAGCTTTAATCCCGCTGCCTCTGAAGCTGCTGGGAGAGATTTCCCTTTCTCTTCTTTGTTTGCACAGCTCCCGTGGCTCAGCTCTGGATTTGGACCCGCCTCTGCGTGTAGGTCGCCGGAGGGCGTCTATTCTTCGCTCAGACAGGACAGGGTTAAAGGAGCCGCTGATTCGGGGGCTCTGGCTCACTCAGGCCAGGGGGAGGGAGAGGTGCGGATGCGGGGCGAGCCTGCGGCGGCAGAGGCCGGTGGGACGTTGCATCAGCCTGAGGCGCGCTGTGCGTTCTCCCGGGGAAGTTGTCCCTGGATCACGGGACCCTGGCAGTGGCGGGCTATACAGGCTCCCAGGAGGGGAGGTGTGGAGAGTGACATGTGGTTGCACACAGGCTTCTTGGTGGCGGCAGCAGCAGCCTTAATGTCTCATGCCCGTCTCTGGGGTCCACATTGATAGCCGCGGCTCACGCCCATCTCTGGAGCTCCTTTAAGCGGCGCTGTTAATCCCCTCTCCTCACGCACCAGGAAACAAAGAAGCCAGAAAAAGTCTCCTGCCTCTTCGGCAGGTGCAGACTTTTCCCCAGACTCCCTGCCGGCTAGCCGTGGTGCACTAACCCCTTCAGGCTGTGTTCACGCCGCCAACCCCAGTCCTCTCCCTGGGATCCGACTTCCGAAGCCCGAGCCTCAGCTCCCAGCGCTGCCCGCCCCTGCGGATGAGCAGACAAGCCTCTCGGCCTGGTGAGTGCCGGTCGGCACCGATCCTCTGTGTGGGAATCTCTCCGCCTTGCCCTCCGCACCCCTGTGGCTGTGCTCTCCTCCGTGGCTCCGAAGCTTCCCCCCTCCGCCACCTGCAGCCTCCGCCCGCGAAGGGGCTTCCTAGAGTGTGGAAACCTTTCCTCCTTCACAGCTCCCTCCCACTGGTGCGGGTCCCGTTCCTATTCTTTTGTCTCTGTTTTTTTCTTTTTTCTTTTGCCCTACCCAGGCACGTGGGGAGTTTGTTGCCTTTTGGGAGGTCTGAGGTCTTCTGCCAGCGTTCAGTAGGTGTTCTGTAGGAGTTGTTCCACGTGTAGACGTATTTCTGATGTATTTGCGTGGAGGAAGGTGATCTCTGCGTTTTGCTCTTCTGCCAACTTGAAGCTCCCTCTCACCTTCTCTTATATATAGTGTTCTGGTAGGTAGCACAGAGCGGTCAGGCACCTCTGTATAATCCGGTTTCCCCTGCACTCTCCCAGTCTGTACGAGTCGGCAGTGCTCTGGACCTGTCTGCTCTGATGCTTTCTTACCCCCTCTTGCTTCATCCCTGAGGGTGGCCAATGGTTCTTATGCCCAGACTTCTGCTTTTCTGTGTCTTTTCAGTGCCCTTTGCCAATTAGTTTCAATTCAGACCATTTGACAGCTATGTTTTGCTATAAACATAAGTACATGGAGTGTGTGTGTATCATTTCTGTCTCTTGACAGTTGCCAACTTATCTCAGGAAAACCGCTTTCCTTCTTTTTCTTCCATTTGGAGTAAAAAGACCATGACCCCATTTCAGCTGTTCCATCCTTTTTTTTTTTTTTTTTTTTTTTTTTGCGGTACGCGGGCCTCTCACTGTTGTGGCCTCTCCCGTTGCGGAGCACAGGCTCCAGACGCGCCGGCTCAGCGGCCATGGCTCACGGGCCCAGCCGCTCTGCGGCATGTGGGATCCTCCCGGACCGGGCCACGAACCCGTGTCCCCTGCATCGGCAGGCGGACTCTCAACCACTGTGCCACCAGGGAAGCCCTGTTGCATCCCTTTTTATGGCAATGTTAAACCTGTGTATACATAGTCTATATTTAGCAAATAGGTTAAAATAGAATTTCCCAATAAAGAGAAGAGTTAGAAATAAGACCAAGATGAGATCTCAAATAGAATCAAGTGACTGGTCAGGCTTAGAGGATTTCAGACTTCCTGGAGTTGTGTGAATCATCTCTGTTGACTTTTATTTTTAAGGTTGAGTGCATTTACTTATTCATTTATTTTTAGCTCACCTTTTCACCAGAGTGCAGTTCACATGCAGGAAAGTGCACATACCGCTGGTGTACAAATGGGTGAACTCCCACAAAGTGAACATAACACACTCCACTGCCACTCAGATCAAGTCATGAAACATGACCAGCAGCTGCTCACGCACCAGTCGGCTGCTGTCTCACCTCCATCACCGTAGACGACTGTCTGTCCCTGATGCTGCATAATACACATGCTCTTTTGAGTCTGGATTCTTTTGTGCAACATTGTGTTTTGAAGAAAAAAATTTTTAATTGAAGTACAGTGCTGTACAGTATTATATGTTACAGGTGTGCATTATAGTGATTCACAATTTTTAAAGGTTATACTCCATTTATAGTTATTATAAAATATTGGCTGTATTCTCTATGCCGAACAGTATGTCCTTATAGCTTATTTATTTTATATATACTAGTTTATACCTCTTAATCCCGAGCCCTCCCTAGCCCTCCCCTGTCTCTCCACCCTCCTTTCTCCCCAATGGTAACCACTAGTTTGTTCTCGGTATCTGCGAGTCTGCTTCCTTTCGGCTGTCTTCACTAGTTTGTTGTATTTTTCAGATTCCACATATAAGTGACATCATGCAGTATTTGTCTCAACATTACGTTTTTAGATTCATTCCTATTGTTCTTTTTTCATTGCTATATAATATTCTGTTATAGGAATTTATCAGAAACCTTCCACAGACTTACTTATCCATTTTACTGTTGATGGACATCTCGGTTGTTTCCAGGTTTCAGCTGTTAGGAATATATTGCTATGAATATTCTTGTGAATGCCTTTTGGCACGTGTATGTACATATTTCTGCATAGCATAGTAGTAGGAATGGAATTGCTGAGTCTTCAGGAATGTATTTTCATTTTAGTAGATACTGCCAAACAGTTTTCCTTAGTGACTATACCAATTTAGACTTTATGAAAGTTCCAGATGCTCCATATCTCACTACTCTGTATTTTCTCACTCTCTTTTTGTCATTCTGATGGATGTGTGTTGATGTCTTAGAGGAGACTTTAATATACATTTTCTTAATAATTAATAATGGTGTATACGTTTCATATGTTAATGGCCATTTGGCCATCTTTGGGGAAAAACTTGTCCCTCTTTTTTCGGTCCATTAAAAAAACTGGCTTATCTGTCTTTTCCGTTTTTGTTCATTTCTAAATTTGAACCATATCCTAAATCCAGTGTGACTTTTCTTGGGGAGGGTGAGGATCATGGAAAGGTTATTCCGGTAGAAATATGTATGTGTTCATTCATTTAACACAAGGTTTATTGAACATCTCTTATGTTCTATACCTTTACAATGGTATAAAGGTAGTGTCTGCCTTTGCAGTCTAGTGGGGCATGTCAAAGACATCAGGAAGACTGAAGGTTAAGTGCTTTGCTAATTAGGGACAAGGAGAAAGCCCAATGAGAAAGCATAAGCAGGGCACATAATAGACTCAGAGTTTTTAAGAAAAGACTTCCCATGAGAGAAGAAAGGGAACCAAAATTTAGATGAAAAATAAGAATTAGCCAGATGAAAATGAAGATGGGGAATAGTGTTTTAGGTGGAAGAAGCAAAATCATATTGAAAAAATGGCAGTGTCTGTGGAGAGGAAGGATGTGTTTGCATGTAGATAGGGGGGATGTTGAAAAAAGTATTCATCCATTTATTTAATTATTGTTTGCTGAGCACCTCTCATGTGCCAAACCCTGTGTAAGTTGCAAGGACACAAGGGTGGATAAAATTATTAACCACAACAATGATAATATCTAATGTCTCCTGAGTGCTTCCTGTGCTGTGCACTGTGCTAAGCTCTGTACCTGCATTATTTCATTGAACTCCCATAGCTGTTCTGTGACATAGGCACAGCTGTTATTCCTGTTTTATATTTGAGAAAACAGGGTCCTCCAGAGTTTAAATAACTTCAGTAAACCTAGAAAGCTTCTATGCCCACTGAAAATAAATCTGTTGGGGACTTCAGAGATTGCACAAAGAACTACACATACCAATTGTAATTGCATGGGAGGGTTACAGTAACAATAAGTTAGATATGGGTCTGTATATGATAACCAGAGTAGATTATAAGAATAAACATTTTTTAGTATTTTAAAAAAATTATAGGTATATAATATAATACTATATGTATATTATATGTACTATACTAATACTGTATATAAATTATTGTGTATAAAATATTTCTATCCACATGATAATAAACAGGTAATAAACTATACTACCTGAGAGCACAGACTCTGGAGTGGAAATCCTTGGTTTGATTCCTGACTCTGCCATTTATTATTAAACTAAGCATGGCAAACTCTTAACCTGTGTGCTTCACTTGGAAAAATATTGTTTTAAATCCCTACTATTAATATATTCAATTCAAAATTTTGTGGTCCTGTGAGGAAAAATATTCAGATTTGCCTTTGGTCTTTTTCTTGAAAGTTTCAATGTGCTGCACGCTAACAAAAAGATCATTTGCCAACAGAGACCTTGTAAAGTACATTAGTTTGGGGACTGCAGACAATTTTTGGATTGAGCTGAAGGCACTGAAAATAGAAGGTTATAATTGAAATGTCAGCAAATATGACTTCAACAATTCTAGTTGATGCTCTTGGAATATTAAATATACCTGTTAAATGCATTTTTCCTTTTCAGTATTTAAATTTTAATATGCATCTCCTATTGCTGCAGCCTATTTCCTATATCAGTAGTCCCCTGTGGCAACTTTATCTTTGAATACAAACTATTCTTGTTCAATATTTGAGTAACGATAATGAGTTTTATTCCATAAATAACAGCCTTAGGTACTCTAAACTACAGCCCAGCATAACTTTACCGTTTGGAAGAACTACAAATATTTTTTATTTGTTTTGTATTTTTCATTTGTTTTATTAAATGTTTTATATTCCAAATAGCCATTTTAATGTTTTATTCATTACAGTAAACAAATGCAGAACACACGAAGAAAACTGTTGATGAATGTACAATGGGTAAATCAGTTGTGTTTGTGGGGTACCCGCTCTCCACTGGGCTGGAAAACCTGAGATGCTGAAATGCAGTGTTCCAGGAGCCTTCTAGAACGAGTTGACAATATGAATTATATTTGAATTAGCAATCTAAGTGGCCCAGAGCTGATACACACTCCAAACTATGGAAGAGTCCTTGAAAAATCTTACTTTGTTCAGAGCTTGTTTAAGGGGTTCTTGTCCCCTCTGAGGGTTGCCCAGTAGTTTACTTTTCAAACTTTTCCTCAGAAAGGGAAAATCATTCCAGGTGTGTGGTTGAAAGTAGCCTGCTGCAAGCAGTGAATTTATTGACTCTCTTATTTTACAGTAAATCATGTGATTTTTGAACTGTGCTCATAATATACTCAGTTTAATACAGTTTCTCCAAAAAAAAAATCTAAAAGTGAAATTGATGCTTCCGTTAGAAATTCCATGTTTATTATGTGAATTTATGTTCTTCCTGGCACCCCGATGCAAAGGCCCAGACAAATCTAGGGTGTCCATAGTTTGTAGTTTCCTTGGCCTCCTAGATGTTTTGAATCTGAAGGTGAGGCCAGTGCAGTACATATCATGAACTGATTGATGTGTGGATGGTGTTTTGTTTGTTTTTTGTCAGTACAGCAGTACTGTGTTTATAAAGTAGGAGATCTTGTAAACGGGTATAGAGGCTTCATTTCATTTGAACACTCCCAACTGATGTGCTGGGGGTCGGTTCCAGGTGTGTTGAGATACTGATTTCCTTAAACAGTTGAGGATGCCCTGAAAAGGGTTGGGAAGCACTGAGTTAGCCTTTGGTAACTTCATGTGTGGCCTGGCACCTCCGCCCCTAAGATGCCCCAAGGGTTGTGGGTTCTGGGAGTTTTTACACAGGAGGGCCTCTCTGTGTTTATACCACCATGTGGAGAATGGTCAACTCTTAAAGACCCTCTGCAGAATTAGAAGAAATAAATGCATGTGCTCGTTGTCAAGCAGATCCTCTCTCTCAAGTCAAAGGTTTTATTGCCAGTGAACCAGTGTCTTCTGAGTCTAGCCCTGCTCACATTGCCTGGTATCACACTTATTCATAATGTTAGCATCTGGCGGGAACTGACCCACCAGGGATATTTGGTAGAAATCATACGATTGAAAACATGACTTCACACGTAACTCCATGAAAAAAATGAGGGTTGGTATGAGTTATAATATGTGATTGTTTTTTAGGTATTGCTACTTGTCAATAAAAGTGCTGGAAAAATTCCTTAAATGTACAATGAATTCTTTCACCACTTTTACACATTATGAAAATGAGAAACTCTGTTAATCAAATTTGTTTACTCAGAAGAATGCCTAAGGAGAAACATAAAGAGCAACATTGAGACACAGAATGAATGAAAATGTTATTGTCAGTAGTTTTGACATTTAGAAATTTCGGAGGATTGTTTGGCCTGAGTTTCCAAATGATGCTGTAACATAATATGCTTGGCTGTGTTCAGTTTAATGATGTATGTATTGTCCAGTGTACTTCCCATCAGCAGCAGAGTGGATATGTGATGCAGAATACGTTACATTTTATTTTATCAATTTAAATACAGCTATGCTTCAGGACACAAAGTGGATGTTGGGTTGTCTTTCTGGTCCTCTGGGGATCTTTTAGTTTTAATAGGTTATGAGGATTAAGGAAAGCCCTCGACACTTGAATTCAGGCATGGCTGTGCGTGAATGACTGTGCTTTTGGAAGATACACACGACACTTTTGAGATCACTTTGCAGAGTTTTCAAAGATCTGAAGATTGATAATCCGGTGAGATAAAAATCAGGTACCAACAAGCATCAAATACATTCTTCACAATTATAGCTTTCCAAGGAGCTGAAGACTGTGCTCAATTAACAGTACATGTTGGGATATATTCACATCCAGATACATTAAATGCTAGATTAAACAAGAAAACATATCTTTGGGGAATTCAGTGGAAGAGAAGTCATTATGGTCTCTATAAAATACAATTAGAGGCCAAGAAAATTCCCAGTGTGTTGTACAAGGCTTTGAAATGTAGGACCTTTGACCGGTGCTGTTTAATAGAAATATAATGCGAGCTGCTTCAGTAATTGTAGAGTTCCTGATTGCCATGTTAGAACGTAAAAAGAAATAGGTGAAATTAACTTTAATAATATATTTTATTTAACCCAGTATGTCCAGAGTGTTGCCATTTCAGCACATAATCAATATAAAATGATAAATGAAGTATTTTAAATTATGCTTTTTGGTAAAAGGTCTTCAAGTGTATTTCACACTTGCAGAGCAGCTTGATTTGGACCAGTCACGTTTCAGACGCTCAGCAGCTACAACTGGTGGCTATTGGAGCAACCACTAGGAATGCGTGGCGTTTAGTTTCCTTAGTACTGTGAGTAGAGATTTTGTGCTGTTCCGTTGTATGTCTTCTTGGTAATTAAAAACAAAATTCTGAGGGGCTTCCCTGGTGGCGCAGTGGTTGAGAGTCCGCCTGCCGATGCAGGGGACGCAGGTTCGTGCCCCGGTCCGGGAAGATCCCACATGCCGCGGAGCGGCTGGGCCCGTGAGCCATGACCGCTGAGCCTGCGCGTCTGGAGCCTGTGCTCCGCAACGGGAGACGCCACAACAGTGAGAGGCCCGCGTACCGCAAAAACAAAAAACAAAATTCTGAAATCAGTGCTTTCTAAAACCTAGGGCCCTCCTTTATTTTTAACTCGACGAGGGATTTAGTTGGAAAGAGGAGGAAGGAGAAGCAGTACTTGTTGATCCCGTGAATGAGTGATTAACGTTCATAGGACAGAGATCAAGGTGTGGATTTCCGAATAATTACAGGGATAAGATGGACGACATTAGAGAGGCAGTAAAAGAGAGGGTGTAGAAGTTACTGAAAATCAGCGTCTAAGGCTGGAGTAGATATAATATTAAGTTAAGTTTTAGAAGATGGAGCCAAATAATCTCCATAAACAGGAGTTCTGGATGATGGATTTTCAGAATGATCTTCACTTCTATGGGTTTTAGTTTATTTGGGTCCTATTACTATGAAAAATTGGAAACCCATCTCCTGTTGCCTTGTTCCCTGTAGAAGAAGAGTATGGCATACGCATGCCTGTTTTCTGGAAACCTGGCTGTCTTCAGTAACTCTTTCTCTTTTCTTAAATTAGAATCATTTAATAATACAGGATACCCAGAGAAGTTCATGTGGCTTGTTTTCTGATCTCTTTCTGGCTCCAGCAGGTTCTGTGGCTTAGTAGTGTTGCTTAGTTCTGTGTTTTAAAACCGAAGTAGTACTTATAATTATGAAAAATAATAATTTAATAATAACTACTCTTTTTATCGAGAGCCTTCTGCAAATTGCACTTCTTAGATTCTCTAGACGTAACAAACATGCTGCAAGGTAGGCATTATTTTAGCCATTCTTGTGGATGTTGAAAACCTGAATTCTAGAGAGATTGTGATCGGGCCATGGCCGTTTAACTTGGAAATAGAAAAGCTGAGTTTCGAATTCAGGACTCTAGGATGTTAGATGTCATCCAGCTCTGAAGAACTCTGCAGTTACTGTTCATGGTCTTGTAAAAATGGGAGGGTTAACTTTCCAGAAACTTCTGAGGCTCCTGGGACTTCTGGCTATATGGGGGAGTGTTCTTGCATAATATCTCTGAGGAAAGCTACATTAAAAATGCATTGGCAAAAGGAGCTCTGATGTCCTTTGTTTAATATAGACCCCATTCCGTCCACAGAACATACATGGAGAAATGCTGCCCAAGTGTAGCAATAGCAACACTGGGGCCATCAGTGGCTCCTGATCATAATTGAGAATGGGAACAGCAGTGTCTTCAGTGGCTGCCCGGATCCACAAAGTGAGTGTTGCAGTGCCTGAAAGCTGGCCACATCTGTACCTGGATAAATTTGTCCTGGCATAGCGCTTTCATCAAGCTCACACCTCAGGAGCTTCTAGTGAGGGGCACTGTGGTGTGAGGAAAAGAGTATGGACTTTGGAATCAGACCGAAGAGTGTTCAGATCCCCACTGTGCAGTTCAGTAGCCATGAAGCTTTCTTCACTGGTAAAGTGGAGGTTAATATCCCTCCTTCATGGTGAGGACTCCCTAAGATAACGTGTGTGAAGTACCTGCGACGCTGCCTGGCGCGTACCTGGTATATAGAGTACATTTTTGCTGCTGAGATACTGTTGGAAATAATATATTCCTTTAATTTACACAAAACAATGTCGCAGATGTTTCTGAGCCTTCCAAGTGGCCATCGTAAAACCCTAGGGAAAGAAATTACTTACAGTCACAGATGAACACTACTGTAATGCATTGCTTCACGGAACTGTGCTTAGAAAAGGAATTCTCCCTCTTCACCTTTGGAATTGTTCAAGACCACCTCCAGAGGATCATTCAGCTACTGGTGTGTCCACAGGCTCAGCTTTGGAAAGAGTGAAAATATTTCACTTCATGGTCCCCTCTTTACCTCCTAAGCATTTCTCTTCAGAGTACCACATAGTAAAGAGCTGTGGTGTGCTAAGTTACCACTGACCTATTAGTCATCCATTATATTCTGCCAGGTTAGGAGCCACTGGGAAGGAGAAGTTTTGATAAATTTCACTGAGTTCATCAATTCAGAGATAGAACTCAAACTCTGTTAACCAATATTAGTGTATTCCAGTTCATAGCATATGCCTTGCAGGCTTGTGCATTTTTTTTTCAACAACAGCTGCTTATTCCACTTTAAAAGAATTTCAGAGAATTGGACTCTGCAAATAATTCCTGTGTTCTAATATAAATACCTTCTTTTACAGTAGGAACTCAGTAAATTGCATTCCATAAATTATTTTTGGTGACTTCGTATGATTCTTTTCTTTCTCATTTTTTGTGCATTTTTAAAATAGAGGATTTGTAGATTCCACAACTTTATAAGTGAAAGGAAACTTGAAGACGTTTCAGCCCCTTAATTTCATAGATAAGGGAGCTGAGGCCCAGATCGGTTAGCTAATCACTAGCACACAGTTGATAATGGTAGTATTGCCATATACTGTAGTATTGTTTACTCTATCTAATGGGACACGAATCTCACCAAATAATGTTTAGTGGTCAGCTACAGGAATTCAGCATATTGCTAAGAACCATGGAAACTCCAAACAAAATGTATCATACAATTTGCTTGCATTAAAAACTGATGCTGGGTAGAAAGGGTTGTTCAAGAGAGTTGGAGCATTAGATGTGTTTCAAGTTGCTTGCCCTTCTGTAATCAAGAGTAGCTCGTGTAGCCTCCACTTGATAACTGATTGGTCCATGGGTGATAGCTAGCTTTGGAGTGACTCATGCATACACTGGACACAATTCTATAATATCTATGTGGGAAAAAAGGTAGAGCAAGATTTTAGCAAGAGTTTAGGCTTAGAGATGTTCATTTGAGAGGTAATAATCAAATCTCTGGTGGGTGAACTTCCTAAGAGATCAAAGCCCGTTGTGAAATTAAGGAGAGTTTTGGAAGATACCCCTTTGTAGGGAGGTAGACTATTTAAAAGACATCCAATGGTAGTAGAGAGACTGGAGAAAAGAATCAGAGACCTCATTGAAACGGGGGAGGGGAATTTTCTTTCCAGGTGCAGGTTATCTATAATGCTAAATATACATCTGTCATCAAAGAGAGCAGTTCATGGTCCGGGGCAGGTGGATCAACTTAGAGTTAATGAGTTGTGATCACATGTCTGAGGAAGGATAGAAATTGTTCTGTAGTTACCTGAAGTTACATCTAGTAGTAGAGCTGGCTGACTGTTAGCATTGAGACAGAGATTATCTGAATATTTTGAAGGTAGGAGAGAAGAAGCATATGCCGGAGAGGAGTACAGAATGAGAGCCCAGATGTGGTGAGGGAACTTTAAAGCCCCTCAACCAAATAAAACACCTTTAAAAAGGATAGCTAGGGCAGGCCTATATGTCAAAGCATTTTGTGAACCTGAAGGTGGAAGCATGTTGAAGTTTGAAGCTTGTAAGCAAAACTGAAATAAATGTTCTTTATGTAAATTAGCAACCAGCAACCTGTATTATGAAGGAAATGAATATGTTTTGGACAAAGGCTGGCATCCATAAAGCAAATAGTGTATGGCTTGCTCTTGTGTGACACTTGTGTTCACTTAGATGCTAGTTGAATGCTCTTTTCAAATTCAAGTTGAACAGCAGATTCACGTGTATACTTCATAGCCCTCTTCTTGATTACTAGCAAGTTGTCATCTATCAATACTTGGTTCTCACGAACTGAAATGCAGTTATTTTCATTCTCCAGACCATGGCTTTCTGCAGAGGTGAGGTATGTGTCAAACCTCAACACCTGGTTTTACCAGTGTTTTTTTTTAGCAGGCCCAGTAGTTTCCCAAATAACAGCATGCCACCTCCAGCCTTTTGTTAATCTTAAAATATATGATATATGGGGTGTATTTAGACATCCTTTTGGGAATAAAGTTAAAGAATTTAAAAGACTGCCCTTTTTTGTTTTGCGGTACGCGGGCCTCTCACTGTTGTGGCCTCTCCCGTTGCGGAGCCCAGGCTCCGGACGCGCAGGCTCAGCGGCCATGGCTCACGGGCCCAGCCGCTCCGCGGCATGTGGGATCTTCCCAGACTGGAGCACGAACCCGTGTCCCCTGCATCGGCAGGCGGACTACTCTCAACCACTGCGCCACCAGGGATGCCCAAGACTGTCCTTTTAAAATCAGATGTTTTTTGATATTATATTTAAATTAAAGTGTAAAAATACTTGCCCATGCATATTGGGGATATTTTTAAGGTAGGAGAGAAGATGCATATGCTGGAGAGGAGTACAGAATGAGAACCCAGATGTGGTGAGGAAACTTTAAAGTCCCTCAACCAAATAAAACACCTTTAAAAAGGATAGCTAGTGTAGGCCTGTATGTCATAAAGCATTTTATGAACCTGAAGGTTGAAGCATGTCGAAGATAGTATACTTACTATCTATGGGCATATTTTCATTGCTTTGTATTTGATTAATAAATATTTTGAAATATTTGATCCATGAGAGTCAGAAATGTCAGAAATACCTTCAATCATGGAACATAGCACAGTTCATGAGAAAGCACTTTTAAAGTCATTTTTTCCATAGAATTAGCTTCTTTAAATCATATTTTAATGTTCTTGGTTTAGCATATATAATATAAATCCCTTTATACTATAAGACAGATGTGCACCTAAGACACTAGAAGTTATGCTTTCACAATTGTTTTGATCATTTATTTGAAATGGACCTTCTCTCCACATTACAGATTTCTATATTAGAGCCCCTCGTTGGGTGACATGGGCTGGCTGGTGTAGGTATGCTGATTCTTAGGACGCTCGGTCATATATGTGTGTGTAAATTATATGTGTCTGTACATATATGTGTGAGTGTTCTCAGACTCAGATTTAAATGTACTCATTCCTAGTACATACCCTTTCCCTGAAATGTCTTTTCTTCCTCACTTTTCACGACTCAGCTTTGTTTCACCTTGCTGTGGGTTCCCTCAACTTCCTGCTGTACTTTATTCTTTTCACCTGACCTCATATGATGTTATTAGTTCTTCAACTTGATATAAGTTAGAGAATATGGACTTTAATTACAGTTACTTTCATTTTAAAGTGTGGGTATTAATTCAGGGTCATTAGAATAGCTACGCCTTGTACATGCATTTATTAGCTAATATATATAATAACACCTAGTTCATGTTAAACGTATGGTAAACATTCAATAGATGGTATCTATTACTGTTATAATTATTTTACATATTTGTCTCACCTTTGTTGTCTATGAGCTTCTTTAAATTAGGCATTGTGGCATATAATTTGTAATGCTCTCAATTTCTGGCATATGGGTGATTCACAGATGAATTAATAACAAAATATATGTACCATGTAGTAAATGTCAGTGGGCCTTCATCAATAAACTGCTTGGATTGTACTTGAGTTGAGGTCCAGTTTCAGTATTTTTCAGTTTTCCAAGTGGTCTTTTTGATCCTTCTGAACAAGAATCAACCTAATATATCATTTGTCATTCTCAGCAAAATAGTTATTTTGATATTTTGGTATTAATTAATTATGAGAGAAGCATAGGGTTATGTAATACATTTGACAGTCTACTAATTTGCTCATCATTGAGAAATACTTATTGATTATGTACTTGCCATGACAGCCAGCTATCTCTTATGGATCAGATTATGAACTACGTGGGGCAATGATTATGATGTCTGAATATGCACACTGGATTAATGAGTTCAGCTGGTCAAAACTATCGTTCAGTAAGGCAAGATTTTCGTTAAAAATATCAAATAAACCCTCTTGTTTCTGTATCATTATGTCAAAATGTCACTGAAACAAATCTACTTACTTCATTGATCCATCTTCAAATTATATCTTAAAATCTGCCTGTGTTAAAACTTCTTTGTGCCCAGTTACGTGAAGAGATTGAACATAAAAGTATCCTTAAAATACCTCAGGTCTGATGTTTTCTAATTCTTGTTAAATATTTCGAGATTGCAAATTTCATTTAAATGTCAACTGTAATTGTGTGTCGTTTGTTTTTCTACTCAGGTTTTACAGTTTGATGGAATGTTTTCCCCACGATTTAATAAATATTGTTTTATTTCACGTGAATTAATTCAAAACTGGATAAGAGCAACATATTTTAATCAACTGTTGTTGTGATGGACTAGAAAATAAATTTACTCCGTACGCAAACAGTTTGCTATGCCTTTGAGTGGGATTTATCTTGCTTAGCATTGGCAAGCTAAACATAGAAAGCAATAATTAATAGGAAAGCCAAATATGTATACTGAATGAGGCACTTATTTATTTATATTTTAAATAAATTTATTTATTTATTTTTGGCTGCGTTGGGTCTTTGTTGCTGCGCGTGGGCTTTCTCTAGTTGCGGCGAGTGGGGGCTGCTCTGTCTTGCGGTGTGCGGGCTTCTCATTGCGGTGGCTTCTCTTGTTGCGGAGCGTGGGCTCTAAGTTCGCGGGCTTCAGTAGTTGTGGCTCGTGGGCTCAGTAGTTGTGGCTCGCGGGCTCTAGAGCACAGGCTCGGTAGTTGTGGTGCAGGGGCTTAGTTGCTCCGCGGCATGTGCGATCTTCCCGGACCAGGGCTCGAACCCATGTCCCCTGCATTGGCGGGCGGGTTCTCAACCACTGCGCCACCAGGGAGGCCCGAGGCATTTATTTTTCCTGACTATGTCATAGCTCTTTAGTGTATAAAATTTTAATTACCCAATAATATATACACCCAATTATGTCCAGATAACACCCATTGAAGTAAAGTAGTGAAGAAGTTCTTAGACTGTGTGAATTATGCATTTATAAGTGGTACCAAATGTGTGTTTACCATGATTTTATTTTCATTTGTTTTCAAAACTTGAAGTTTGCTTTTCTATATATAAATCACACAACCACATTATATTTAACACAACCACATTATATTTATAGAAAGTGCTGGGAAGTGAACTGGAGATTAGTAAGTAGCTGGGTACCCCGTGACTCCTTTTCTCCTACCAGCCTCTTAAAAACCCCAAAGATTTTTAACATCTTTGGCATGATGGTTTAAGACACATCCTGACAGAGAGGGTTGGGGAAGGATGTTATGGTCCCCCACGTGGCGGTGCAGACTAGTGTGTGGCCAAGTTACTTTTGGCAGAACGTAGTGTTACATGCAGTAGCTTTCCATGCAAGTACAAATTGCACATGCTCATATTTGTGTTGCAATCTAAATCACATAAATTAGACATACGAAGACAAGATTTAATCATCTTGTCAGTCCTTTGCAATACAAATCAGATTTTTGACTACGCAGTCCCAGTAAAATGGCAATTACACTGGAAGACGAGCGTAGCATACATTACTTTTCAAACCATTATATTGAGCACAATATGTGTAAAAGAAAGGCTTAATTCATTTGCTATGGTTGCTTTCTTTTAAGGGTTTATTTGTTCTCCGTCTGCGCAGAATGATGGGGTGTAACGGAAGCTGCAAACAGATTGAGAGAGTAATTTCCACGTCAGTGTGCTTTGGCTCCGCCTCCTCCCTCAGAGAATGGGCTGTTTATTCAGAGAACTCTGTTCTTTTTTTTTTTTTTGCGATATGCGGGCCTCTCACTGTTGTGGCCTCTCCCGTTGCGGAGCACGGGCTCCGGACGAGCAGGCTCAGCGGCCATGGCTCACGGGCCCAGCCGCTCCGCGGCATGTGGGATCCTCCCGGACCGGGGCACGAACCCGTGTCCCCTGCGTCGGCAGGCGGACTCTCAACCACTGCGCCACCAGGAAAGCCCGAGAACTCTGTTCTTAAATGATTGTGCAAAGCATACGTTACTCCACATGGGACCTTAGTTCTTAAAGTTTGCTCTTTCTGTATTGTCTGTTTTTCTTAATAGTGAAGAATTCCTGGGTGGAAACATAATTTCAGAGAAACGTAGAGCTGGAAATGGGGAAGAACCGTTTTGTAAATGGAGAATTTTCAAATGATTTGTATGTAACTAACAGAATTCCAAGGGGATTATTATGGGATATGGGTTATTAATGACCTTGAATTCCCTTTCTCCTATTTCTGTTAGCTGTTACATCATTGAACTCTCTTAATGGGTGCATTATAGACACTGTACTGTGACACCCTAGAGTGGAGATCCTGTCGTCTTTGTATTCCCAGGATCTTCCTGTAAGAGACACACTCTCGTGGTTGAAGGTGGTATCGAGGAAGTGGAACTTGGGCCAGAGTAGGTCATTGCTGGTTCCTAGTTCTCAGGAAAGTTTAAGTGGAAATAGGAGATTGGACACTTGATGATAAATGTAGCGAGTAGGGGCGGGACTGACATTTGCTGAGTAACTAGTATGTGCCAGGTAGTGTGGTAGCTACATTGTCTACATTCTCCTTTTCAGTGCACCCCAGAAGGTTTTATGTTACCAGTTGAATAAATTCAGGAAAGGGAGTACATAAGGTGAAGCAACCTGCCCCAAGTTATATGACCCCAGATGTTAAAGCTGGTGTTCATTCTGTCTGGCGTTCATGCCTGGATCTTTTTCGTGACCATCAGTACCACCTTTCTAATGGGAGTGGAACATACCATTCATTCATGTGAGGTCCCAATTCTGGGCATAAAACCGTCCTTGGCGTTTCCATATCATCGTTTGGATTGCCTGATGAGTAAAGGAGGGGGTGGAACTTGGTGCCTGGGTTTTTGTCTCAAGGAAGGGAGGTAATGCTACAAAGTAGGTGTGTAATTATAAAATATGTCCAGGAAATAATCTACATTGAGGCTTTTTGTGCTTCTCTTTTTGCATTCATCAGATCTTTGCTATGATGTTCTTGTATTAATAAATTTAATACAAATTGGGTTCCTTTTTATCAGGATATGCTTTCTCTATGGATTCTGCCTACCCTAGTTGACGTGATCTCTATTAAAAGTGTGAAAATTCCGAAGTGGGATACAAAGAAAAATTATCACTCTTTAATCTTTATTCACGAGTCATGAAAATTATATGTATTTCATATGTAGATGTTATTTAGATTATAGAGCCACATCTACTCAAAATGGAAAATAAAGAGCTATCCTTTTCTATTTATTGTGAGAGGCATATCTAAAATCACATATTCATACAGATGTAATTTCCTGACTACCTGTGGCCTATATTTAAAAATACCTGAACACTAGTTTGCTTCTCTACAGAGAATGATGTGTGTGCCATGGAAATCCGTGTGTCTTTTCTCAGCAGTAAGATGTCTCATGCTGTACAGGTTCAGAAGAGATACTGTAGGTGTCACCTGTCACCTAGCAACAAGCTTACTGCTTTGTGTCTTTAGTGTCTCTTTTCATTTTAAGTCAAAATAGTTATGAAAATGTAGCGCTTAGATTTGCATTTATCTCCTGAAATATTTAGATTAACCTTCAAACATTTTCAGTTCCCAAGATAACTCACCACGACAGATGAAACAGAGATAACTTTCAATAAAAAAAGGCAACTTATATATCAGAAACCTTGGTACAGAGTAAGGCCAACATGGATCCTGTTATATAATATCTCAGACTGAAATGCACAGGCCTGCCAGTGAGTTCCTTAATCAGCTTTAAAAGTTGTGGTAACTGAATTGAATAGGTATATTACACGTTTATTACTTGGCTTTTTTTTTTTTAAATCAGCACTTGAAAACACAAGATCACAACTAATGAAGTAGTGATTTGTAAAGTTGAATCCAGAAGACGGAATTCCAAATGGGATTGCCATACTGGCATCAGGATTCAATTATCTGAAACAGAGCAAACTAAATTACCTGTGGGCAGAGTGGTATACCCTGACTAGTCAGGTGTCTGTAAACACTTTTAAAATGTGTTTCTGTGTCTCTGCTTAAAGATACATAAAGGGATTATCAGAGGAACCAGCAACAAGTGTACTTATGGGTCCTGAAGTATTTTGAATGTGTTAAACACTAGCCTTTAAAGATTGAGAACATAATAGATCATTTAAGATGTGATGAAGAGCCTGTTACTAGAGGGTAATGTAATGCCTGTACTCCGAGGTAGTTATTCTGAAGTAACTCCCTATTCATTAAGGAGGATAGCATCCACTTTCATTCTGGCCAAGGTCATTTCTGTTATCCAGGATACTCTCTTTGAATTCTTATGGAAGCTGGCTGACCAACTGGAAATTTTAGGGAAGAAAACAAGAGTTAGAAAGTGAAGAATTTGGACATTCTCTATTGCTTATAGCTACTGAAGAGAGAAACAGGTGTAAGTAGAATTTCTCCAGACTATCCGCTAAAAGAAAAACCAGTATTTACCAGTGGTTCCAGGCAGCAATATTTTTGTTTAAAAGTAAATCTAAAATTCTTTCTAAAATACAATACTTTATGCCTTTTGTTATTTCTCATGTTTTTCATATTGGAATAAGTGACTACTAACTAACCCTTTGCTTTTCTTCACCTGACAATTGAGAATCATTTTTGGAGCCAGGAAAGTGAGGACCAAAACACGTGTGATGAGTTTTTTGATGAGGACAGTGCCCTTTAGAACTTCGGTACTTAGGGAGGATTTACTGGATAATTTCACAAACCTATTTGGCAGAGTTAAATAATCTTTTAATTAGGAAATTGATGATATAATAACTTATTGGAAATGTGCCAATTTCCTGTTTTATATCGTGGTTTGGTTTTGATGGGAATTTGGGGAACAACCCAAAGGTCCCTTAGCATGAATAAAATTGGAGCTTCATCTATTCTATCTTGTGGTCTTAATTTGGGGAAATTCTGTTGTTTTCCTGTTTAATATCTGTCCACTGATTAAAGAGTGATAATTCTTACGTGTGCTTACGTATATGTTAGTGCAGATTGTTGTATAGACATTACTTCAGTTAGGGTATATCGGGTAGGTAAAACAGGTATTATCCTTGCTTCTGTGGAGACGGAAGTTGGGCCTCAGAGAGGTTGATTGAGGTTTTTAAGGTCACAGAGCCAGTAGATGACAGAGGTGAAACTAGGGATAGGTCTTCTCAATCCTAAACTGTGTCTTCGTTTTCTGTGGGGTGGGTGCTACAGAGCAAAAGATGACCTTGAGTGCTTTGAACAGCTTCAACTGAATGGAAAACAGAAGTTAGCATTGTACCAAGCTGTCCCCAGGTTTAAAACATACTGAGGTGTACATTTAAATTATAGGTAGTTACAGAGATATATACAAAGAGCCGTCCACTAACATTTGGGACTAACTCAGGGGTTTTAAAAGGACCCCACCATTATCTGACTCGTTGCATAGGAAATTAACCTCTGATCGTCACTGTCAAATGGATCTTTTTTTTTTTTTTTTGTCAAATGGATCTTAAAATGCTCATGTGCTCAACTCACAGAACTACTTTCAGAACAAATACTATCATTAGGATACTTGGTAAATCTCCAAATGCTGTAAAAATGTGTGATGTTGTGTTATGTATAATTCACAAAATTTAATGTTTATTGTGGTCTGTAGCTTAACTGCATCAAAAAAATACAAATTATATAATTAAGGCCCTAGTTACTTGGTTAAGAAATATCCACACAATTGATATAAAGGGGAGTTTATTTTTCTTTTGTTTTTATCATTAGCTTCTCTTATTCATTTGACAAACCTTTATTTTATCTCCTAAAGTTTGCTGGGCAATGGGCTGTGTATTGGACAATAGATGGTAATAGAACTAGGTTAGCAGGTACAGCTTCTTCTGGTGGGAATATAAATTGGTGTAGTCTGTATAAAAAGCTTCTTCTGGTGGGAATATAAATTGGTGTAGTCTGTATAAAAAGCGATTTGGGTAATATATTTTGAAAGAGTGAAAAAAGTTCATATTGTTATGATCCAGTAATTATACTTATATAACTATATTCTAAGGCAATTAAGGTAACTAAAGTTGCAGACAGGGCAGCTAAGTACAGTGGTGTAGGATGTGGATGCTTGGCTGAGGGGTGAGTCGTGGAAATCTACACTAGGCTTCCCTGGCCAGGCCCCACCTCCTGATTAGAGTCTGTCTGTGTCTTCCCAGAGAGGGCATCCTTTCTAG
The DNA here is from genome assembly GCF_949774975.1 of Lagenorhynchus albirostris. Taxonomy (NCBI): domain Eukaryota; kingdom Metazoa; phylum Chordata; class Mammalia; order Artiodactyla; family Delphinidae; genus Lagenorhynchus; species Lagenorhynchus albirostris. The sequence continues at coordinate 47,812,023 of NC_083112.1, read as the reverse complement.
TTGTCCAAAGGCATCCTCCAGGCTAGCAGAGGTCCTTGTGTCCAAGATTTACGTAGAAGGATGTGTGTTATCAGTAATAGTAAAAAATAATAAACTAGTAGACAAAAATGAGGGAGTAAATTATACTGTATCCCTACAATGGAGTATTATGAATTTAGGGAGAAGCATTAATAAGTTGAGTGTCATGTAAAAATTCTCATGGTTTATTAAAGTGTGAAAAAAAATTATAGAACCAGAATGTAAGATTGAAACCAGTTTTGAAGTACCTGGTACATTCTGCTGAGAAGTGGGAACTGATGGATTGAGATATATTTTGAAGAATAGAAAGGACAAGACGTATTTTGATAAGAACATGGTGTTTTAGATGACTTTTTAGTTCTTTCAAGGGGTACCCTATTATGGTTTCATAATGTAAAATAGAAGAATTATCCTCTGAATTTCAAGAGAATATTTCACCACTGTCATATTAAAATATTGTATTTATGTTCCATTGCTTCTTAGTGGCATTTCTAGTAGTGGTGAAAGCTGTACTATATTTTAGGGGATGTGTTTTGAGTCATAAGAGACATATCTATATCAATATAGACATAGAGGGAGAGATGGAGGGAGGGAGGAGGGAGGGAGGGAGGGAGAGTCATTGACTGACTGATCAATTGATGGGGTTAAAGCTGGAATAAAATGAAAGACCACTTCATCTTACAGGCCAAGCCCATGGAACATGTACATTCTGGTACATTTCATTTAAGGCTTTATGAGTGAGTGAACTGTTTTTTCTGTTCAAATGTATGGAAACACACACAAAGGAGACCTGGCTGGATACTGCCTGTGTAGACATTGGCACAGAATGGGTGCTGCTAAGAGCTCCAAGGCGTGTCCCCTCTTGAGTGTAATTCCAAATGAAAAAAAAAAAGTCAACTGTGCCTAATAAGCTGGCTTAACTGAATGCCAAAGAAAATTTGCCTCATGAAATGGAAATTCTGAAGCAAGTTACATAATACTGAGAGAGAATAAATAGGAGGACTTTTAAGATCTATCCAAATGGGGCAAATGGTGTATTGTAATCAGAACTCTCCAATACAGCAATATTTAATTCTATTTGGTGAGATCCAAATGGTGTTGGGGATTTGGAAGCTTTCAGAAATCACATAAATATTTACTTGGTATTTGTTTAATTTTTGAGTGACATATCTTAGATCAGTTTTTAAAAAGTTACTTGGGTATTGGATAACATGGAGCCACCCAAAAGTATTCATGTTAGTTGTTCTGCACATTTGTATCAGCTATAAAGAGGGAGAACAGCATTCCTTTAACAATCTCTTAGTTGCTAAGAATAATAGAGCCAACTGCTCCAGCCGGAACATTTGTGACTTCTCTTTCTTACATTAAATTTACTTCTAGAGCAGTTTCTGCCATTTTCTCCCAGCCTTCTCTCCCTGTTGCATGCCTTTCTTTTTCTCCCCTCCTTCCCTTATCTTTATACAGATTTTCATATCTTGTGCCCAGGATCTGTCATAGCGTCATAGCTGGAGTTTCTGCCTCTGTTTCTTCATTTCTCCATTTTGCCCTTTACATGGCTGCTAAAGAGGAAGCAAAAACCAAAACTGTTCATCAGCTATTACTTTTATTGTGTCACTCCACTAATCAAGAGCTTCAAAAATTGCAGAATTAAGGTTTTCTTTTTCTTTCCTCCAGTGGAAGAATGTTACCAACATGTGGAACTTTTTTCTCATTTTTTAAAATTGAAGTATAGTTGATGTACGATATTATATAAGTTACAGGTGTAGGATATAGTGATTCACAATTTTTAAAGGTTACAATCCATTTATAGTTATAACATATTGGCTATTTTCTCTGCGTTCTACAACATATCCTTGTAGCTTATTGTATACATAATAGTTTGTACCTCTTACTCCCCTGCTCCTGCGTTGCCTCTCCCTACTTCCCTCTCCCCACTGGTAACCACTAGTTTGTTCTCTTTATCTGCGAGTCTGCTTCTTTTTTGTTATCTTCACTAGGTTGTTGTATTATTTAGATTCCACATGTAAGTGATATCATACAGTCTTTCTCTGTCTGATTTATTTCACTTAGCATAATAGCCTCCAAGTCCATCCATGTTGTTACAAATGAAAAAATTCCATTCTTTATGGCTGAGTAATATTCCATTGTGTATGTATAGCACATCTTTATCCATTCATCTGTTGTTGGACACTTAGGTTGCTTCCATATCTTAGCAATTGTAAATAATACTGCTATGAACATTGGGGTTAGCGTATCTTTTTGAATTAGTGTTTTTCTTTTTTTTTCAAATATATATCCAGGAGTGGAATTACTGGGTCATATGGTAGTTCTATTTTTAGTTCTTTGGGGAACCTCCATGCTGTTTTCCGCAGTGGCTGCACCAATTTACATTCCCACCAACAGTGTATGAGGGTTCCCTTTTCTCCACATCCTTGCCAACATTTGTTATTTGTGTTCTTTTTGGTGATAGTCATTCTGACAGGTGTGAGGTGATATCTCATCGTGGTTTTGATTTGCATTTCCCTGGTGATTAGCGATGTTGAGCATCTTTTCATGTGCCTGTTGGCCATCTGTATGTCCTCTTAGGAAAAATGTCTATTCAGATCTTCTGCCCATTTTTTAATTGGGTTATTTTTTGATGTTGAGTTGTATGAGCTGTTTATATATTTTGGATATTAACCCCTTATTGGTTCTAATTATTTGGTTCTTTTGTGTGTGCTTTTCTTGCAGGATCAATGTGACTCTGGAAACAAATGGATGAATGAATATCCATATGAAGAGGAAAACAATAAAGGTTGGTTAGTCAAACTGTATAATTGCAGTGGCAGTCCTATTTTGAACATTAATTTTGGGCAGTTATTCTCATTAGAGCACTTCTTTGTCTGACTGTGAGACAGAGGTCAATGGTTAGAGACATTCATCTATCTATAAAGTGTAATTTTTTTTTTTTTTTTTTTTTGCGGTACGCGGGCCTCTCACTGCCGTGGCCTCTCCCGCTGCGGAGCACAGGCTCTGGACGCACAGGCTTAGCGGCCGTGGCTCACGGGCCCAGCCGCTCCACGGCATGTGGGATCTTCCCGGACCGGGGCACGAACCCGTGTCTCCTGCATCGGCAGGCGGATTCTCAACCACTGCGCCACCAGGGAAGCCCTAATTTTTGTTTTTAAACCCTTAAATATATAAAAAAAATTATAAAGAGGCAGCCCTTCTTTGTGCAAGTCTAGCTGTTGTCAGTTTTGGGAACTGAAGCTGGTTTAAGAATCAACTTTCAGATGATAATTAAAAAATGGAAAAACACTTGATACAACTGCTCACTGGGACAAACAAAAAAAGCCAGATTTTGTTTAATATATATCACTTCCTACCACAAGCCTAAGCCTAATCCTAGAGCTCTATGGCATATGATTGCTGTCAATGCTGTCCTCTTTGCAGCTGCAGTCTTGGCTTTCATCAAGGGCATGGGATGATTATGAAAGGCTTTTAACTTTGTTTTTTCACAGACAAATACTGGTGTAAATTAGAGGGTAAAAAAATCCTGGGAATTTCAACAGTAATCAAGTGCTGGCTATCACTTTGTAGTATTTATTTGAACTTTTTGTGTACTTCATACTGGTCATAATATAAACATCATAAATTAATACTAAGAAAATGACAATATGTTAAACCATTTCTATTTCATAAAGTCTAGTACAGAGGCATGTGCCTCATAACTCTTTATATAGCTGCACAACACATACAGTTTCATATTTTCCTTCCCCCATTGCTCCTGCTACCTTCAAATAAATGTACATCATGTCTTTTTCTGCCAGCCCACCTTCACAGATACTTACAAATGATTTTCCAGATTATATCTTTCACTTGAAATTGCCTTCTTCCAATTCAGCATCCATTCATGATAAAAAGTCTTAACAAGTTAGGCCTAGAAGGAACATATCTCAACATAATAAAGGCCATATGTGACAAGCCCACAGCTAATATACTCAATGGTGGAAATACAAAAGCTTTTCCTCTAAGATCGAGAACAAGACAAGAGTGTCCGCTCTCACCACTTCTATTCAACATAATACTGGAAGTCCTAGCTAGAGCAATCATGTAAGGAAAAGAAAAAAGTTATCAGAATTGCAGAGGAAGATGTAAAACTGTCTTTATTTGCAGATGGCATGGTTTTATATATAGAAAATTTTAAAGACTCCACCAAAAAAACTGATAGATATGATTAATGAATTCAGTAAAGTTGCAAGATACAAAATCAACATAACAAAAATCAGTAGCATTTCTATACGCTAACAGCAAAGTTTCTGAAAAAGGAATAAATTGATTCAATTTACAGTAGCATCAAACACAGTAAGGTACTTAGGAATAAATTTAAGGAGATGAAAAAGAATACATTTTAGGAGATCTCTATGCTGAAAACTACAGGACATTGATGAAAGAAATTGAAGAAAACACAAATAAATGGAGAGGTACCTCATGTTCATGGATTGGAAGAATTAATATTGTTAAAATGTTAATATGACTGAAAGCCATCTATAGATTCAGTGCAATCCATATCAAGATTCCAATTATGTATTTTACAGAAGTAGGAAAAAAACATTTCTAAAATTTATATGGAACCACAAACAACCTTGAATAGCCAAAGAAATCCTGAGAAACAAAAAATGGGAGACGTCACATCACACTTTCTGATTTCAAGCTGTACTATAAAGTTATAGTCATCAAAACAGTATGGTACTGGTAGGAAAAAAACCAACAAATAGACCAATGGAACAGAATCGAGAGCCCAGAAATAAACCCAAACATATATGGTCAACTAATATTTGACAAGGGAGCCAAGAATACTCAATGGAGAAAAGGCAGTCTCTTCAATAAATCGTACCGGGATAATTGGATATACATGTATGAAAGAATGAAATTGGACCCATATCTTACACCATTTACAAAACTTAAGTCAACATAGATTAAAGACTTAAATGTAGGACCTGATACCATGAAACTACTACAAGAAAGTACAGGAACAAAGCTTCTTGACATAGGTCTTGGTAATGATGTTTTGGATATGACACCTAAAGTACAAGCAACAAAATAAAAAATAAACAAGTGGGACTACATCAAGCTAAAAAGTTTCTTCACAGCAAAGGAAACCATCAACAAAATGAAAAGACAACCTACAGAATGGGAAAAAAATATTTGCAAACTGTGTATCTGATAAGGGGTTAATATCCCCGAATAGAAGGTGCTCGTACTACTCAATAGCAAACCCCCCCCCAAATAACTGAATAAAATAATGGTCCTAAGTCTGAATAGACATTTCTCCAAAGAAGATATCTGAAAGGCCAGGAACATAAAAAGATGCTCAGTATCACTAGTCATCAGAGAAATGACATATCACCTCACACTTGTTAGAGTGGCCACAATTAAAAAGATAAGAGATAATGCTGACATGGATGTGGAGAAAAGGGAATCCTTGTGCACTGGTTGGTGGGATTGTAAATTGGTGCAGCCACTATGGAAAACATAATGGAAGATCCTCAAAAAATTACAAACAGAACTACCATATGATCCAGTAGTTCCACTTCTGGGAGTATATCCAAAGGTAATGAAAACACTAACTTGAAGAGATACCTGTACCCCCATGATCATTGCAGCATTATTTATAGTAGCCAAGACATGGAAACAACCTGTCTGTCAACAGATGAAAAGATAAATAAGATGTGGTATATATACACAGTGGGGTATTATTCAGTCATAAAAAATGAGGAACTCCTACCATTTGTGACAACGTGGATGGACCTTGAAGGCATTATACTAAGTGAAATAAAGACAAAGGCAAATACTGTATGATTTTACATGTATGTGGCATCTTAAAAAAAAAGAAAGCCTTCCTTTTTTCCTTGCTAAAATTTCTCCTTTGTTGTATTTGTTTCTGGAAAGTTTTTAGCCCTCTAGAGGGAGTTTTGATTCAGAGATGATATAAGGTAGATTTCTGGGTAATGTTCTTTTTTATGATCTCAGTATTACCTATATGGGTACATTTACTTTATGAGAATTAATTGTACTGTGTACTTATTTGTATATGGATTAGTGGTGTGCTAGTAAAGTGGCTCTAGGGCATGGGGTGGGGAGGCCTGATCTGTAATATTTGTCAATTCCCATGGTGTAAATATTCCCACTACGGCTGGTTTCAATGGTTTAACAAAGAGCTTGCAAGATTCCTTAAAATTTAACAATTGGCTCTCATGAGCTGGAGATGAGCTAGCTCCAGCAAACCATTGATAATTTCATGTATAATGTAACGTTAAACAATTTTCTATACTCCTTAAGACAAATAGGGCAAATGTAGTAAATTCAAATTTTCCTGACTCATTGCTGCGTAAACATGGAAACCTTCACTCATTATCATGCAGAAAGTACTTATCCCTTTTCTTATGTATGATGTTGATCTTATATTTATGTTTTCATTTGTAATTAAATTTTTATGTTTGAATGGATCAGTGTCAGCTTTGTAAGTTTATGCATTTTGACAGTGTCATTGCTCTGTAACTAATTTTATGACAACTGAAGATTATCGCAAAGAGAATCTTTGTGTTAATACTTACCCTGAGGGTAGACTGAAAATATTATCTTGATTAAGTATAATATATTATGTGTGATTCATTCTAAATGATTGTGCCTCATAGCTCATAATTCATGAGTTCAAAAGTCTTTATAGAGGAAGGAGCAGTGAGTATTTCACTTAATGTGTTTGTCCCAAAGAATTATGTTTTTCTTCTTGCTGTTCCTTATATTTCTCAATCTGTGTTTTCAGTTATAGATGCCTTAGAACAAAGAGTACATTGATGCTTGTTTTTAAACCTGCTTGAATCAGGTGTTGTTAGTTTTAGTAAGGTCTGATTCAGAGAGAAAATTGCAGTTTGGAAATTTATCTCTTCTATATTTCATGTATATTCCCAAGGTCAGTTTTAAGATGATGTTTTTAAAATGTCAGCAGTGGATGCAACATTGCCACTGTCTACATAATTGAAAAGGGATTTGAATATGGCTCTTAAAACTATTTTGTACATTTCCAGTTTGCCAGCGGTGATAAAATCTTGCCAAGAGCCACAGAATATCATGCTATGCCTTCCTGCTTATGCTCTAATATTTAAACAGCCTAAATAGCATTTGTAAAATTTATTTTGTGGCCATATCAATAGTCTTATTTTCAGGTACTGTCTTCATCTCCTCTTTCAACCAGTCAATCAATCAATTAATCAATAATATATAAATATATTTATATCAAAATATGTGTGTGTGTATATATTCACATTAAGTTCTTTACTCAGTTTTTAAGTTCTTTCTTTTACTCCATTTCATTGCACTCGAATTTGTCGCTTTACCATTTGCCATTAGATAACATTAAATAAATTCTAAAAAGATTCCAGTTATCCATTATTTTCTATTCACATATATCGGCATAAAACCTTGTCTATGTGCTCTTTAACATATTTTAGCAGTTGCTCTCATTGTGAATGTTTGTGGACCTGACTCCACAAACCTGGCTTTGCTCCATTGTTTTCCATCCATTTCAGTATGTTTCCCAAGTGCTCTCAACAGCTGGTTTAGAGCAGGTGTCCAAAACATATGCATGCATATACATTAGTCCAGCTTATCAGAGTTCATGTTCAAACTTTTGCTCTGTGACTACTTCTGATGAACAGCTGCTTAAACCATTCAGCGTTAACAGTGGGTAAGTTTTCCTTTTTTGGATTTGGAAAGCAAGAGGACGATAGCAGGCCTTTCTGGGAAAGCTTTAATTCCCTACAGAAAAAAAGTTTGCTTCATAGCGATGGGCATATATAGGGTGGTTACTTTAAATTTCTTTTCCATGAAGTTTCAGGGCTCTTTCTTCACTCAAGGTAGAAAGACTGTAATAGCAACAATCCAGCCTTTCTTCCATTTTGAGCTAAGTAGGCATAGTTGTTGAGAAAGCCCCAGTTGATGTAAGTGAAATATATTGTCAGCGCTAGGCCACTATACATTTATGTAGAGTAGCTGCCTGGGCAGTAAACATGGAATCACAAAAAGTCAAGTCTTTGCTCTGCAATTCTCTGCCTGTATGATCTTGGACCAGTGACTTCTTGCTGAATTTTAATTTTCTCAAGTGCCAAGTGGAACTAATAACACCTGTCCTACCTATTTCAAGAGTTGTTATGGGGTGAAAGAAAATATGACATATTTATGAAAGTAATTCAGAGCTGTAGAGTCCTAAAAGTGTGGGTCGTGCTTGCTACTATTATTTATACAGCATAAGACAGAGATTCATGACTTTGTTGTATGACGTCACATCACAAAGTCAAGTATCTTCAGAATTGGAAGTGCCCACAAAGGTCATTGACTCTAATCTGTGCTTGGTACATGGCTGTCTTTCCATAAGAGTTGGTTGGTTACTTCAGCGCTATATCTTGAGTACTGCTTGGAATTTCCTACTGCATGTGGCAGTTCATCCTGTTTCCAGGCATATCTAGTTATATTAAAAGTTATTCCTTTTATTGAGCCTAATCAGTAGATGTGATAATGATCCAAACTAGTAGGTGTAGAGCATATTTATTAAAATATAGTCGTGCGTGAGGTCATTCTTCGGTGAAGTCCCGTCACCCTTGGGTGTCTGATTTCTTAGACCTGGGATACGAGAACAAAATGATATACAGGGATTTGAGAAAGATTATGCAGTTATTGAAGTAGAATAATGGCTTTATTCTTTGAAAAGATGATGTATTGCTCATTTTAAAACATTAAAGCATGCAAAGTCCCATCACCTCCCTGTCTCACACCTATTAGTATTTGGTGAGCATTATTTGCAGCATCTCTGTGTACGTATATACAAGTAAAGAGAGATGGTTTTACAAAAATAGGATCATATTTGTACTTTGTATTTCTAATATAGAGTTATTTTTGTTTGCTTCTGATGTAATGGAAGAAATAGAAGCTGAGTTTAAACCAAAGGAATTTATTATTTTCAAGTTAACGTCCTTTCACCAAAGTGATGCTATCATTTGAGAGTTAAGAGAAAAAGAAAATAAAAAACTTTGAGTTCTGATAATTCTGTGGGTTTTTTTAATGACTGAATTTAACTTCAAACAACATCTTTTGACTTGTTGCTATGAAAGGTGGGTAAATTAATGACATTTCTAACTCTTTTCCCTCTTCTTATTTTACTATCTTCTTAAAACTTAGGTTTATTAACATTTATTTTCTGATTGTTAACTGTAATTATCAAAGCCAATTAGTATTCTTATTTTTCTCAGAAATATGGAAACACTACTTTACTGTCATCTGGTATTTGGTGTCACTGTGAAGCCTGAAGCAAACTGGTCTTTGCACTTGTTCTTGTCTTGCTTTTTGTTCAGATGTCCATGGACTATTTTTAGTAAGCTAGAAGTTCAGTAACTTCATCAGTTTTGCTTCTTGGTTTTTATCATTCTGTGTCAGTTTTTCTTGGATCCTCCCATTCAGCTCTGAGAAGTAGACTCTGTTTTTATGTCTTCAGATTTAAATATTATATTTAAGGTGTCTTTTCTCTTTGTTCTCTTGTTTAGTAACCCTGAAGTTAGGTATAATGTTTCTCCTTGGCGTTTTGTATCTGTGGTCTTCACCTTTAATGTTTTTATTTCACTTAACTGTGCTTTCCCAGTCAACATTTTTTCTTACTATCTTTTCAGTCAAATTCTTTGTTACTTTTTAGTTCCTGGAGTTAATTATCATCTCTGTAGTATTTCATAGCTCTGTCTGCTTACTTTCATCTGTTTCACATGTCCTGCATTTTAACATTTGAGCCCTGTACTTTCCTGAATATTATTTTCTTTTAAAGCAAGACCCTTTTGTTTGAACCATTATTATTTTTGAGCCTGTGAAGTGGTGCTATTTATCCAAATTCTTCATCTGTTTCCTTCGGTAATTCTTCCTGCGGTGTTTGTTCTTCACTGGCCTCTTGCTTACATTTCTCTCTGGCTTTTAATATTTGCTGCTTTCATGCACAGTTCCCTTGTGGCCTCTCTCTGGTTTTTACCTATCTTTGAATGGGGCCGGTAGTTTCCAGTATGGCAGGTAGTATTGTGGACAGGGGCACCAACAGTTTTGGGCATGTGCTAGATGAGTCCAAATCGTTGTCTTGCGTTTCTTGTTTCAGATACTCTAAATAAAGGTGTTACTTCCAGAGTCCTCCCTCAATTGCCCTTGTACAGCAGAGCCTCTGGAGACAAAGGCTCCTGCACTTCTGGCACTTCAGTGACCCCCTGGATGATGGAGCTAGGCTCTAGAAAATGCTGCATCTGTGTGTTTGCTCTCTTAGCACCACTTTCTCTGCCTTCACTGGATAGGCCTTTCATCGCTGTGATCTTCACTTTTAGGAAATTGCTCCAGGTCTGAGGAGGTATGTATCCGTTCCCCGAGGACTCCGAGATTTCACAGTCTTTGATGAGTATGTTTTGATTGGCAGTCTGAGTTTCTGACTGTTTTTACTTTCACTTAAGATGGAGTTTTTCTCTGTTTGTTTGTTTTTTCTAAATTGGCTTTAAAAGTTTTCAGTGAGTTTTAAAGGAAGGGTATAAAAATGCCTTAACATCACCGTTTCTAATAGGTAGCATTTTAGGTACATTTAAGGGACCCATGGAGACTGTTGAACTTGCTGACGTGTTTAAGAGCTTGGCTCTATATGCAGGCCTCCTGGCTTTCAGTCCCAGCTCTGCCAGGGCTTCACCTGCTTCTGTAGCTCATTGTCACACCAGTCCTATGTGGATGACGATGATGATGATAGTAGTGTCTCGTCCATACAGTTGTCATGAAAGTTAAGTGAGTAAAATGCTAAAGCGTTCACATGTTGTCTGGTAGTTACTAAGTGCTCGTTAAAATAGCCATTTCATCATTTTAAGTCACGTTAATTATGTCCATTTGCTTTAGGAAGATTTGCTGTTCAGGCCAGTAATTGTATCTATATTGTTTCCTTGGACTGAGGATACTGCTGGAACATACCTGCATACCAGGGGGTACCGGGTCTCTGACTTAATATGTCAGCTTCCAGTTTCAGGATCTGACTGGGGACTTCTAAGTTGTTGCTCTGTATTGATAAGAAATAGATACCTCTGGCTTTCTCTCGGAGGAAATAAAATCCTTGCACTCACTGGATATGCTCCAGTGGTTGGTACACATGCTATTCATTTCCCTCACAGAATGTTGACAGCTTATTTTGTAGTAGGCAGGGTTCTCCAGAGAAACAGAACTAATAGGATATATATATATATATATATATGCATACACACATATATATGTGTGTGTATATATACATATATATATATAATATATGTAATTTATTGTAAAAATTGGCTCATGTGATTATGGAGACTGAGAAGTCCCGTGATCTGCCATCTGTAAGCTGGAGACCTGGGAAATCCAGTGGTGTAGTTCCAGTTCAAGTCCAAAGGCCTGAGAACCAGGGGAGCCGGTGGTGTGAATCCAAGGCCAGGAGAAGTCCAGTGTCCCAGCTTAAGCAGGTGAGAAAGGGCTAATCCTCCCTTTCTCCACTTTTGGTTCTATTCAGACCCTCAACAGATTTGACGATGGCCTCCCACACTGAGGAGGGCCATCTGCTTTACTGAGTCCACTGATTCAAATGCCAATCTCATCTAGAAACACCCTCCCAGGCACACTCAGAAATAATGTTTAACGTGGGTGCCCTGTGGCCCAGTCAAGTTGATACATTAAATTAATCATGACACCTATGCTGTAGTCTGATTGAATCTAGTAATCTTATACTTAGAGTATGTTATTTGTTAGACACAGGCCTACAAAGCCAAATTATATTTAGACCCTGTTTTCAAGGCTTCATCATCTCAGGGACAGGCAAATGAGCTACTACTATCTGATATGATTAGTGCTACAATATATATAATGAAACCTAGGGAGCTGGTGATGGCTTCACTTGTGAAGTGACCTTTGACCTGGGCCTTGAATGATGGTGTCACATTTTCTGGAAGAAATAGGAGTAAAAGTCACAATTTTTTTGTTCAGAAAAAATTCTAAGTAAACACAAAAGTATATTTTCTTTCTCTTGGTCACAAAAGTGCCCTGCAAAATTTCCTTTTGGAGTTAAGGATAAATGTAATACTCAGTGATACCATTAAATATTTCAGCTAAAATCTGTTGAGGCTCGTTTATGTGTCCAAATGATTTTCTCTTTGCTTCCCGCTCTGTCTCTCTCCCCTTTTATGTCTCTCTCTCTCTGTCTCACATGCTCTGGTGTACTTTTGTATTCTCTCTCTCTCTCATTTTCATTCTCTGGCCCTTTGATTATAGTGGCTCTTGAGCTAAGCTTTATGTCATCCTATTTAGAGTACATTACCAAAGTAGTTTATATAATGTGTTTTACTAGAAATTTTCAGGAGTGGTCATAAAAATGATATGAGCATCTTTTAAACATAACCATTTTAGTTAACCAGTTTTGATTTAATGAGAACATCAGAGTATTAAAGCAACGTAGTGATTGATTATTGAAAGCATTTGTTGAAATATAATATCTATCTGGTTAATTTTGTTATTAACAACATCTGTGCATTTAAAAAAAATTGTAACCTCTTTCGCCTCTCTCCAGTTGATGTTAGCTGAGAATTAATCTCTTACTGTTCTCTAAAGAGACTTTTGTTTAATAAAATCATGAATGATTATTGACTCAACAATGAGCATGATTCTTTATCTTATAGTTTAGTCCTTAGTATACCTTAAGGCCTAATGGAAGTAAGACTCACAAATATTCCAATTTAAGAATCAGTTGGTTTTTCATATTCAACATGCTTTTTTCCTGGAGCTAGGGTTGGCTCAGAGGAACAGAACCACGGGAATGGTAGAGAATATGGAATTTAGTATCAGGATTTGACCTCGTCTGATTTTAGGAGCTAGTTAGGCAAGTTAGGTGTGGTTGTGGCTTCTGTATTTTGGGTGCTAGGCCTGACGTCAGCAGGGCACGCAGTCAGGAAGAAAGGGTGACAGGAGGTGCTGGAGAGCAGGGATGAACGGAAGCCGTGAGGGTGAGCTGAGTCCACACAGACTCCTCACTGCTCACCAGCCTCCATCTCCTCGAGGATGCTGTGAACTGCAGGGGAAGCTGGCGCCTTCTCCGAGTCACAAGTATCTCGTGTGAGAATCAGATAAGCTGATGGAGATTTGGGGGGCTCGTTCCACCCCTGAGCCAGCATGGTGTGCAAGCACAGAGTGACAGCGGGCACGAGCTGCACCCGCCCCTGAGCCCTGCATTGATCTTCTAAGTGTGGTGAGAACATGAGGGCTGCCGCACTTCTGCCTTCTGAGTCTCACCACGGTGTCCCTTATAACCCAGGAGCTGTGGAACCCTGCAGGGAAGACAGTGCTGGACCATGCAGGTGGAGCTCAGCTAAGCTGTGACAGTTCATACCCAGCACTGAGTCCCACGTTGCCTGTTCTCCCCATTTTCCTGCAGGAGTCTCCTTCCTCACCCTTCCCTCCACCTGAGTGTTGTATGTCGTACCTTTTCTGATCCACGTCCTCTTTCCTTGATCCTTCCATTCCCGTCCGAGGACGGAAGCATCGTCTTTGGGACCCAGGCTTGTAGTGGAGATGATGTCGCACACAGAGAAGTCTCACCCGCTCTGGACAACCACCTGCCTGGATTCACTGTTTTTGAGCTCTGCTCACCTCTTGAGGAACGGCGGGATCGTTTGTGGCCTCATGTGGTACTTGACTCGTTTTTGGTGTCAGTAGTAGCTGAGATCACTCTGCTCCCTGGAGTTTGACTGTCCATCTATAATGTAGTAGAACGGTCAGGCTCAAGCCAGGGCCGTGTGGCCATGGGGAGCTTTGAGAGCATAGGAAGATCGAACATAGCGTGAGAAGAGGGGAGATTCTGATATAAAATGGTGGAAATTAGGTGGGTCATCCGGATGTTAGGGGCTTATCCAGCTAGTAAAGTTCAGAGTAAAATTATGAGCAAGAATGAGATTGAGAAATTATATCCAGAGTAAGAATGAATGATGCCAGGGCCAGCGTACGTTAGAGGTGAGGGTGACAGGCTGTAACTGAACAGAATCGCTGGAGAGCAGCTAACGAGGAGGCATATGTTAATTCACGCCCGGTTCCGGACAGGAGGTGCTAATACTGGAGGGGAGGATGGGGGGCGGCGGGGGGTGGTGTCAGAGGGCAAAGGGCAACACCAGCGGGACTGCCGAAGTAGTGGCACCAAGAAAGGTGAGGCCTGTGCAACAGGCTGGAAGGACAAGTGGCTCGTTATCTCACAAGTCGACTCTCCTGTGCTGGGAGATTTCCCGGAGGCCTGTGTTGAGCCCTGGTGCAGGACCAGGAAATCCTGTATGATGGGCCTTCCTGGAACAGAGGTAAAGGAGAGCATTTGGAGAGGTGGGTGAAGGTAGACAGGGAGAGGGTATTAGCCCTTTACTGGGTTCGGGGGGAAAAAGAAGAAAAGCTTTTGAAGGTAACCTGCCTTCAGTTCCCAGAATTCCATCCATAACCCCAGAAAGGACTTGACTCTGATTTGTGATTTAGAGTAAATTCAGAAATAGCATTCTAATCAGATAGAGAGTAAGAACAATTAGGTTGCTAAAAAGAGAAGTTCAGATACTAGTAGAATATGCCAGTTTATATTTTTACATTTACATGGTGGGTGTGTGTGTGTGTGTGTGTGTGTGTGTGTGTGTGTGTGTGGAAGAGAGAGGTTGATTGATTCTAGTTTATGGGTAACGCTTGCTAGATTTTTCTGAGTTTTAATTACTTTTTAAATTTAATTACTCCATTCCTTTTAAATTGAATTGCAGATCGAATTCACAGTCCTTAAACACCAAGATCACATGAATTGAGACACTTTATCTGGTTATTCCCTTTGTGGACTCAGTTCTTTCCAGTGGTGACTACTTTTCACGGAGATTAATGTCGCCAACCTATAGATATGAAGGACAGAGTATCTTATTTATGCTTGTAAACTCTTCTCTCCTCCAGAATATACTCATTCTAAAAAGGAGAAAATGATGGAAATAGGTGGGTGTCTGGCTTCTGGCTAGATATGTTATTTCCATCCATGACAACCTTTATCATTCTCTGACATCCTGAGGGACTTGCGTAAGGTTGCACTGCAGTTAGTAGAACGGCGTACATTTAATCTTTGTTTCGAAACATTTATTTGTACATCATTTCTAAAAGTGCCATTTAGAAAGGCCCCAGTAGAGAAATAATTGTGGAGGAGCTACTTGTGACGATATTTGTGTGGGAGGAGAGGTTGAGTGATTACAGGTAGAGGAGAGTAAGCAGAATTTATTGTTTTAAGCAACTAAATGATTTCCATTTATAATTTCTTCTGGTTCTACTCTAGGACATTTATGCATCTGAAATGCTTGCTTGTCTAACTAGGTAATCACTGTATCCCCACCTCACTTCTTAATTCTCCTCATAGAGTTTGAATAAAAACTGAGATATCAGATATTCAGAGGTGGCCCCGGGCATGCAGTCTGGCAGTTCCCCAGCCCACTTCTGGCCAGCTTGGTGTAAATAATCAAGGGGCGGCAAAGAGAGAAAAGGCCAAGAGATTTTTGTGTTGCAACTCAGTGTGAATTGAGGTCTCTTCCCTGGTTCTAATCAATTATGCAACAACATTTATTTTTTGTTCTGCCAGAAACAATATACATTGTTGTATGTAAGAATTTAATTACAGTGGAGAAGTCTCTAGTGCTTTTTGAATGAGAAATTAAGTCTCCATCTTACTTTGCCTCTAACTGTGAAACAGATACTACTGAAGCCCCAGCAGAAACTGCTGGTAACGTTAGTTGCTTTTTCCATGTTGAAATATGTTGACCGGGTGAGAGGGGAGACTAAATGGGACCAGTGGGTTAGCGAATTGTTACTCTTTTTATGTTGGCTCAGTCTTGTTCAGTAGTTCAGGATGCAGGGTCTGTGCTTCAAAGGGATGATGTTATTGCTGCCCTCAAGAGCAGCTTCTTTCCAGACTCACAGATGCAGAGAACAAATTAGTGCTTACCAGTGGGCAGGGGGGGGCAGTACAGGGATGGGGGAGTGGGAGGTACAAACGATTGGATGTAAGATAGGCCCAAGGATGTATTTACAACATGAGGAATATAGTCAATATTTTATAATAACTGTAAATGGAAAGTAACCTTTAAAATTATATAAAAATTAAAAAAAATTAAAAAAAGAGTAGCTGTTTTCTAGATTTTTCTTCTCAAACAATGCTGAAAATTTCAAACATATATCTTAGAAATGTAGAAATTTGGAGTTGGATGTTTCTATAAGAAATATCTCATTCAAGTGGATTAATGTAAATAGGAGGAAAAAATCAATAAAAATGAAGCAATTTGCTGAAGGTTACATAGCCCAGTGTAGAGGGGTAGATTTGGGAGAAAGGAAGGCTAAAGGGAACGTGGTGACTTGTAGTTCACGGATTTTTAAAACCCAGTTTAAGCAAGTAGGTTTAACTTTTGCCTATTTTTGATTTTAAAGCAAAATGGATGGATATCTTTTTAATGGACGTTTGAATAAACAGATGGATGGAGGATGAATGAGGATAAAAGAAAGAGAATGAGAAAGAAAATGAGTCTGATCTCTCACTTTTTCCTTCTTTGAAAAAAGTGTTAAAGATTGTCATCCTGTGATCATGTGCGATGGAAGAGTGACAAAGATGAGGCCCTGAAAAGTTGGCAAATGGGTCACACAAAACCTGAAACACTGAAAATTTATTAAGGTTGACTTTTCCAGTAAGTGGAAAAGTGGTTGAGGGAAAAGGTCTGGTTTACAGGAGCTAACTATGTGGAAAATGGCAAGGCAGGATTTTCCTAAACAGTTACCCTACACAACTATGCTGATGACATGGCAAAAATATTCTGAATTTACTGCTCAGACTATGGTTAAATAAAATAACAAATACGAAGAGGGTACTTTCCTATACTAAATATTTATGATTATTAGTCTATGCATCTGTGGTAGCCCCAAAATTTTATATTAATGTATCTAGCAACATGATTTTTTTTAGCGGATAATATGCTTTTTTTTTTTTTTTTTAGTTTGGTAAGTTGAGTGTTCTAAGGATTTCCCCTCTACTCTTCTTCTTATGCTTTGGTGTTGCAAATTAAATTTTGATTCTTAAAATAATTGCTTGTGTTGTGTGATGACTATGTAGTCTTAACAAAGCAAATTCTAGCTAACAGTCATTTTATTCCAGAATCAATAACTTTGAAAATTCTTATTTAATCAATTTAAACAATGTGTTTCTAGTTGAAAGAGTAGGGGTAGATGCTTTCTTGAAGTTATGAAGTTTTTGGTAGATGTAAAAGAATATATGTGATGGATGTATATGTAAGTTATTAAGACATAATGATAAAGAGAAACCCAACTTAAGAAATAGAATGTTTCCAGTATTTTTAAAGACCCCTTTTAGTTCCAGGCATGAGCATTATCCTGCATTTTTTATTGTACTTTCCTTGCTTTTTATAATGCTTGTCATCATATATAAGTGTGTATTCAGGAACTATATATTGTTTACTTTTACTTGTCTTGGGACATCAGATGAGTAGTGCTATGCTCTTTTCCTTTGTAACTTGCTTTTCTTACTCAAATTTTGTGTTTTGAGATTCATCCACACTGATCCATGTAGGTAAAATTATTCATTTCCACAACTGAATAGAACTATATTATATGGCCATACTGTAATTTATCCATTCTTCAGCCATAGACATTTTTATTCTTTCTAGCTTTTTTGCTATTTTAAACAATACTGCTGTGTACAGTCACTTAAATGTGTCCTGGTGCACAAGTAGAAGGGTTTCTCTGGAGTATATCTCTAGGGGTAGAATTGCTGGATTGTAGAGTATGCACATTTTCAGCTATACTAGATAATGCCCAGTTGTTTTCCCATATTGTTGCAACACTTAAATAGCACTGTTTGATAGTTCCATTTCTCCACATCCTTACTGACTCTTGGTTTCTGCTGACATTTAGAGTTTTGTCAGTCAGGTGTGTGTTAAATAGCGTTTCCTTGTGGCCTTAATTGCACTTTTCTATTACTAATGGTTTATATGTTTACTGGTTATTTAGTTTCATCTGTGGAATTCCTTTTCATGTGTTTTTGCCTATTTTTCTATTGAATGGTAGTCAATTTTTTTCTCGCCTTGGAGTAGATATTCAGGGCTAATTAAATGTGTTGAAAATATTTTCTCCAAGACTGTGGACCGTCTTTTCACTTTTATAATATTGCTTTAATTTTTGATTTGGCTGAATATATATTTATTATATGGTTAGTGTTTTTCTGTGCACTTTGTCATGATAATTTTATATAGGATGTTTGTATCTACTAAGTGAGATTGGCCTGTAGTTTTCTTTTCTTATAATATTCTGACTGGGTTTTGGTATCAATATTAGAATCTTTTTTCTTTATTCTTTGAGAGCATGTGAATAACTAGAATAATCTTATCTTAACATAGTTGGTAGAACTCACTTGTAAAGCTATTTGGGACTGGAGTTTTCTTTGTGGGTAAAATTTGAACTTGAAGTTCGTTTCCTTTAGTGGTAATAAGACTATTTAGGTTTTCAGTTTCTTCTTCAGTCAGTTTTGGTAAGTTGTGTATTCTATAAAGTTGTTCGTTTAAGTTTTCAAATTTATTGGCATAAAGATTTTATTAGTTTGCCAGAACTGCCATTACAAAGGACCACAGACTGGACGGCTTAAACAACAGAAATTTATTTTCTTACATTCTGGAGGCTAGAAGTTCTAGATAAGGTGTTGATGGAGTAGATTTTTTCTGAGGCCTTTTTCCTTTGCTCATAGATGGCTTTCTTCTCCCTGTGTCTTCACATGGTCTTTCCTCTGTGTACCAATCATATTGGATTAAAATGTACCCACTTGACCTCATTTTACCTTAAGTACCTCTATAAAGGCTCTGTCTCCAAATACAGTCACTTTCTGAGATACTGGGACTTCAACATAAGAAATTTATGGGGGACACAATTCAGCCCATAGCAAGGATGTTCACAGTTGTCCATTAATTATATCTTTAATCTTGTTGTATCGTACTTATGTCTCTCTTTTCATTTTATTTGTTTCAAAATGATTATTTTTATGTTTTTTACTTCTCTTTTTACTTCCTTTGGTAAGTCTTATCAAGGATTTGTCAATTTTGTAGTCTTTTCAAAAGCTCCTTTTGTTGTTGTTTCCTTCTGTTGTATTTTTGTTTTTTATGTATTCTTAGTTTTTATTTGTCTTTAATTTTCTCTTGAGTTTCTTCTCATAGTCGTTGTCTGATAAATTTAGTTACTGAACTAATTAATTTTTAACTTTATACTCTAAGGATTTCAGTATAGAATTTCTCTCTAAACACGGCATTAACTGTATTTCATGAGTTTTGATATGAAGTATTTTCTATATCATTTAGACCTATTTATTTTCTGTATTCCACTATAATTCTTTTCTAAGAGTCTTGAGTTATTTACAGATCTTCTTTGACTTATGATGAGATTATGTCCTGATAAACCCATGATAAGTTGAAAATATCCTTGGCAATTCCCTGGCGGTCCAGTGATTAGGACCCTGTGCTTCCACTGAGGGGGCCCGGGTTTGATCCCTTGTCAGGGAACTAAGGTCCCACAAGCCAAGTGTCATGGCCAAAAAAGAAAAAAAAATACCCTAATTCAAAAATGCACTTAATATATCAATACCTAACTAACCAAACATCATAACTTAGCCTAGCCTACCTTAAACGTGCCCACAACACTTAACGTTTTACCCACCTGGGCACAGATGTGCCCAAGTTGGGTAAAATCATCTAACACAAAGTCTGTTTTATAATAAAGTGTCGCATGTCTCATGTAATTTATTGAATACTGTTACTGAAAGTGAAAAACAGAATGGTTGTCTGGGTACAGAAAGCTTGTGTGTTAATTGTTCACCCTCCCGTTTATGTGGCTGCCACTGCCCAGCATCACCAGAGTATCATACTGCATATCACTAACCTGGGAAAAGATAAAAATTCAGAATTCAAAGTACGCTTTCTAGAGAATGCATATTGCTTTCACACCATTCATAAAGTTGAAAACTCACAAGTTGAACCATTGTAAGTTGGGGACCCTCTGTAGAAGTTTTAATTTCCAAATGTACTTTTAGTTAATTTTAAATTACCAAACATTAGCTTCATTGTGTTGTATTTATAGCATGTTGTCTGCTTGCTATTAATTAGTTATAGTATTACTATATGGCCTACTTCAAGGACAATTTTTGTAAATGCTTTGGATTTGGAAAGAATGTATGTTCTCTTATTGTTAGGTATATCGTTTTATATTTGTCCAGTAGATAAAGCTTTTAAATTATTTTGCTCAAAATCTTTGTAGCCTTACTGATTTTTGCTTGGCTAATCTATCCATGACTGAAAGAATGGGTTAAAAATCATGACTCTCTTAGTTTCTTGTTATTTCTATAGATTTTGGCTGTGTATATTTTGAATTATGCTAATAGATGCATACTCGTTTAGAATTTTTTAATACTCTTAGGAAATACATCCTGTGTCTCATTACTTAGTCATTTTCCCTTCCTTTCATAATGCATTTTGTCTGTATGCTTCTTTTGTCTGAATTTACATATTCCAGCTACTTAGTTATTACTGTCTTTCAGCATTGTGAGGACATTATTCCATTTCACTTTAAATGCAGTCAGAGTCTTTGAAAGATTGCAAGCAGGAGGTTCATATGGTCAAGTTCTGCGAAAATGGCATGGACTTCTGTATGGAAAAGGCATTGGAAGGTTGCAAAAACCTGGAGTTGGGCTATTATAGGGCAGCATGAGATGGTGGTGGCTTGGCTTGGAGTCTTAGCACCTGAGATGGAGATAAAGAGAATGTATATGATTCAGAGGGAGAATTAATTGACAGATGTTGGTGATGGATGTCAAGGGTGATGTGAAAGACAATGTATAAATGATGAAGCTTCAGTTTCTACCTTGAGCAACTCATTCCTTGAAATTATCATTTATCAATTTTAAAGTAGTAGAGGAGTGGTGCTCCTTCAATTCATTTTTGTACATGTTGCATTTAATTTTCAAAAAAATGTTGAGGGTCTCTGAAGAATAATTTTCATACTTGCTGCTTTAGAAAGAATAAAAATAAGCCTATTCGTGTATGGGGATGCTATGAAAGAGCTTTCTGTCTAGTCCTATTTATTAATTCCTTAACTTTTTTTTTGATGACTCAGTGTGTGCCAGGCACAGTGCCACTTTTTCTGGGCTTGCAGCATGTAAATACGGTGAGTAGAGTGTGTGTCTGTGCTGAGTTTAGTAGTAAATGCAGATCAGCACAGACTCATGTATCAACACAATGTGGGAGGAGCTTTGGTGAGAGAAGTGTTCGGTTCTGTGACAGCACGTGGCAGGGACACCCACCTAGATATGGTCCAGTAAGTATGGTGAAGATTTTCAAATGAAAATGAAGCTTAGACTAAAAGAGACCCACCAGAGAAAAGTTAAGAACTTTGGAGAAAGAACATAGGTGAGAAGGAGATTATGACAAAGTTGAGGAACTGTTAAAAAAAAAAAAATCATTAGGATTTGAGAGTAGAGTGCTAAGAGATATAGTACCTGTTTGAGGAAAGGAGGACTCAAATTATGTTGGTGCCTTATAACTTAAAAGTTTGGTATTTATTGTGAAAACAGTGAGGAGCTTGTGAAGAGGTTTAGGAAAGAAATTGACATGACCAGCTTTGCATTTTAGTGAACTCTTGAGTATATATAAAAAGGATTGGGTTGGGAAGTAAGGGTGGACCACCAGATAAAGGACTGATGATGATACTGTCTTGAACTGGCTTTAGGCTTGGCTGTGGAGGTGGAGAAAACTGGATAGATTCGGAGGATATTTAGGAGATAAAGTGATAGATTTAGTTATTCAGTGTATGTGATGTTGAAGAAATTAAGGAAGTCAGAAATGGTAGCAAGATGGGGCTTGGGTCACTGGGTGGATGGTGCTACTGGGAGGATCAGGTTTGCAAAACATGATGAGATCTTTTAAACTTTTGAGATTGGAATGCCCTGGGAGAAACCCAAAGGGATTTTCCAGTGCGTATATTTGGGCCAGTTGCTCAGGAGAGAGTTCTGGGCTAGGAACTTAGGAAGTCAGTGATATATTGATGGCGCTTGAAGCGGTTGGAGTGAGTGAGATCATCCAAGTAATGTTTATGGCAAGAGAAGAGAAAAGTGGGAGGGTCAGCATGGAGAGAATTGATATAAAACAAGTACAAAAGGGTATAATATAATAATATGATGAAATGCAGTAAGAAGATATAAACCGTTGATGGGATTTTAAAAGGGGTAGTTGCTGTTAGGAGAACAGGAAAGTCTTCACGTGAGATGATCATTGAAGAATGATGGCTAATATTGAATAATTGTGAAAGAGAATGATTCAACCAGAAGGAGTTCTACAAGCAATCACGCAGAGGGAGGAAAAAAAGAGCATAACTTTAGAAACCAAAGAATAATTTAGTTTAGGACAGAACAGAAAGGTCAGTTGGGGCCATTTTATAAAATACCTAATGCATTATAATGTTAGAGTATAGTTCAAGGTATTTGAATGAATTCCATTAGTGTGCCTTGTAAAAATGTCTGTCTCTTATTTATTTTATTAACCATGAGGTCACAGTTAACAGTTTGTAGGTGTTTTTTATTCTTACTGTATTTCCCCTTGATGGGATTAATTGAAATTCTTTTGAGATACTTTTTGAAAATCTGTTTCTTTTTTAAAAGAAATACTCAGGTTGTATTTAAGGAAATTTATTAACACTGAATTCACTCATCTGATTTCACTCATTATGTTATATAAGTAATCATGCATTAATTATTAAACTCTAGTGTTTAGAGGGAAAAAAAAGTGGTTGAAATGATGAAAGGTAATTTTAGGTATACCTGAGTTGGCAGGTCTCAAATAGTAACAAAAAATTGAGGGTGAATAAGTGGGATAAACTTTTGTCTTTCCAAACTTTCTGCATACATTTTTATTAGGACTTCTAGAGTTAGAAGTATACTTTTGAATTACAAAGTAGATATGTAGGTGATTGGAATTTTAGATTTTTGGATGAAAACACTTGTTTTATTAATGGAAGAATTAATATTTTTAATGAGTATACAGTGATAATGTTGCAGTTGAAAATTCAGTTCTTAAGTGTCAAGATTGCCTTTTACTGAATCAATTGAACAATTAGCAAACTTTATCGACTGTGTAGAGCTCTCTACCTGAGCCTCTGGAAAAGTAGGACACCTGTACTGTGTTCTTAACAGTTCATCAACTAGTTAAGCAGCAAAAGATTTAAATCAGTTAAATTAGTTTGATGTTCATCCTGGTCCTTTTCCGTGGCTTTTTCATCCTGAGTTGTTTCTTTTAATTTATCTCTTGGTCGACTAGATTTCATTGTCAGGTAATTTTCAGAAAATATCATAACACCCTGCATTCCCTAAGATACTTTATGTTTGAGCACATTAAACAGCTGCTTTTATACCCTAAGGTCAGATTGATTTAATGAAAGAATTGGACCATACTTTCCCTCAGAACTTTGTAAAACTTGAGTGCCGAAGTAGTCCTTTTGCCATAGCGTCTGTTAATAACTTGTTTGGCTAGATTCTATTATTGAATAGTTTATTTTATGAAGGACTCATGGATGCTGTGTTCCCTGACTTCTTGCATGTTTCAATATCTATTTCTTTTATATTCAAAGGATATTTTGCTTTGTTGTAACATTTTGGGGTCCTACTAAGAAATCTGTAGACATGGCTTCGTTGTCTTCCGGCATTGAGTGTTCCTCCTATAGAACAGTAGGCTAGTCTGACCTCCTCACCACGCCATGGGAGTGAATTGCTCTTTTCTGCCTGAACACCTGCAGAATGTTTTAACTTTATCTTGAAGTTCAGTGACTCAAGGATATAATTCTTTTGTATCGTTCTGTATCAATTTTTAACTGTTATTGCAATCTGTTCTTCCTTCATGTTATGGAAAATTCATACTATCATTACTTGAAATATTTCTCTAGCCAGTTTTTGGGTTCTTTTCTACAGAGTCAGCAGTTTTCAGTTTGTTTTTCGTGTTTATCTTTTCTCCATTAAAAAAAATGTATTTGTCTTTCTCCTCTGTATTCTTTGGAATTAAGTTCTTTTTTAAAAAGATCAATAATTCAATTTTTAGCCATATCTTCTCATTTCTAGCCATGTCACCTCATTCCCTTGCTGTTTTTATTTTATTAGTTCTGAATTGATAAATTTTTGATCTTCTGTTTGTTTTGATGGCTCTGCAACATCTTTTTAATTTCTGTTATTTCATCATTTCATGTTTGATCCCCTCTTCACTGATAATCCTTTAAAAAAAATCCTGCTATAATGGGAAGCTTTTTGTTTTTAGGTTGTGTTTTCTTTTGGAATGAGTGCTTTTTCCCTCCTTTCCTCCCCTTCCCTCCCATTCTTTCTTTTATTACTTCCTTTATTCTATGATATGTTTCCATATTTCCTGTTTTGCTTCATCTTGTCATGTAAGCAGATAGTCTGTTTGCTGAGATGCAGTGTTGGTGAATCTTTCTTTACTTCTGTGGTTGAGACCTATCTATTTTCCCTTGGTTGCTACGTATTGAGAATTAGTTGTCCCTTTCATTTTGCTCTAATTCCAGGTGAGGAATGGGATGGCCTTATTGTGGGGAATGAAAGAAGGGAAGGGCTTGGCAGTGTGAGCTGTGTCAAAATGTTCTGTGACTTCTCTCCCCAGATGGCCGTGCGTACACAATGATGCCCTTCAAAGGAGATCTCAGATATAATACTTCCTTACGAAAGCATGCAAACTATTTCTGCACCTTTCAGCTAAGGGGCACGGAGCTAGTCTTTAGGGAGCGTGGTGGTGTTCTGTTTCATCCTGTGGCTTTCCTGTTTACACGTATGAGCCCTGTTGCATATATCTTTACTTATTCAAGAGCTGAAAATCTCTCCACAGGGTAATTATTTTAAGTATTTAAGATTACTTTGGGCCCTGTAGGAAATCATCAGCTTTAAATAACAATGTCATCTTATACATTTTCTAGAGCAAAACATCTTCAGAAATACTGAAAGGGCTTTGCATTTCTCCTGTATGTATTGCTGTTGCACCATTTCCTGTTGCCAACATAGAAACAACTTACTCAAAAGTGCATATCATTTTAAATTATTAGCTCGTTAGGCATCCTGGTTTTCTGTCATTCTTGGTGTTTCAACTTAAAATGAAGTATTTATAAAATAGGTACATAAGCTGTACTAAATCGTTATGTCCGGCACCTCGTAGAAACTTTATCTCAAGGAAAGGGAATGATCCTTTTTTGGTGCTGACATAAATCCATTCTCACACGGGCAAAACGCAATCTCCAGTGTGCTCCTGGTGATTCATTAAGTCTTTGGAGTGCAGAAGGGCAGTGGTGGGTTACACTAGGGTGAGATTTTAGCTGGAAGTCTGTCACCTCCTATCGATCTACTAGTTATTTGTTTCATTTATGTTTGAAGATGCTCCACTGCAGCTGTGATGACTGTGAATTCCATATGAGTCATACAAGATGAGAAAATAAACTGAAATGTATACAGTTTACCAAAAAAAAAAAAAAAAAAAGGAAGTCAAGCTTCATGTGCAGTTTATTATGGTTTAATGCAATTGATGTTATACTCCCTTCTACTGAGATGGCCCATAAGGAAACTATTTGTCATCTGTCATAAAGATTGACTATCTGTGACTGAGGAACCACCATGCTGTTCTAAATGATTATTACTAATCAGTCGTATTGATAATGTTATTGACTGGATTAATTATAGGGAATCAAACTTTGAAGACTATTTTAAAGACTGTCCATACTTCTTTAAAGGTACATTCACAATGAAACTGTATCAGCATAATGGGAAAAGTTTCATTTATTGTTAGTGTTTCTTCATCCCGATTACTCAAAACTCAGTGTTAGAACAGTCGTAAACTCTCAAGCTATAATTATATTATCTTTAACAGGTTGCTGTGATTTTATATACTCATGCATTTAAAATTTTTTTCTCTTCTTTTTCTCAGAGTAAAGATTTCAGAATTTTAAAGTTTTCTTTGGCATCATAACTTTACATCATTCTTTTCCCGAAAGTATTTTTTGTACCATTAACTTTGATTTAATAAACATTTATTGATTGCATAATACCAAAAAATATGATTGATTTGGCCAGTGGAGTTGTGCAACCAGTTAATTTGTGAGTGGGAAACTAGCAAACAGACAAAAAAACTTTTAAAACTCCTATCTGTTCAGCTAGGAAAAAAATCTATTAGCTGTATTTATTTGTAGTTCATATTGCCACCACGAACGTATGTCATCAGTAGTTATACACAAAATCTAGAAAATTGGTGGTGATGAAACCTATTTAGCCACTGTTAATGAAGAAGTTTCTTTGTTTTGAGTCTCAGGAGAAATATTCATCATGCATTTCTTAATCTGAGGCCTTAAAGGAATCAACTTCATAGTTTACAGTTTAGTAACTTTTTCTGTCTTGGAGCATATCTTCATATAGGTGAACTAACCTGGAAAAGGGTGCTGTAGCCCAGATAAATTATATATGCATCACAGTGTTGCCTAAGAACAGGGGTCAATAGTTCTCCAGTCTCTTATGGTATATTATTGTGTCTTTATGGAGTCTGGCAGCTTATCAGAGCCTCTGTCTAGCTTTTGGTCCCAGAGTTTTATTTTGTTAAGGAAGTGTATGTATTTGGATTGCATTATGTCTCTCCCCCAAATTATTAACTTCAGTATAAGAACCCGTAAATGTGTTTGTAATTGATTGCTTATTAAAAAGATCTGGCAAGTGAATGGTTTAATTTATAATGCTTATTAACTTCTTGACTCCCTGTTTGATTTTATCTTTCTTTGGCATCTATTTTTATTGATATATTACATATTTAAAAAAAAATAGCCCAGTTTTTTATCCCTTGCCAAGTTCTGGTAACTTTCTCATTTTGTGATATTAATGTTTATAAATTTTTACCATTTGCAGTTTGTATAAACTTAACTTTGAAAACCACTAACAACTCTTTTGTTTTTCATGGACGCCCTCCCACAGTTGACATTAACATTTTTTCTGCAGCTTATGAAATTTTGTTTAAAAAACATTCCCTGCCCTTCTGCTACTTCTAGCCCTTGATTTAACCCACTAAAAATGGGTACTTTTGATAGCATCTGTACTGGGAAATGATTTCCAAGCAAAACATTTGTTAGAACACACAAACGATTTATTTAGGTACATCTCAGAGCGTAAATATTCGCTTCAGCTGCCAGTATGTGCTTTATTGGCTAATGTTTCTGCAGTGTTTCCACCTTTTTATAGGCTGGCGGCCAAGTTGTCCAATAGTCTGGTACCTCTCAGGGAGTGGAAGTGGGTGTGTCTAGGGGGAGTTGGTGGCACTAGAATGCTCTTTTGTGTAGCCAGTTGGCATATGTTAGAACCAGCAGAAGTTGATCAGAAGGAACCTGGAAGCATCTATCTATAACCTGGAAGCATATAAATACTAATGAGCTTCCTCTACCTGTCCAAAGTGGCTTGAGGACCCTGCTTAGATCCCCTGTGATGTTGATCCAAGGAAATCAGAACTCTTAGAGCAACTTGTTCAGTCATGTTGGATCTAAAGTAGTTAAAACATTTAGTACAACTGAGGTCTAATATGTCATTTTTGTACAAAGATATATTATGGTAAAAAATACTTCTGTAGTGCTCTGTGGTTTATAAAGTGCACTGTCATGTGTTTTCTCATTTGATCAGCCAAAAAAAAAAAAACCAACTTGTGAAGTAGATGGTGTTATACCCATTTTATAGACACAAAATCAGTCAGTCACACAAGCTGGAAATGCTGACATTGTGGGTTTAAATCCTTGTCACTGGATCCCATCTTCTGTGTTTTCTCACTGTGCTACACAGGAGATAAGGGTTGGCCAATGGAAGATGGACTGAGCTAGTATAATACAAGATTGCGTCAAATAGGTATCAGATTAAGGACCCAAGAATGCTGCTTGTACCACCAACCTCTGGTGGTCAATTGGCAACAAGGTGTTTGTTGTTGATCATAACTAAGCACTATGGGATTTGTAAAGTTTCGATTAGATGAGATCTAAAACCATAAGTAGGTCTCTATATGATAAGAACAAAAACTGGATGAGTGAGGATGCAGATTTGTATCTATCTAATAGATAGACATAAATAATATGTTTTCCGGGTGTGTGTGTCTTTACTGCATTAAAAGGAAGAAGATTTGATATAATCCCTTGAGGAAAGTTTTGAGAATGGCATATTGTTAGTTAACTGGGATCAGTGGAAGAGCTTCTGTCCCATGTATGCACTGAGTGCTTCTATGGATGTGCTTGGTGTCAAGCAATATGCTGGATACTGGGGGTACAAAGATGATGAATACATAGGGTTGAGGAAATGACTCCTTCACTTTGGTAGATGCTGTGGACTGAAATGTCTCCCCCAAATCCACGTGTTGAAGACCTAATCCCAGTGTGACAGTATTTTCAGGTGGGGTCTTTAGAAGTTAAGTAGATTATGAGTGTTGAACCCTCATGATGAATTAGTGCCCTTGGAAGAAGAGATGTGACAGATGAGCAATCTCTCTTCCCATGTGCGAGCACAGCCAGAAGATGGGTTTTTGCAAGCTGAGAAAGGAGGCCTCACCAGGAACCAAATAGACCAGCACCTTGATCTTAGACTTCTCAGCCCCCAAAACTATGAGAAATAAGTTTCTGTTGTTTAAGTGAACCAGTCTGTTATATTTTGTTGTAGCAGCCTGTGCTGCCTAATACAGCAGAGTTAGAGCACTCTTTATAGACCCACATTTGAACAAGGGCTTGAAGGATGAGTAAAAGTTCTGTCACCAAATGAGGAGGAAAGGTATTCCTCCCAAGATATGAACTAAGTGTGGGCATGTCCTAATGCGTGGAAGGGAATGTAAAAAATTCTGGTGGTAGTATGTTGTTGGGAGGATTGAAGGAGAAGTTAGAAGCTAAGCTGGGGCCTGTTTGCCAGCTGTCCTCTCGAACGTAGGATGTACTGGAGGCCATTGCACATAACATCCAGTCTAGTGACTTTTACCCCTTTTTTATAATTCTGTATCTTCATATGTTCGATTTACTGCAGGCAGTATAAAATGTCATTATTCACAGTAGTTGTCTACGACATGTTTTAGAACCTCTGAGAGGATAGGTTTTGTATTCTGATCCTTCATCATTTTGGATCCATATTTTTTGGCTATTATGTCTCCTCCCTCTTTTTCTCCTACACATGCGCGCATATGTTTGTGTGCGCGCACACACACACACACACACACAGACACAGACACGTTCACATACAATGTGAGGCCAAACTCAGCAGCAGCCTAGTATTTCCCTTGGATTAGTATCATTTAGCTCCAATATGGCAGAAAAAATTGCGAATAGGTGTCATGAACAATAAGAAGATAGATATATATATGTATATGCATGTACGTTGATGGTTTTTTTACATATGTTTATATGTATACATATGTAAAAAAATCAACCTGTATGTTTTATAGAAATATAATTCATAGCTGATCTATACATAGACTGGAAGGGAAACTGTTGGCAACTGAGAAGGCAGTTAGGGGCTATTTCATAATCATTAAGAGATGATGACCTGAATTAAGCCTGCAACAGTAGAGTTAGTAAGCATGGATGGTGTGGAGAGGTCTTTCAGAGGTGGCATCAATACAACTTTGTAATTGATCATGAAGTCAGAAAAAGTGGGCTCCTAGATTTCTCATTTGCTGCATGTTGATGTTATTAACATGAATAGAGAATAATGGAGAAGAAAGTAGGTTTTTGAAAGTATGAGGTAGGAGAGAAATAAGTGAGATGAGCCTTTATAAACTTCCTTGGACACTTTTTAACTTATGGCAATCCAAGTAGAGGTTATGCTAGGGAATAGGGATCTAGAACTCAGGAGGAGGTGGGAGCTGGAGATGGGTCACCCATATAGAGATGGAATGATGGCGGTGAGCATGACTTGGATTACTCAGGGGAAAATGTGTGGAAGGAGAAGGAGATACAGACTGAGGTATGGGTTTTTCAGGCTCCTGATGGTGACACTGAAGTGTGTAATAGAAATCATGTGCGAGGGACTCCTGAAAAATAAAAGATGAATAAATTACTTTCCTTTGCGTTTGCAGAAATATCCTTTACATTTGCACTTTATTTTATATTAAGTGTTTTCACAAAACCATCTTTTAGAAAGCTTCCTAAGTAATTCTGTCATCCAAACACATAAGGCAAAGAAAGTCTCAAAACTGAGTACTCATTTTACAGTTAGTTTACCGACAGGCATAGATGATGACATATACAGATTCTGCTTTTGGGTGACCTGAAAAAGAGCCCTCTCAAATAAGCAGTTATTTGCATTGAGAATACTAGGCCAAGTAGAGACATACAGAAGTATAGTGGCATATCATTGGTAAGGTCTTAGTTATCCAGAAACCATAGCTGTACTAGACCCCACCAACTACTGGGAATTATATAGTAAGACATCTGAGAAGACAACTAGACATTACAAGGTATATTCACTTTGCTTATGTGAGAGTATATTGCATGTTTAAGTATCTGTATTACTTTCCATCTAACTTCAGCTGGCTTATTTAAAAAATATATAAAACAAATGAGAAGCAGCAAGTTTGCATTAAGCATGTTAGCAAAGAAAAGGATTGAAAGAGTTACCTAGTTAAATTTCCTCATCTTACTTAGGCCCGAAGATGTTAAGTGACGTATCCAAGGTCATTTAGCTAAATAATAACCTAAATCAACTTAACTCTTAGTCTGATATTCTTTCTGTTCTACCATAGGGCAGAAGGAGCATTCATTTTTACTAAAAAAAAATAATATTGAGAAGTA
Source organism: Lagenorhynchus albirostris (assembly GCF_949774975.1). Lineage (NCBI taxonomy): Eukaryota > Metazoa > Chordata > Mammalia > Artiodactyla > Delphinidae > Lagenorhynchus > Lagenorhynchus albirostris. Next base: position 47,781,042 of record NC_083112.1, on the reverse strand, counting down.
AAAGCCTGACAGACTATAAAATGCAGATACAAGAACTCAAGGAGCACAGGAGTTTCAGGTCATTTAGTGTAGACACACTTCAGTGGGCCCTGAAGTTATGTCTTTATGCAGCATTGCATAGTCATTGAGGTTCATAGTTATTGGTCTGAGTCATCAAGAAAATGTTATATCCCTTATTACCTTCTACGTAAAATATATTAGGAATATTTCCATCCCAAGTAGTTAGTACTTTTTCCTTTTAAATTTGAAATTAAAAGAGATACACTCTCGGGCTTCCCTGGTGGCGCAGTGGTTGAGAGTCCGCCTGCCGATGCAGGGGACACGGGTTCGTGCCCCGGTCCGGGAAGATCCCACATACCGCGGAGCGGCTGGGCCCGTGAGCCATGGCCGCTGAGCCTGCGCATCCGGAGCCTGTGCTCCGCAGCGGAGAGGCCGCAACAGGGAGAGGCCCGCGTACCGCAAAAAAAAAAACCACAAAAAAATACAAAAGAGATACACTCTCGCCCATCCAGAAAACGAAACTCTCCAGAACACAGTATTCTAAGAATGCTGTGTAAGGGAGGCTTATTGATGAAGGGATAGATCTTTCTTGCATTGTGCTTGCTCTCTCATTAAAATGACAAGACTTACACGTTTGGTGCAGAGAGTAAAATACCTTAAAGAGTGCATGACCTTATTTAGGACTGAAGCCTTCAAATATTTAGAGGGAGGAGGGATCTCTGTTAGATGCCTTGTTTACCAAGCTCATGGTTTAAGGCTCATCCTGGGCAGGAGGCATGAGAACCTCAGGAGAGGGTCCCGCCCCCCTGCCCCCCACCTGAGTTTGTCTTACAAACTCCCATCACACATTAATTACCTCTTTCTTCTGTCCTTGAACACCACCATGCTTGAGTTGTGTCATGTGGCTGTGTATTCCAGTCTTGGCTGAGTCCTTCATCTTGACATTTCTGTGGCTCTCTCATTGATTCAAACTCATTTTCTCAGTTTTGGCGACCAGCATAACCCTATTTTAACTGGTCATTCTTGGTTCAACCCTTCCACCTTTGGCTGTCAACCATTCCACCTTCTACCCCTTTCACTAGTCTAGGAAACTGATTCCTGAGACAAAAATGCATTTAATTATGGGCTTGGGAAATGTTACATTTGTCTTCATGGAAAGTTATCAGAAAACAAAATTAGTGGCCTTTCTCAGTAAAGGAGCTTGTCAGAATTGATCATTTTTGTTTGTCTTTAACCATATCCTGGCATTTATTTTGGTCATTATTTATAATATTTTTGTCTGTAAAAGTTAGAGGGAAACACACATTAAGATTTTAAATAGAGCTATCATTTTCTTTGTCTCAGTTTGGCATATATGAGTGGCTGAAATTAGAATTAAATTAATGTGGAAAAGTCAGAAGTTATTTGTGCATTGCCGAATATTAGCTAACATTTTACTGTACTTCCTGAGTAAAGCGCTGGCAAGTGGCTGGGCGTGTAAATTCAAGGTCATTGGGTGTCAGTGCTGGGTGTAAGACCTTCGGGGTTAAGTTCCCTTGAATAGGGTAAAGGATTGTGGGGGATCAAGGGCATTGTATGGAATGGACTACTTTGTGCGTCACCGAGTGCAAATTGTATTTTGGCTCAATCCTTTTGCACATGGAGGCGCAAGAGGCCACAGAGGTTACGCCTGCATTCAAGCTGTCCTCAGATGAAAGTTGGCTACCCTTTTCTTACAAATCCCCAAGGAAAAGAGATTCCATGACCTTGGTTGACTGCACATTTCGGAGCTTCTCAATCACACTTGTAAGGAGTTCTTCCTAAAGCACATTCCTAGTCCTTCCTCTTTCAGTTAGTTTCTTTTCTCTGGCATATTACCAAAAAAAAAAAAATCTTTTACTGTTTTCTATCTCCCCTTTAAGTTTCTCTTTATCAAAACAATACATATTCTTTATGTACTCATTAGAGAAATAGCAGAAAACGTAAAAAGAAGTCAGAGACAAGAAAAGTAAACCTACATTACACTGGAAGTGAGATAACTTCTTATATGCTATTTGTATTTTGATTTTTATACTTAAGCATATGTAGTACAAACCTTTGTGTGTCAGTGGGCATATTTCTGCATCTTTTGAAATGACCCTTTATGGTATTTTATTTTACAGCTCTGTGATAATTTATTTAACCGCCATCCTATTTTTGGACATTTAGTTTGCTTCCAAGATTTAGTAATTACAAATAGCAGAGGAATAAATATTCTTTTGCACGCTCTTAATTATTTCCTTAGGATGAATTCCAAGAGTTAGAATTGCTAGAACGAAAGGCATATGCATTTTATGGCTTTTAATATTTTCTGCCAAATTGCCCTGTAGTTAACAGCCCCACCCACTAGATTATGAGAGTAGCCTGCTCTTAATTAATTTACATTGCAGCTGTATTCAAGAACTTGGAAAAGCTAGTTTGCTGGCCTGAATGGTCATTTTCTAGGTTGAAGAGCAGGCTATATAATAGGTGCTCAATAACCATCATCCTTTTCTTCTACTGAAATTCCTGTCACCTCATGCCTTTTGGTCAGAGTGGGAAATTTTAATATATTCATTCTATTTTAAAAAGGAAAGATGAGGGCTTCCCTGGTGGCACAGTGGTTGAGAGTCCACCTGCTGACGCAGGGGACACGGGTTCGTGCCCCGGTCCGGGAAGATGCCGCGGGGTGGCTGGGCCTGTGAGCCATGGCCGCTGAGCCTGAGCGTCCGGAGCACCCCGCAACGGGAGAGGCCACAACGGTGAGAGGCCCGTGTACCACAAAAAAATAAAAATAAAATAAAAATAAAATAAAAAGGAAAGATGAGTAGTAAAAAGGGAACAGGAGTTTTGGAGCAATGTGCAGTTGTGTGCGTGAATGGTCTCTGCATTTCCTACCCTAGGGACATTGAATCAGCTTCCAGAATGTACCTTTGTGGACTGTGGGCAGTGGGATCGTAAACAGCCACATAGATATGAGTGCAAGGTCTCCGAATGGGTGACAACTAGGATTCCCATCTATCCCATCCCGATCTGCGAACCCGATCAGTCTCTCTCTGTATAGGACTGAAACAGAGGTAATTAGAGACTGGAAGCTCTGTATATGTTAGAAAAATCAGGCTAATATTACAATTTCCAAATTTTGTGGAAGAACAAAGAAATGGCCTATCAAAAATAAATTGTGCTTTTAAAATACAGTATTTCTTATGGAGACTTTATTAAAATACTGTCCCCTAAGGAGTCTTCCATCTGAAGTAAATATGTTAGAAATTAATTTTCTTAGGAAATGGACTTTCAATGGTGGCAATATTTATCTATGTAGTTATCTATAATATCTACAATATTAAACTGTAAAGATGCTGATGGTGCTTTGATTCATAGCACTACTTTCTTAAATTAAAAAATTTATTCTTTTACTGAGGTATAGTTGCTGTACAATATCATATAAGTTACAGGTATACAGTATAGTGATTCACAATTTTTAAAGGTTATATTCCATGTATAGTTATTATAAAATAGTGGCTATATTCCCCGTATTATACAATGTATCCTAATAGTTTGTATCTGTTACTCCCCTACCCCCATCTCGCCCCTCCCCCCTTCCCTCTCCCCACTGGTAACCACTAGTTTGCTCTTATATCTGTGAGTCTCGTAGCACTGTTCCTTTTAATTTTTTGTTTTGTCTATAACCTAGCCATGCTGAGGGTATTTGATCCTAAGGCAAAGCCTTTCAACTAGTATGGTATCAAGTCACACTGGTATGCCACAGATGGGTTACAGGTATCCATCCCTTGAGCGTTTGAGACTGTCTGCCAAGGCCAGCCTTGTCTGATTAACCCACTGTGCGGTAGAGCCATGAATTGTGACTTTTGGCTTCTTTGGAAGACTATATTCTAGGTTCAGATCAGCACAGACGTGTCTGAGCATCCTTATTCAGTCTCCTATAGATTACTCTGATACCATTTGGGGGAGAATTGAGGGATCCAAAAACTTTTGAGGTATTCACTAGAACTAGAGTAGAATGAGAGTTACCTAAGATTCTCATAGAGGGATGCTGAAATTCAAGAGGTAGTTTTGGTATCTTCAGTGCCCTTTGCCCTGGAAAATGACCTAGGTAGGCTTAATTTTGCAGTCCTGTGTTCTATGAACTGTACTACAAACACTGGGAGTTGCAGAGATAATCAGTCATGGTTAAGAGCTATTGAGGAGCTTCCCATTGCACAGACCTTCTTCTTAATGTCAGTATTTGTACTTCCTTGCAGACTGTGTATCCCTGCATCCTTGCCTGTAATTTTTGTAGGTGTGAAAAAGTACTGAATACCTAGGTTTGCTCTTAAAAGTTGTACCATAGCACAGATCATGTTCTCATTGTCTAAGTTTTGAATGGAGCATTCTGAATGGTATAAAATTAGACATTAGGCATTTGTAATAATACTGTAGGAAGGATCTATCAGCTCTTTCAGCCATATTTGTTGGCTTCACTGGTAATAAATTATAAAAATAGGCCCATAAGTTGAACCTCAGACTCTTTTTATTTCTGAATTTTATTTTATTTTTTTTATACAGCAGTCTCTTATTAGTTATCCATTTTATACATATTAATGTATATATGTCAATCCCAATCTCCCAGTTCATCACACCACCACTCCCCTGACCCCGTTTTCACCCCTCGGTATCCATACGTTTGTTCTCTACATCTGTGTCTCTATTTCTCCCTTGCAAGCCGGTTCATCTGAAACATTTTTCTAGATTCCATATATATGCATTAATATACGATATTTGTTTTTCCCTTTCTGACTTACTTCACTCTGTATGACAGTCTCTAGGTCTATCCATGTCTCTGCAAATGACCCAGTTTCGTTCCTTTTTATCACTGAGTAACATTCCATTGTATATACGTACCACATCTTCTTTATCCGTTCGTCTGTCGATGGGCACTTAGGTTGCTTCCATGACCTGGCTATTGTAAATAGTGCTGCAATGAACATTATGGTGCATGTGTCTTTTTGAATTATGGTTTTCTCTGGGTATATGCCCAGTAGTGGGATTGCTGGGTCATATGGTAATTCTATTTTTAGTTTCTTAAGGAACCTCCATACTGTTCTCTATAGTGGCTGTATCAACTTACATTCCCACCAGCAGTGCAGGAGGGTTCCCTTTTCTCCACACCCTCTCCAGCATTTGTTGTTTGTAGATTTTCTGATGATGCCCATTCTAGCTGGTGTGAGGTGATCCCCCATTGTAGATTTGATTTGCATTTCTCTAATAATTAGTGATGTTGAGCAGCTTTCTATGTGCCTTTTGGCCGTCTGTATGTCTTCTTTGGAGAGTTGTGTATTTAGGTCTTCTGCCCATTTTTGGATTGGATTGTTTTTTTAGTATTGAGCTGCATGAGCTGTTTATATATTTTGGAGATTAATCCTTTGTCCGTTGATTCGTTTGCAAATATTTTCTCCCATTCTGAGGGTTGTCTTTTCGTCTTGTTTATGTTTTCCTTTGCTATGCAAAAGCTTTTAACTTTCATTAGGGCCCATTTGTTTATTTTTGTTTTTATTTCCATTTCTCTAGCAGGTGGGTCAAAAAAACCTTGCTGTGATTTATGTCAAAGAGTGTTCTTTCTATGTTTTCCTCTTAAAGATTTATAGTGTGCAGTCGTACCTTTAGGTCTTTAATCCATTTTGAGTTTATTTTTGTGTGTGGTATTAGGGAGGGCTCTAATTTCATTCTTTTACGCGTAGCTGTCCAGTTTTCCCAGCACCACTTATTGAAGAGACTGTCTTTTCTCCATTGTATATCCTTCTGTCCTTTGTCATACATAGTTGACCATAGGTGCGTGGGTTTATCTCTGGGCTTTCTATCCTGTTCCATTGATCTATATTTCTGTTTTTGTGCCAGTAGCATACTGTCTTGATTACTTTAGCTTTGTAATATAGTCTGAAGTCAGGGAGTCTGATTCCTCCAGCTCTGTTTTTTTCCCTCAAGACTGCTTTGGCTATTTGGGGTCTTTCGTGTCGCCATACAAATGTTAAGATTTTTTGTTCTAGTTCTGTAAAAAATGCCATTGGTAATTTGATAGGGATTGCATTGATTCTGTAGATTGCTTCGGGTATTATAGTCATTTTCACAATACTGATTCTTCCAATCCAAAAACATGATTTATCTCTCCATCTGTTCGTGTCATCTTTGATTTCTTTTGTCAGTGTCTTATACTTTTCTGGGTACAGACAGGTCTTTTTCCTCCTTAGGTAGGTTTATTCCTAGGTATTTTATTCTTTCTGTTGCAATGGTGAATGGGATTGTTTTCTTCTCTTTCTGATCTATCGTCTTTAGTGTATAGGAATGCAAGAGATTTCTGTGCATTAATTTTGTATCCTGCAACTTTACCAAATTCATTGATTAGCTCTAGTAGTTTTCTGGTGGCATCTTTCGGATTCTCTGTGTATGGTATTGTGTCATCCACAAGCAGTGACAGTTTTACTTCTTTTTCAATTTGTATTCCTTTTATTTCATTTGCTTCTGTAATTGCCGTGGCTAGGACTTCCAAAACTATGTTAAATAATAGTGGCGAGAGTGGACATCCTTGTCTCATTCCTGATCTTGGAGGAAATGCTTTCAGTTTTTCACCATTGAGAATGATGTTTGCTGTGGGTTTGTCATATATGGCCTTTATTATGTTGAGTTAGGTTCCCTCTATGCCCACTTTCTGGAGAGTTTTTATCATAAATGGGTGTTGAATTTTGTCAGAAGTTTTTTCTGCATCTATTGAGATGATCATACAGTTTTTATTCTTCAGTTTGTTATTATGGTGTATCACATTGATTGATTTGTGTATATTGAAGAATCCTTGCATCTCTGGGATAAATCCCACTTGATTGTGTTGTATGATCCTTTTAATGTGTTGTTGGATTCTGTTTACTGGTATTTTGTTGAGGATTTTTTCATCTATGTTCATCAGTGATATTGGTTTGCAATTTTCTTTTTTTGTAGTATCTTTGTCTGCTTTTGGTATTAGGGTGATGGTGGCCTTGTAGAATGAGTTTGGCAGTGTTCCTTACTTTACAATTTTTTGGAAGAGTTTGAGAAGGGTGGGTGTTAGGTCTTCTCTAAACATTTGATAGAATTCACCTGTGAAGCCATCTGGTCCTGGAGTTTTGTTTGTTGGAAGATTTTTTTTTTTTTTTTTGCGGTACGCGGCCCCCTCAGTGTTGTGGTCTCTCCTGTTGCAGAGCACAGGCTCCAGACACGCAGGCTCAGCGGCCCTGGCTCACGGGCCCAGCCGCTCCGAGGCATGTGGGATCTTCCCGGACTGGGGCACGATCCCGTGTCCCCTGCATCGGCAGGCGGACTCTCAACCACTGCGCCACCAGGGAAGCCCCCCAATCGAGTATTTTAAAATGAAAATATATCTCTTGGTGCTTATTGTATTATACCAAGGACTAAATCATCACAAAACTTTTCCATATAGATAAATAGAATTATTTTGTTTAGCTGTTTTTAAAATTAAAGGATAATTGGTAGAAAGAAACATTCTAACCATAAGCTCTTTTAAAAAAAAATTATTTATTTTTGCCTGCATTGGGTCTTTGTTGCTGCGTGCGGGCTTTTTCTAGTTGTGGTGAGCGGGGGCTACTCTTTGTTGAGGTGTGCGGGCTTTTCATTGCGGTGGCTTCTCTTGTTGCAGAGCACAGGCTCTAGGCATGCAGTCTTCAGTAGTTGTAGCATGTGGGCTCAGTAGTTGTGGCTCGTGGGCTCTGGAGCACTGGCTCAGTAGTTGTGGCACATGGGCTTAGTTGCTCCATGGCATGTGGGATCTTCCCAGGCCAGGGCTCGAACCCGTGTTCCCTGCATTGGCAGGCAGATTCTTAACCACTGCACCACCAGGGAAGCCCAGAAAGAAACATTCTAAAAACATTGTTGAGTGACCTGTCCTATTTGTTAGAAGTAGTCAGACCTACTACCTAAAACTGTTTTTTTCATGTTTATATAATGCGTTCAAGAATTGGAAACAGATTGAAAAGGTTAGTCAAGGCAAAGTGTTGTGACTCAAAATCTCCAGTTGTTTTTCCCCCTGGACATTTTTCAGGGACATGCAAATCAAAGTCATATATATATATAACAGTTATAACTTATATACAGACACACTCAGACGTACATATGCTTATATCCTTCTATCTTCTGGCATAATAATGACAATTTTATTGCTTTATTCAATTGCATTTTAGTCTTATATATAACAAATACACTGGGTAACAAATTTCTTTACTGCCAGGAGAAAAGTGATTAAATGCAGAATGATATATTTGCCCACATTGCCTCATATTTCAGATGATTAACCAATCTCTTCTGTTGGTCTTGACAAAATGTGTTTATAATTAATGTAAAGTAATAGACTAACATTTGAATCACTATTATAAGTACGCTTAACTAATATAAAATAGTGTTGGAGACTGGTCTGTTTCTTCACAATTCTTATGATAGTACCTTGCAACTTTTGATAGTTTTATAGATTTGGTAGTAATGGTTGCCTTTAGGAATCATTATTCTTTTCTGTGTACAAATATTATTTCTGATGTCCTCTGAATGAAGTAAGAAATGCGTGCTTGCGTTGCCCATTTATTTTCATTTTTATTATTATTTTTTTTTTTGTGGTACGCGGGCCTCTCACCGCCGTGGCCTTTCCCGTCCCAGAGCACAGGTTCCGGATGCGCAGGCTCAGCGGCCATGGCTCACAGGCCCAGCCGCTCCGCGGCACGTGGGATCCTCCCGGACCAGGGCATGAACCCGAGTCCCCTGCATCGGCAGGCGGACTCCCAACCACTGCGCCACCAGGGAAGCCCCGCCCATTTATTTTTTAACTGCTTTTTGAGACCACTTTAAAGAATGTATTCTTTTTTTAATTAAAGAAATAGAATTTGTGATTAAACATACAGCAGAGGAATAAAGTTTGTTTTAGAGCCGTTGAGATTCACAGCAAAGCTGAGCAAAAAGTATTGAGTGTCTGTGTACCCCCTGTCCCCATTCATGCACAACGCACACCACAAGGTATATTTGTTAAAATAGATGAACCTACATTGACACGTCATCATAACCCAAAGTCCACAGTTTACATTAGAGTTTGCTTTTGGTGCTGTAAATCTTGTGGGTTTGGACAAATATATAAGTTCCATGTGCTCACCATTGTAGTATCATATAGCAATAGAATAGTTTCACTGCCCTAAAAATCCTTCATGTTCTCCCTGTTCACTCCTCCCTCCCCCTTAACTCCTAGAAATCAGTTATCTTTTTGCTGTCTCTGTAGTTTTACCTTTTCTGGAATACCATATAGTTGGAATCATGCAGTGTATAGCCTTTTCAGATAGCTTTCTTTCACTCAGTAATACGCATTTAAGTTTCTTCTATGTCTTTTCATGGCCTGTTAGCTCTTTTTAGTGCTGTTTAATATTCCATTTTCTGGATGTAGCACAATTTATTTATTCACCTACTGAAGGACATCTTGGTTGCTTTTAAGTTTTGTCAGTTATGAATATAACACTACTGTAGACATCCATGTGTAGGTTTTTGTATGGACCTAAATTTTTAATTCATTTAGGTGAATTCCAAGGATTGTGATTGTGGACACTACAGTAAAAGTATGTTTTGTTTTGTAAGAAATCCCTAAAATATCTTCTAAAATGGCTGTACCACTTTGCATTCCAAACAGCAATGTATCAGAGTTCTGTTGCCCCACATTCTTGCCAGCATTTGATGTTGTCAGTGTTTTAGATTTTGGCCATTCTAATAGGTGTGTAGTGGTATCTCATTGTTTCAATTTGCATTTCTCTAATGATATATGATATTGAATATCTTTTCGTATGCTTACTTGCCATCTGTATATCTTCTTTGGTGAGGTGTCTGTTAAGGTCTTTGACCCATTTTTTAACCAGGCTGTGTATTTTCTTATTGTTGAGTTTTAAGAATTCTTTGTATATTTTGGGTAACAGTCTTATATCAAATGTGTTTTTTGCAAGTACTTTCTCCTATTCTGTGGTTTCTTTTCTCATTCCCTTGAATGAAACTTAATGAAGTCCAACTTATAAATTATTTCTTTAATGAGTCGTGCCTTTGGTGTTATATCTATAAAGTTATCTCCATACCCAGTGTCATCTAGGTTTTCTCCTGTCTTGGAGGAGTTTTATAGTTGGGTATTTTATATTTAGGCCTGTGATCCATTTTGAGTTAATTTTTTGTGAAGGGTATAAGGCCTGTATCTAGAGTGATTTTTTTTTTTTTTTTTTACATGTGGATGTCCAGTTTTCCAGTAGTGTTTGTTGAAAATACTGTGTTTTCTCTGCTCAATTGTCTTGCCTTGCTCTTCTGTCAAAGATAAGTTGACTATATTTATGTGGGTCTGTTTTTATGCTCTCTATTCTGTTCCATTGATCTGTTTGTCTCTTCTTTTGCCAATACCACACTTTCTTGATTATTGAAGCTTTACAGTAAGTCTTGAAGTTGGGTGTTGTCAGACCTCTGACTTTTTTCTTCCCCTTCAATATTGAGTTAGCTCTTCTAGATCTTACGCCTCTCCATATAAATCTAGAGTCAGTTTGTCGATACCCACAAAATAATTTGCTAGAAGCTTGATTGGGATCGGGTTGAATCTGAAGATCAAGTGGGAAAAACTGATATCTCGACAATATTAAGTGTTCCTATCCATGAACATGGGGCATTTCTCCATTTATTTAGTGCTTTGATTTCTTTTGTCAGAGTTTTGTGGTTTTCTTCATGTAGACCTTGTACATCTTTTGTTAGATTTATATCTGTGTTTAATTTTGGGGAGCACTAATGTAAATGATAATATGTTTTAAAATTCAAATTGACTTGTTTATTGCTGGTATATAGGAAAATGCTTGACTTTTGTGTATTAACCTTGTATCTGGCAACCTTGTAATAATTGTTCATTAGTTTCAGGAGTATTTGGTTGATTCTTTGTAATTTCTACATGTAATTTACGAGCAACGATAGGTTTATTTCTTTCCAGTCTGTATACTTTTTATTTCCCTTTCTTATCTTTACTAGATCATGGGCTAGGATTTCCAGTAAGATATTGAAAAGCAGTGGTGAGAGTTGACATTCTTGCCTAGTTCCTACTCTTAGTGCAAAGCTTCTGGTTTCTCATCATTAAGTATGATGTTAGATGTAGGTTACTTGTAGATATTTGTATAAGTCAGGGTTCTCCAGAGAAATAGAACCAGTAGGATACATATATAGCTAAGACGATTTATTATGAGAATTGTCTCAGACAATAATGGAGGCTGAGATAATACCACAATATGCCACCTGCAAGCTGGAGAACCAGGAAAACTGTTGATGTAATTCAGTCCATGTCTGAAGGCCTGAGAACCAGGGGAGCTGATGGTGTTAAATCCTGGAGACCAAAGGTCGAATAATGAGGATCTTTGATGTCTCAGAGCAGGAGAAGATGGATGTCCCAAATGAAGGAGAGAGAGAGAGAATTTGCCCTTCCTCTGCGTTTTTGTTCTGTTTGGATCCTCAATAGATTGGTTGATGCCTGCTGACATAGGTGAGGGTGGATCTTCTTTACTCAGTCTACTGATTCAGATGCTGATCTCTTCTGGAAACATCCTCATAGGCATACCTAGAAATAATGTTTTACCAGCTATCTAGGCATGCTCTTTAGTCAAGTCAAGATGACATATAAAATTAATGATCACAATGTTCTTTGTCATGTTGAGGAAGTCCCCCTCTAATCCTAGTTTACAGAGAGTTTTTATCATGAATGAGTATTAGATTTTGTGAAATGCTATTTTTGCATGTATTGGTATGATCATGTGATTTTTTTTCTACTTTAGCTTGTTGATGTGAGGGATTGTTTTCATTGATTTTCTAGTTTTGAATCAGCCTCACAATCCTACTTTTCTGTGGTGTATAATTTTTTTTACACATTGTTGCATTCATTTTGCTAATGTTCTGTTGAGAATTTTGACAGCTGTGTTTATTAGAGAGATTGGTCTGTAGTTTTCTTGAAATGTTTTTGTCTGGTTTTGGTAATATGGTAATACTGGCCTCGATGAGTTAGGAAGCCTTCCCTCTGATTCTGTCTTCTGGAAGAGGATAGAAAATTGGTATAATTTCTTCTTTAAATACTTGGTAGAATTCACCAATGTACTTATCTGGACCTGGTACTTTAAGTTTTGGAAGGATAACTATTAGGTATAAAATAAGCTACAAGGGGGCTTCCCTGGTGGCGCAGTGGTTGAGAGTCCGCCTGCCGATGCAGGGGACACGGGTTCGTGCCCCGGTCCGGGAGGATCCCACATGCCGCGGAGCGGCTGGGCCCGTGAGCCATGGCCGCTGAGCCTGCGCGTCTGGAGCCTGTGCTCCGCAACGGGAGAGGCCACAACAGTAAGAGGCCCGCGTACCGCAAAAAAAAAAAAAAAAAAGCTACAAGGAAACATTGTACAACACAGGGAATATAGCCAATATTTTACAATAACTATAAATGTTGTATAGTTTTATAATAAAACTATATAAATAAAAATAATTTATTAAAATTAATTAAATTATTAAATTAAAATTTTTAATTATAAATTATATCATTTTATAACTATAAATAACTATAATAACTATAACTACACCTTTAAAAATTGTGCAATCACCTGTAACATATAATATATATGGCAAATATACTTAAATAAAAACAAAAACCAAAACAAACAAAAAAACCCAGCAAAACATTTTTTTCTTTAATGGATACAGGCCTATTCATATTGTCTGTATCTTCTTGTGTGGGTTTTGGCAGATTGTATCTTTCAAGGTAGTGATCTATTTCATGTAGGTTATCAAATCTGTGAGCATAGAATTGTTCATAATATTCTTTATTCTTTTATTGTCCATGGGATCTGTATTGATGTCTCCTCTTTTGCTTCTGATATTATTAATTTGAGTCTTCTCTCTTTTTCCCTTAGTTAGCCTGGCTAAAGGTTTACCAGTTTTATTCATCTTTTCAAAAAGCCAGCTTTTGGTTTTGTTGATTTTCTCTATTGATTTCCTGTTTTCAATTTCATTAATTTCTGCTCTGATTTTTATTATTTCTTTTCTTCTGCTTACTTTGGATTTAATTAGCTCTTCTTTTAGTTTCCTAAGGTGGAATGTTCGATTATTGATTTTTTATATTTCTTTTTTTATAATACATTCAGTGCTATAAATGTCCCTCTAAGTACTTCTTTTGCAGCATCTGACAAGTTTTAATAAGTTGTATTTACATTGTCATTTAGTTCAAAATGTTTTAAAATTTCTCTTGAGATTTCTTTTTTGACTCATTTGCTGTTTAGAAGTGTGTTATTTTGAATTCCCAGCTATCTTTCTGTTACTGATTTCTAGTTTAGTTCTAGTGTGGTCTGAGAGTAGACCTTGTGAGATTTCTTTTTTAGAGACTAATTAAGGTGTATTTTATGGCCCAGGGTATGGTCTATTTTGGTGAATGATCCGTGGGAGCTTGAAAAGGATGTGTAATCTACTGTTGTTGGATAAAGTAGGCTACAGTATGAATTATATCCAGTTTATTGATGGTGCTTTTGAGTTCAGCTATGTCCTTACTGATTTTCTGTTTGCTGGATCCGTTCATTTCTGATACAGAGATGTAAAGTCCCCAACTGTAATGGTGGATTCATTTATTTCTCCTTGAAGTTCTATCTATGTTTTTGTCTTGCATATTTTGACATTTTGTTAGACAAATACATATTAAGGGTTGTTATGTCTTCTTGGAGTATTGACCCCTTTATCATTGTATAATGTCCTTCTTTATCCCTGATAACTTTCCTTGCTTTGAAGTCTGATCTGCTTGAAATAATATAGCTACTTATGCTTTCTTCTGATTAATGTTAGTATGGTATATCTTCCTCTATCCCTTTACTTCTAACCTATATGTCTTTATATTTAAACTGGGTTTCCTATAGGCAACGTATAGTTGGGTCTTATTTTTTTGATCCACTATGACAAACTCTGTCGTAATTGGTGTATTTATATCATTAATGTGTAAAGTAATTATTTCATTTGGATTAATATCCACCATATTTGTTATTATTTTCTATTTATTGCCATTGTTTTTTGTTCTTGTTTTTGTCTTTCACACTTTTTCTACCTTTTATAGTTTTAACTGAACATTTTATATAATTCTGTTTTCTCTCCTTTCTTAGTATATTGGTTATATCTCTTTATTTACTTTTTTTAGTAGTTGCCCTAGAGTTTGCGATATATGTTGATGACTAATCCATGTCCACTTTTAAATAACACTGTCCTGTGTCATGGATAATGCAAAGTACCTTATAATAAAAAATATATTTCTGATTCCTCTCTCCTTTGTCTGCCCATAAAAGGCATTCCTCATTTCTGTTACAGTGTTTTTGATCACTTGTATTTCTTTTTGAGTCCTTCTCAGCATTTCCATTTCTCTACTTACATTACTCATCTGTTTTTCCATGTGTCTACTTTTAAAATTGAAGTTCTTAGCATATTAATTGTAGTTTTTTAAATTCCTGGTCTGGTTATTTCAACATTCTGTCACATCTGACTCTGGTTCTGATGTTTGTTCAGTCTCTTCAAACTGTGCTTTTTGCCTGTTAGTAACCCTTGTAATTTTTTGTTGAAAGGTAGACATGAGATACTGGATAAAATGAACTACAGTTAATAGGCTGTTAGTAATTTAGTGGTAAGGTATAGTGCTATGGTCAGGTCTTAGTCTTTTGGAGAGCCTATGCCTCTCAGCTGTGTAAATCACCAGTGCTTCTGAGACCTCCCCATCCCCTTACTTGGGACAGGATGGCTAGAGGGGGCTGGAGTTGTGTATTCCCCTCCCTGCAGGTAGGTTAGGTGCTTATAAGACCCAGCCGGTTAGGCTTTGGTAAGAGTTTCTCCTAAGGGAAGTTCTTGTTAAGAAGAATTTAGTGCTCCAACATGTTTTTCAAATGGAAATCCTCCCCCTGATGGAAGTATTAGAGGATTTTTCTCCAATATTCACTGTAAGGACATGGTACAACTCCCAGAGAATAAAACTCAAAAAGTGCGTGGACACCCTATAAATGGAGTTTTTAATTCTCTGGTTTGTCTATCCTGAGCTTCCACTAATTCTTCAATTACAGTTCAGGTTTCTCTACCCGAGCACTGCTTCCCAAAGAGGTTTTGGTTCAGGGGCTTTTGCTCTGGCAAGTTGGGGTTCTCTGCATCCTCTTGTCTTTCCAGTTTTTGGAACAGCAGTTTGCCTTATGACCTTACTTCTCTGATGGATCTAACAGAAGTTGTGGTGTCTGTTTATTGAGCTTTTTACTTGTTGTCATGGTGGGTTGATGACTTTAAGCTTCTTACATGGTGGACCGGAAACTGAAAGTCCCTGAGGTTATTTTTAGTTCTTCCAAAACTGCATTGTTTAGAACCTAGTTCTTTTATTTATTTTCCTCATAACTCTCTAGGAATTTTCTCAAATAACAATTCCAACATTGTTATGTAATCAGAGAATGTGGCCTTAACATTTAAAGGTCCAGGGAAGTGGGAGATCTACACAAAGGGCAGAGAGTATAGTAGTTTGTGGTTATTATAAGATAGAATATTTTGTTTAAAAACCTGACAAGTATAAATCTTTTCGCTCCAGTACTTTTTCAGACAAGAACAGAAAGGATTGATTTTTCCGTAAGACTAAAATCTTGTAAAATACACTCACTGACTGCTCAATGTAGTGGAAAAAACAAAAATATTTGGCACATAGTTTCCTTTTTCAGGATGCTAAATTCTTAGCTCAAGATAGTAGTATAATGTGCCCATTTTTTTTTTTGTGGAATTGAAAAAAACTTTAAAAAGATTATAGATTTTGCAAATTAGATAACAATGTATCATAGCTCTTTGCATAATAAAAAATATTTGCAAATGTCAGTTGATATCCCACTTGAAGCAATATAACAGAATTCAGTGAGTCAATTACAAATATAACTTAGACAGTAAGTTCCTTTCAATTTCACCTACATATTTTTTTTAGATTTGTAGTAGTTAAATTTTAACTGCAGCACAAATATGCAGCTCTGTGTGTGTGTGTACTTTCCTTGTTAGAAAATTGATATGACTTTTTTATACTTTATGAAAGTTAATCTGGATTAAAAACTCATTTCTCCCATCTGTTTTTCTTTTAACCTGTTTGGCTCTTTTTAACCTCAAAATTTGAATACCCAATTATTTCTTTTAATTACACAGATAATATATGAAATTCATAAAAAGTGAGAAAATTCGTCAAAACATGTGAAGAAAATCAGTCAATGTCTTGTCAGGTCCAATTTTGAAATGTATATCCTTTTAGCTCTCTCTCCTCCCTCTCTCCTTCCCTCCCTCCCATTCTTCCTTCCTTCCCCCCACCCCACTTTTCTCTCTGTCTATCTCTCTGTCTGTTATAAGCATTGTTTTTAAAGAATCAGGAACAGGGCTTCCCTGGTGGCGCAGTGGTTGAGAGTCCGCCTGCCGATGCAGGGGACATGGGCTCGTGCCCCGGTCCGGGAAGATCCCACATGCCGCGGAGCGGCTGGGCCTGTGAGCCATGGCCGCTGAGCCTGCGCGTCCGGAGCCTGTGATCCGCAACGGGAGAGGCCATAACAGTGAGAGGCCCACGTAACCGCAAAAAAAAAAACAACACAAAAACAAAACAAAACAAAACAAAAGATACAGGAACATATTCTTCTGTCATTTCTTTTTCGCTTAATTATGATCATTCCTCTACTTTAAGACAGAAAGCTGCATATCATAAATTCAGTGAATAAATATTATTCACTGGTTTGTATGTCCCATAGTCCATTCAACCAATTACCTGTGGTTTGGCATTTAGATTGATTCCTTTTGGTTCTTTTAATACTATAAGAAGGGCACTGTTGTACATGCTTATGTATGTGCTTGTTCAGTCATTTTCTTAGAATAGCAGTTTCTGTTAATTTCATTATTTTTTACCAGGATACTAGTAGGCCTTGATGTTTCTCTTCCATTTGTGTATCTCCAGCTTTTTTCAGTTTAGTAGGCTTTCAAGTTAATGTTAAAAGAAAAACCTACATTTTGCAGTATCTGAGGCTGTTGTTCCAGTAATTTTATGCATTCAAAATGTGGTTATGGGTCATCATGGTCCGATCTTTAGGGATAAACCATGTAGTTATGAGCAAGATAAACTTTACCATTTTTTTTTGTCCTTTTAAAATCTAGCAGAGATATTTTTGTTTTTAAAGATAGCATTTATCTGATATTGTGTTGAAAAATACTGTGCCTAAAATAAATCTCTTTATTTTTAGTCCAAATAACCATACATGCTAATTATATATTATATAAATTTAT